>NW_026125278.1:5037500-5617500 GCF_943737965.1 Phodopus roborovskii
AGTATGAGAAACATATACAGTATGACATCTCCCATCAAACAAACAAAACATACAAAAAAAAAAAAAAAACATCCTGAGTGAGGTAACCCAGATCTAGGAAGACAAACATTGTATATAGTCATTCATAAGTGGGTATTAGCTGTAAAATAAAGGATAACTATTTACATTGTAAAGTCCAATGACCCAGAGAGGCTAGGTACCAAGGAGGGCTCAAATGGGAAGGGGAAATAGCAGAGATCTCCTGGGTGGACTGGGGGTGGGTATGGGAATTTGAGGGATCAAGTTAGGGGATGGAGGAGGAGAGTACTGAAAGAGGTAACTGGAAAACAGTGTGTGTGTGTGTGTGTGTGTGTGTGTGTGTGTGTGTGTGTGTGTGTGTTAATCATCTAGCACCATGGGAGACGTCATTCTGTAAACATGTTATTGGTTAATGAATAAAGCACTGTTGGCAAATAGGAAGGCAAGATAGGCAGGACTAGGAGACAAGGAGGATTCTGGGAGATGTAGCAAGGAGAATCAAAATGCAGGATCAAGAGAAGTAAAAGGTTCAGACCTTTTCTCCAGTAAGCCAAGACCATGTGGAAACACTTAGATTGACAGAAATGGGTTAATATTTAAGACAGAGCTAGCCAATAAGAAATGCTAGTAACAAGCCAACAACTTTCTACCTAATATAGTGTCTCTGTGTGTTATTTGGGGCTGACACAGCTCTTGGACCAGGCACACCTTGGTCCCACCCCTTGGGAACCTGGCTCAGTACATACCCTTCTGCGAATGGCAAGCAGTACCTGGCTCTACACAGGTGCAAAGATCCCTATAAGAGACAAGCTCTGCCCACTCCTGCTCTCTCTTTCTGCTATTTCTGAGGAGACAGATCTCTCTCTCTCTCTCTCTCTCTCTCTCTCTCTCTCTGTCTGTCTTCTCTCTCCCCTCTCTCTCCTCCATTCCCCTACTCTCTTCCTTTCCCCAATAAAATTTTCTTCCCACTTAACTTCTACCCACATAGTGTATTCATCCATCACCCACCACGGGAACCACAAGGTCCCAAGAGTCTAATATCATATCAGAGGACATTGAGGAGTCATGTAGAAACCCAATGTAAGGGGAAACCCCAGGAATATACAAGGATGACCCTAGCAATAGTGGATACATGGCCTGAACTGGCCATCTCCTGTGATCAGATTGGTGACTACCCCAATTGTCATCAGAGAACCTTCATCTAGTAACTGATGGAAACAGCTGCAGAGACCCACAGCCAAACATTACACTGAACTCAGGGAATCCTGAAGACAGGAAGGAAAGATTGTACAAGTTAGAGGAATCAAGTACATCACAAGAAAACCACAGAAACAACTAACCTGGGCTAATAGGAACTCACAGAGTCCGAACCAAAAACCAGGGAATCTGCATGGGCCCAACCTAAGCGCTCTACATCCATGTGACAGTTGTGTAGCTGGGTCTACTGTGTAGCTCCTAACAATGGGAACAGGGCTTGCCCATAATGCTTTGGCTGGCTCTTGGGAACCTACTCCTCACACTGGGTCACCTTGCCCAGCCTAAACACAAGGGGAAGTGCTCCTCTCACTGCAACTTGATGAACCATGCTCTATTGACACCCATGGGAGGCTGCCCCTTTCTGATAAGAAACGGAGGATGGATTGGGGGATGGGCAGAAGGGAAGGGGGAGAGAATGGGAGAAGAGGAGGGAGGGGAAACTTTGGTTGAGGTGTAAAAGAAATACAAATTTAATTAAAAAAAAAAGGAATCTCATTTTTTACTTCTAGTCACATGACTTTGGGCTCCAAGTTCCACGTCTGTTCCCCTCTCTCTCTTTCTCTCTCTCTTTCTCTCTCTCTGTCTCTCTCTCTCTCCCTGAGCTGTACCTTCTGGCTAAGGACATTTGCAAAGCCAAGCGCAGAATTTGGTGCACATGTAAGAAATTGAGTCAGCGTGTTTGGCCACATCAACACTATCAGCTACTCCAAGTTCTGCCTGGATTTGGTCTGGCAAACAGACAGACAGTTTAAATATGCTGTCTAACTTTCTCTATGGACGTACAGCTCTAATCATGAATTGAGCCTTGCGGCACCTAAGTGAGCGTTTGTACATGTGTATATGTATATGTGTTTTTATTTTCTAATTTCACAAACTGAGAAAGCAGACCATCTGGAAGGAATCCCATAGTTTCCCCAACGGTGAATTTCCTCAATAGTAAGACAAGCTTCCTGACATTTGGCCAAGAGACGGTGGATGTATTGAAGTGTTGCCAAGTACACAGTGCTGCGCAAATGGTTCCCAGTTCACACCATTCCAGGGGTCCAGCCTATACCTTGGCGATGAACCCACACCTTCCCATTCAAGGAGGCCTCTCCCCCTCTTCCTCCTCTTGGGTGTTTGTTTGTTTGAGGTGGTATTCCCTGTATGGCTCTGGCTGTCTTGAAACTTACTATGTGGACCAGACTGGCTTGTGCTCACACAAATCTGCCTGCCTCTGCCTCCAGAGTGCTGGGATTAAAGGCATGCACCACTACACCTGCCTTTAAAGAAAGTCCCTTTCATTCCTTCCAAAACCATTCACAGTCTGCAAAGCACTGTGCCAGACACGGAGAAGCAGTTAGAGACAATCAAACTCAGATCCTGCCCTCAGGGGCCTGGGAGGGCAAGCCCGCAGATAAACCACAGAAAATAGAATAATTACCATATCTACTGTTACTACAACATCCAGAATGCCTGTTAGAGCAAATATGTTTGGGGCGGACACTCTATGGCCTTTGGTGATTAAGGGGCCGGGTATCTCGGCCTTTGCTAGACAACAGATCAGTCCTCATTAGGCTCCCAAGCCAGTGGATTCTGGCTGCACCTGGAGTGAATTCTCCTGTTTGTTTTCACTCACAGCTGCCTTGGCCTGAACCCTTGAACCAGAGCTCTTCAGTTTAATGTTTTAATTTCAGTGTAGTCTACAAATCTCGGAAAAGCCCAGATACTGAGGAGAGAACTGCTCCCAAGGCAGAGTCCTTAACCCTCATTTAGGAAACATGTTCATTACGACCCTGAATACTGCGAAGTTTGCTGTCAGTCTTGTAAAAAACAGGACGTTTGGCAGCAGGAAACACCTAGTTACTCGAAGGTCACACAAAATCATCCTCTTGTAGAATTCTAACTGGAGGCACATTCTTCCACAGGAGAATGGCTTCCCAAACATCTCACAGATAGACACTAAAGGTCTTCTGGAAATACGGGCCACGATACTGAACTCCTCTCCCAGGAGGAAGAAATGGTTGAAGCGATCTGAAATCTCAATTCCTTTCCAGGCTAAGTATGAAGGCTGTATGTTGAGCTTCCCCTGCTCCCTCAGGCACTGGTCTGTTCAAATCAGTATGAGAGATCTTAAATACGGACTTGGGAAAAAGAAGCTAGGGTGAGCTCAGGAGAGAGTAGTGTTTCATACGGTACTAAGAGAAAGGCTGCTGAACCATCAGGGGACCCGTAGGCGCTAACATTTACCTAATGAGTTCCATGGAAAGGGAGAAGAGGAATGTAAATACTGTGTGTGTGAGCAACAAGCATAACCTTCAAGTCAAGAAGTCCACAGTAGGCCCGAGGGTGAGACCCAGAATCCTCAGAAAATCCCTCCACAAAGACCAGCAGACTGGCTCCATCCCTGCATCTCTGAATACTCTGACTAAAAGTGTTGGAGGAAAGGGAGAAGAGGGAAGGAGGGAGAGAGGGAAGGAGGGAGGGAGGGAAGTCCAAACTCACATCAGACTGTAGCACCTGTGACCCTTGAGTGTAAGTAAGCAAAGCCATTAATATTGCTGCAAGTCAGTCCCTAGATTCAGTCAACTCAGCCATCAAATATTCATCCAGTCTCTACCCTTTAATAATTTCCCTGCCGTAATAAATCTACTCATTCCTCTGACCTGCTGGATCTGTGCTTTTAGTATCTTCGGCCCAGTATGAGTGGCTGATCCTGGTCAGATAAGCCACCCACTTTTTGCTGTTCTGGGTCCCCAACAAATCACATCTTGTCTTCATAGCCAGGACCCAAGTCAATTGACGGTTCTCAAGAAGTCCTAATTATGTATGCGTTTGTTTTTTATTTTACTTTGAGACACAGTCTTTAGCCCAGGCTAACCTCGGACATCCAGATGTAGCTAAGGGTGACCTTGAATTTGCCTCCATCTCCCAAGCCCTGGGATTGCACTAGTATACACCACCATACTAGTTTATTTAGTGTTGGGGTTTGAACTCTAAGTGTGAGCTCATCTGGACCTGTCTCCAGAGTATCAACATGGATTCTTCACTTGTGTGACCACTTATTAAGCTTGGTGGCTCACTACTTCCAGAGCAAGGACCCCTAGCAAACAAGGAGGAATTTTCCTGGTGTCTTTCGATACAACCTCAACAGTTTTGTCAGGATGCTTTGGTTACAAGAGATTGAATCTGCTCATGCAGTGCTAAATCAAAGAAATAAATTAGGAACTTCGTTTGACTTGTGTGTTGGCCTTTGCTTCTGATCCAGAAACCCTACACTTTGAGCAAGCAAAGGCTCTTACCATTCTGCTCAGGAGAGTGGTGTGTGAGTTTCTTCAGAGGATGCCGGGATTCTGCTGGCAAAAGCTACCCGAGAAGCCTGGGAAAGCAGCCAGTGAAAACCAGCATATCCCAGAGAAGCAGAGCTCTGTTCACAAAGGCTGTTTATTTCTAACAAACTGCTTCCCAGAGGCACCCTGAGTGTCCAATCATGGAGACTCTCACACCCCTGCAGCTATTAAAACGGACGATCCCCTGCCTGCTTGCAGAGTTCTGAATGCCCTGTATGCTCCCAGATTCCTCCTAACATTCTCCTCTCTCTGACATTCATGGGTAGTTTAGGTCATTGTCAGTGTCTGTGTCCTTGTAAAACCTAAGGTCACACATTTATAAAATCCTTGCTGTCACTGTGTGGATAATGAGGAGCTCGTCTTATTCCTACAGTAAGCCCTAAAGAGTGCCCTGGGCAGGGCACAGCTTTCTTGGGAGAAGTTGTTTGCACAGGGTTTCAGAGCCTGTTTTTCCATGAACAGCCTTATGTAACCCAGACAGCAGCTAGCAGAGTTCCTGGTGCTACCCTGGCTAATGCTCTTCCTAGACCCATGGATGAGACACCTGAGTTCAAGGAGAACCTCTACTCCTCTGTGTTACTTACATGGGTCCTTCTCTGGGCCATTAACTAAAGATCTGTCAAAATGTCACCTTTTGCATCCTTCTGACTGTAACATCTTGATTTAATTTTACCCATGAGCAGACACTGTGCCTCTCTAGATGTCAGTTCCAAATTTATGTCATTTCAAAGGTGACACATATACGAGAGATGGCAATTTTTTAAAAAGATTTACTATTTTATTTTCTACGTACGATTGTGTTGCCTGCCTGAATGTCTAGGTATCACACCAGAACTAGAGATACAAGCAGCTGTGAATTACGGTCATGGTCCAAATGTGGAAACAGAAACGAATCACATCTCTCCTCTGCTCAGGATCTGAGTCTACTACAACAGCTCCCAGTAGTAGTGTGGGCCCCATGCGCAGGGCTGCCCGTGTGTACACTCTCCTGCTTCCTTCCTAGTTTATTGGATGAGAAACTTGGGGGTGAGGCTCAGCAGTCTTCACTTAACAAATCTTCCAGAAGATTCTGGTGATGACAAAGTTTGATGACCGTTGACTATAAAGCCACTATTAGCACAGAATGATGGGTTTTGGGGAAATGGTAAGTCAATTTTCATAGCATCCCACACCGTGCAGATACTGCTTCACAGGCTAACCTGAGCCCTAACCTAAGTGTGCTGCACAGAACTAATTCTAGAAAACATTTATGCACAAATAGGTTGAATGCCCTGATATTTTAGGGTGCTTTTGGCTACATAAAATGAATTCCTTTTCCTCAATGAGGGCCTGTCTACTTTTGTGTAATGTAGTATCCTGCAGGATTTCTCAGAACTTTAAATTCATAGGTGTTCAATTACGATTCTCTAAAAGAGGATATTCTCTGTCCTACAAGGTACATCTTCTAGTTTGGTTCCTGCTCTCTGAATTTGCCTTAATTACTCAAATAAAACCCCTCTTGTTATCAAGTATTTGAAAAAGAACCTTTCCCCCACCTCCTGCAAAACATAAGTCTAAATAATTGTGTGTTTTATCATACTTAGACTTTATTTCTCTATCTTGTATGATTTGCCTTAGATCTAACTGTGTTGAGATGGAAGAGCCAATAACCATGTCTTAGTCTGCTTTGCTCAACTGTAACAGAAAATCCCACCCTGGGCTGCTTACAGGGAACACAGTTGCGCAGGCTCATAGTTCTAGAGACATCAACTTGGTGCATCTGGCAAGGGCATCTTTTCTGGCCATCTGACAGCAGAAAGTCAGTGGGCACGAAGGAACCAAAGGAAGAGTGAACTTATCCCTCTGTAAGGGTTTGCTTGCTCCCCTAGGACTCAGCTTGTAGCTGCCAAGACCGGCTTAGCTTTTTATTCTTGGGAGCAGAACTCTCCTGGGTGATTTCTTCCAAAAGGTAACACCATTAATGCTCTCACAGCAATTATGTTTCCAACACTTGGATTGGGGGAGGGAACACATTCAAGACCTAGCAAAGAGATACTGTGAACTTGCAGTATTCATAGATATGATTTAAGACATGGAATATTAGTCATCCCAACCACACCAGAAGTTTAGAAGTACCCCTATTCCCCCCTTTACAAGTAAGAAAACTATGTAAATAAGCTGACTATTTTGCAGAGTTGATCAAACTTAGAGTTTGACATCAAAACCTAGAAACAGAAAAGGGGGAGACACTCAAGATGACCCATTTGGTCTGATCACCTCTCCTTTTCCCTCTTTTTCTTTCTCTCTTTTTTTCAACGATCTTTGCGTTGAATGTGTTTGAGTGGAATTTATTTGAGCAGCATGGTATCATTAATTATTTAGACTAGGGGAACCTAGGGTAAGGGAAGGAAATTAAGAAGGGAACACACTGGATATAGTTACATCTTGTGTGTGCCTCCCTCAAATGCAGGCTTGTTCCTTGACCAGCTCTCACAGTGAAAGAGGCATTCACTGCCAGCAAAAGCAAACCCACTGCTGCCAAGACCGACTGCCAGTCAACGGGGAGAGATGGGAAAATGAATAGGGAGCTGCCATTTTCATCACATCTTTACAACCGAAAGAGTAAACACTGATCCTTGCCTGGAAAGAAAAAGCACAAAAGGCATCATGAAATGTCACCTCTGTCTCATCCCCCCTGTGCTGTGTCTCATCAGCATGATAAATCACGGCTAGGTATTTTCACCTGTGAGGAGTTGGCCTCCACATTATTAAAGGTGAAGGAATTTCAGCCCCTGTTTCTTGACTTACCTTGAGTCTCTCTCTCTCTCTCTCCCTCTCCCTCTCTCTCTTTCTCTCTCTCTCTCTCTGCTTTTGAAAGGTTTATAGCTGTTGGGAGTCTTATCTGGCCCAGCTCGGTACCTGTGAGGAAGGAGGGCAGAGTTTAGGTTCTTGGATGAAGCCAAGGAATGTTTGAGTGGCAGGAGTAGGGGGCTGTTGACCTTGCTGAAAATACTTCTCGAAAATACCTCCTATAATGCTAGGTTGTGTGGCTCCCCCTAAGAGCCGCTCCAACCCCCTCCTTTTAAATAAACGTGTAGAATTCCAGCCCTGCACAGAGGAAGTTAGAAAATGAGCCCCTCTGTTCCTATCCCCACAGGCATCTGTGTAGGTGTGACAGGGTGAATAGGCCCTTTGGGAATTTTAAGGGGAATCCTCTAGAGCCAAATTCCTCAATGAGGGCAAACTGCCATCAGCTGTGTAAATAGTGTGGCGATCTGTGGAAGCCACAGGCAGTTTCCTGACAGTCAGCTACTGTGCTCAGGTAGGTAAAAGGAGCTGTGTTCCATCCACCCCAAGGCTTGCTTGATGAGAGTTGTTTTTTGTGGTTCCCAATGGGTGGGTGGCTAGGAATTCCCTCTCCACTTCATCTAGGACAGAGGGCAGTCTGACTAAGCTGGCTAGTACTGGCTGAATAAAACCAACACCTAACATGGCTCCCGGTATCTGCGCGAGTGAAGAGAAAAACAGTAACTCCAAACTGGCACTAGAACTAGACTGCTGTCCCAGGAACTCAAGAGACTCCTGTCCAGAGGGACAGTGTGCTCTGAGAATGGTTTATTTAACCATTTTATTTTTAAAAATGAGGTTTAAATGCAATTCATGGATCTTATTTCTTTATTCCCTACACTGAGGGCCGTGTGTCTGTCCAGCAATGCCCATGCTTGCACATCTAGGGTACTGGAATACAGCAATGCTAACTTTCAACTCTTCCTCGATGGAAATCTGGATACTGGGTCTAATTCCCCAACTGTTCTTTGTTCTTCTGACATCCAATTTGTTTAGCTTAAATGAATAAGGAGGAGACAGAAAAACTAGGTGGGTGTAGTACTTTAGGTGTACTAGTGTGTAATACATGCTTGAGTCTATGGGCAAATTTGTAATAGGTAAGTAACAGATCTCCTTTTTGTAAATGTAGTTCTAATACCAAATGACTAAAAGCAAAACAAAAACTGAAAACAAAAGAATAAAACCCAATGCATCCTCCACAAAATTCCCAGTAGATCTTTCATTTGGACATGATTTCAATCGTGTGTTCTGTTATAGCATTTCCTGTGCCCATCAGTTTATTTCTCTTCTTTCACTGGCATATGAAGCGTTGGCTGAGGCCCAGCCAATGTCCAACTGGGGAAAAGCTTCTCTGCTTTGGGCTCCATCACTGTTTGCCATGGATGAGATATGATTATACTGAGTTAATAGACTTAGGCTTTAAAAATAAGCCAATAATATCAATATTGATTTTTTTCCACTCCAAGCTCTACTTCTGAAACCTGATCAAAATATTTCCTTATACAAGTAGTTCTGCAGGAAGCTGGTGCCCTGATGCTCAGCAGAGCCTTGGTACCTGCCAATGTCCTGTTTTGCCACTTCCAGTTTGAAGAGGTCTGCTTTTCATTTCTTTAATGTTCCTTCAACCTGCCTATGCCATCACAGGTTAGCAGAGATCAAGACCGCATGCTGCTGCCGGGATGATTTCTGGAAGCAATCAGCTTTGGGGCTTGGTCCAAGGTGACAGGAATTCCTGGAAGACAGACTCAGAGCAACCGCTTGTGTGTGCTGTGAGCACCGGGAACAAGTCTGTTTCCTGGCATTCTGGGGGAAGCAGGTCTCCTATGTAGACCCCTAGTACATACATCCTGTGCCTTAGGTCCTCGGTGAGGTGATATGTGGTGTTATCTCCATTGTGCTCTAACAAATAAAGCCTTCCTGGAGATCAGAGGGTGGAGCTAGCCACTAGTTAACCATAGAGGTCTGGAGGTCAGTACAGACAGAGAGGAAGTGAGACGACCTTGCAGAGAGAGGAATATACGGTGGGAGGAGACAGGAGGTCGGTCTCTTTTCTGTCTGAGGATTTCATATAGGTAACAGCTCCAGTGGCGGTCTGCTCTGCTTCTCTGATCTTTCAGCTTTTACCGTCCAATATCTGACTCTGGGTTTTTATTATTAAGATCAATTAGAACTCATGCCACAGAGATAAAATTCCCTGACAAAGGTAACCTAGAGGAATGGAGTTTATTTAAGCTCACGATTCCAGGTGACAGTCCATGAGAGCAGGGAAGGTACAGTGGCAGAATCTTGAGAGGACAGGTCACATCAGGAGCAGAGAACAGTGAGTTAATGCACGCAAGCTACCACCCAGCCCACTCTCGGCTTTATGTAGTCTGTGATCTTCTGCTTAAGGAGGGGTCCGGGCAACAAAATTAAGAACTCTTTCCCCATGCAAATGAACATAATTAATCAAGAAACCCCCCAGACATCCTCAGAAGCTAACCTTAGCTTAGACAGTCCCTAACAGATATACAGAGGCCTGTCTCCTGGAGCGCAAGTGGACAACTAGCATTAACCAGCATGATTGTGTCTCTACGACACTTGTCATTTTCTTCAAAACAATAGGATATTTGAGCTGCTCTCTCATTCCCTCCCTCCCTCCCTTCTTTCTTCCCTCCCACCCTCTCTTTCTCCCTTCCTCCCTCCCTCCCTCCCTCCCTTCTTTCTTCCCTCCCACCCTCTCTTTCTCCCTTCCTCCCTCTCTCCCTCCCTCCCTTCCTACTTTTCTTGGTTCACGATGGGTCATTACATCATGGCCTCACTTACGCTAAGGAGTTGTTTTGACCCTAAGTACCCACCTCCGTTTTCTGTCCTTGTTTAAATGTCCGGAACATGTTCAAGGATGGTTGTAACCAAGAACTTAGTGAAGAGTAATTCAGGGGAGGAGGGAAGAAGTGGGAGCCAAGAAGGTTCAGATCTTCTGAGTATGGATTGTGCTGTATCTCCTGGTTCCTTGTAAACATGACATTTGGGATTGCTATGTGGTACTTAGCCTTGGGATGTTTTCTACACCCCAGTTTCATAGTTATTACAAAATAGGTCTGAGAAGCATTGCAGTCAACTCACTAAGGCCATAAAAAGAAGGTGGGTTAGCTCTTGAGTCCGATACCTCCTGGCTGTGTGATCTCAGGTGAAAGGTTAACTGTGCAGAGTCCCAGGATCCATTCCCATTCATAAAATCGAGACACTTGCTCACTCCTCTCAGGCCTGTTATTAATACTGAATATAAATATGTAGAAATTTTGGGGCAATTACTCAGTTGTCAGAATACTAACATAGTTAGTTTCAAAGACTTCCTGGTATGATTTGAAAGCCTGCTATTTCTCTTTCACATCTTTAACAACCGCTGAACAAATGACCAGACTATTTGTAGTAGAAAGGGCATGGGAGGTGCCATGACTGACATGTGTCTGAGAATATACTGGGGGACTATCCACATGCTGACCTCATCACTTTCTGTTTACGCATAACTTACCGTACACCAGTGTAGAGGTTGAGAATATGAACACCGGACCGTAGAATGCTGTCCTCCAGGCATGATATACCCTTACCCTCTTGAACTCTGAGCAGCTGGGATCACTCTCACAAAACATGAATATGATCAGCCTCTGTTAATAGTTTGTCTTGGAGGGAAGGAGGTGTACACATCTTAAGATCACAGACCCACGCAGTCCATGTTACAGCCTTTGGGGACATTGTCAAAGTCATGCTATAACTGTAGGTTTTGGTCCCTTCTGCAAACAGTAATTCCTCATATGATGTTTTCTTGTAATATTATGGGCCACATCCAGGCTCCAAAATAAAGAAATATGGGAAGTCGGATGTTGTGCATGCCTTTAATCTTAGCACTCAGGAGGCAGAGGCAGGTGGATCTCTGTGAGTTTGAGGCCAGCCTGGTCTACGTAGTGAGTTCCAGGTGAGCCAGAGCTACCAATGAGACCCTGTTGTAACGAGTAAGGTTTTTCCTCCCACTGCTGGTCTTGTCCCGCCGCTGCGCCAGCCCCAATTAACACACAGAGACTCTGTATTTGATATAATGCTGTTGGCCAGTTACTTGTTTCTTATCGGCTAGCTCTGTCTTAAGTATTTCTACGTAGTTTCACCTACCGGGGAGTGGGTCAGGCATCTGGTCTCCCCGGTCTCTCCATGCCGACTCCATGTTTACTCCTTCCTCTTTTCTCCTTGTCTCTTAGACCCTCCTATCTAGCTTTCCTATTAGCCAACAGTGCTTTATTCATTAACCAGTATGAGAAACATATTTACAGAATGACATCTCCCATCACCCTGTCTCAAAAATAAAATTAAATTAAAGAACGGGGGGGGGGGGGATAGAAAAGAAATGTCGGCTAAAGTCCAACCTCTGCCATTTTTGTTGTTGAGTTTCAGGACTAGAAATTTTTGCAAGGGTGTGCATTGAGAGGTTGCTCTGAGACCTAACTGAACAAACTAATGTCTTAATGTCTTCAGGCTGCGCTATCATTAATATTGTGATAATTAGGCTAATCCCAGGCTAACCTGGATGATTTTAACAACATGTGTGTCTCTTAGTCTGGAGGCTGTGATGTAGCTGTCAAAGGTTGGGGTGCTAGTTCTGTGGTCCTCACCCTTCCTGATGCTGCTACCTTTAATACAGTTCCTCGTGTTGTGGTGACCCCCAACCTGGGAACAATTGCATTGCTACTTCATAACTGTAATTTCCCTAGTGTTATGAATTGTAATGTAAATATCTGATATGGAGGATATTTGATATGTGGCCACCCAAAGGGACCCACGCTAGAAGATACAAGCTGTAGTGAGCGTTGCCTTCTCACTCATAGATGGAATCTTTTCATGGTGTCCTCATGACCAAGGAAGCCGGGAGCACTCTGGGAATCTCTTGTGTAAGAACTGTAATCCCATTTATGAGGGCGCTGCTCATCTGACACAGTCACATTCCAAAGACTTCTCACCCAAAAGTCACCATTGGGAGTTAAGTGTCAACAAATGGGTCCTGAGCAGGCATGGATATGGCAATTGTTATAGTTTATAGTAATGCATAAACCCTTTACAGACTGGGGGGGAGCGGAGTAGAACGATGCCTCAATGAGAAGTACTTGCCTAGCAAGCTTGGAGCCTGAGTGTGACTGCCTGGACCCACATGTAGGTGAAAGGAGAGAACTAACTACACACGCACTCACGCACAGTCACACACACTCTCTCACACACTCACACATGCACACTCACACACTCACACACGCATACTCACACATGCACACTCACACACGCGCGCACACTCACACACACACACACTCACACTCAGGCATACACTCTAATAAAGTTTTAGTTGCTTTTTATTTATTTTTAACAAAATAATGGCTTTAGCTGTATCCCACAAGCAAAGAAACACAAGTCCACAGAGTATTGTTCTCTAGGCTTGGGCTACAGTATATGATCAAGCCCGGGGAAAGCATTTGCATGTTTTGATGTTTTGTTTTTCTTTTTAAACTATAACACTTTTACTACTAGTTAGAGATCGAGCTGCTTTTTTTTTCCCCCCTGAGACAGGATTTCTCTGTGCCTTGGCTTTTCTGGAACTTGCTCTGTAGAGCAGGCTGGCCTTGAACTCAGAGATCTGCCTGCCTCTGCCACCCACACGCTGGAATTACAGGTGTGCACCGTCACCGCCCGCCCCAGCAAAATTTTTTTAAAACTCTCTCTCCCTTTCTCTCTCTCTCTCTCTCTCTCTCTCTCTCTCTCTCTCTCTCTCTCTCTCTCTGTGTGTGTGTGTGTGGTGTTCAAATGCTCCAGTGCATGTGCATTGAAGTCCTCGGAGGACTTGGAAGAGCCAGTCCTCTCCTTCCACCAAGTGTGTTCCAGGGACGAAACTCAGGTCTTCTGCCTGGCAGCAAGTGTCTTTACCTTCGAGGGCCTAAGATCCAAGCTTTAATGAAAGTGTCAGAAATATAAATTGGACAGATAATGGCCTTTCCTATAACCGGTGCTGAGGAAACAGGCTGTCCACATACGAACAATGAAATGGCCGCAGATTCTCTGCTCCGAGTGTTCTTGTTTTGTGCCCATGAAGACAGTGAAAGATTGACCTAGTAACAGCAGAGAGGGAGAGTCTAGAGGGAACAGAAGGGAGTAGCCCTGAAGAAGCTATGCTTAGGCTCAAGTGGGGTCTGATTGGCTGGTGTGTGAGGGGCCACCACGGTTTGGTTAGACTGGCTAGTGAGCTCTAGGGATGTTCTTGAATCTGTAGCTCCCACAGCGGGGGTTAAAGGCACGCAATGCCAAGCCCACTGGGGATCTGAACTCCAGTCATCACCCTTGGGCATGGTGGCACACTTCTGTAATCCCCGCACAGAGGGGGCAGAGGCAGACAGACCCTACAGCTCACTGGTCTACTAGCCTAGAGGGAACAATGACCTCCGCGGCTAGTGCGAGCCTGTCCCAATGTAAGGCGGAGGGGCCAGTCGATGCATTTGGTCATGCAAGCCTGGTGACCTAAGCGCCCTGGAGTACACATACAAAGATGGATTTGGTGATCCTGCTGTGCCTACAGCAGGATGGGAGGTGGGGACAGTAGTTCACTCACACGTCTGGGGCTGATATCATGGTATATGCAGCCAGGGGGCAGAAATGGTGAGAGACCTTTCTCCAAAACAAGTGGAAGGCCATAACAGAGCCCCAAAAGTTGTCCTCTGAACTGTCACATGCCCACACCCTCACACAGGTACACATATGTACATATGTACATGCCAAAACAAATGAGAAAACTTCAGATTTATTTTCTTATTTTTATTCTCTCTCTCTCTCTCGCTCTCTCTCTCTCTCTCTCTCTCTCTCTGTGTGTGTGTGTGTGGTGAGTGTAAGTGTCCACAAAGGACAGAAACTCATATCCCCTGGAGCTTGAGCTACAGGCAGTTCTGAGCCATCATGTGAGTGCTGGGAACCAGCTAGGTTCTGTGCAAGAGTGATATAAGCTTTTAGCCATTGAACCATCTTGCCAACCCCGAAAAATTAATTAACAATAAGTAAACAGGGGCCTGGAGAGTTGGCTCAGAGGTTAAGAATACTCAGTGTTTGGGACTCGGGTTTGGTTCCTAGTGGTACCCACGTCTAGATGTTCACTATTGTCTGGAACTCCAGTTCCAGGGGATTCAGTCCCCTCTTCTGGCCTCCATAGGGTACACAGATATGCACAAAGGCAGGCACGCGTACACATACAATAAAATAAAAATAAATAATCTTTCATAATAAATAATAAGGTGGAGAGCAGTTAAGGATGCAATGTCAACTTCTGGCCTCCACACTCACACATGTGAGTGCACACGCGTGCTCCCCCTCACACACCTGTAGACATGCACACACACACACACCATGCACACAAATCTATAACACACACAAAAGCACTGCTACTTTACTGATGTGCCCCCAAACTTCGAGGCTCCTCTGAAACAAGTTAGAAGTCTAAGACAAATAAGTAATTATCTGGTTCAAAAATACATAGACTACACACACTAACATGTGTAATCAGCTATAACTTATATAGAGGGGTGTACTAAAATAATTAAGTAGAGGCTCTAAAAGATGGACAGATCCCTCTGGGAACTCGTGAAAGAACAGAGTAGTCTGGAGAATTGGACAAGAGCCCATTTCCTATCTAAACATTTGTACAGAAATACAAGAGATCCAGGCAACTGAAGGCTGTGTGTTTAACTTCCACTGGGAACATTTTCACAACTTTGGTTTGGTAAATAAGCTGCTCTTCGTCCCTCATGCAGCACTATTTAGGCAGGACAGAGGGAGCCAGGTTGAAACCCGAGGGTGGGATTCAAGCTAGAATGTAAGTATTTTATGACTGGGGAACTATAGGAACAACTCCTAAGGTTCTTGTGAAGCCCCATTCTCTAGAGGGTGGCAGTGCGGGAGAGATTTCCATGTCCAGTTTAAATCCGGTGCTGCCTAAGGGTGAGGGAAATCCAGAATGCTGTCTTTTGTGCCTCCTCTATATTTTGAAGACCCTTAAAAATTGTTTTCCTCAGGGCTGGAGAGATGACTTAGTACTTAAATGCACCACTGTCCTTCCAGAAGACCTCACACAGACATACCTGCAGGCAAGCATCAGTGCAGATAAAGTGAAAGAAAACAAGCAACTTCGTTTAAAATGCTGAAAACAAGAAAAAGTCATGTTGTACCGCGGCATCTCTAGTTTTTAAAGTATTCTTTCTCCTGAAGTGGGTTCACAAACACACATGCACACTGCTTTGCCCTAAGGCTTACACCAAGTGTTCGTGGATGGCATCCACGCCCAGCCCACGGCCGTTCTCACTCTTGCTTTGGTGCATCGTGGGTTTTGATCACATGAATACACAACGAAGCTCAAATAAGTAGTCATAGGAACCTTTCCTGGCAGACGTGAACAAATCCAATGTGTGTTGTCCATATGTAACGTGTGATCACTATACCCAGAGGAGAGGCAGAAGGCCTGGGGGCTGTGCTGTCTGGTTAGAAAGGAAGGAAGCTACCGAGTTCGGACATTCAGTTCTGAGACAGGATCCCTGAGTCAACAGGACTTTAATTATGTATGTGGCCTAGAAGAGGCATTTACGCAAGAGGAACATATTGTTGTCAAATGTGTTTGTGATTTGCTCATGGTTCAGATTTGGAAAGAAGCCTAAAGTAACTCCATGGCTCCATGGCTACTCTGAAGAGAACAAAGTAAAAGTACCTGGATCCAGAGGGAAATAATTTATATCCTTGGCCTTCAACATTCCACCTCTTGCCTAGCCATAGTCCCTTTTATTTTGCATTATTACCCTTGTAGGTACATTTTTATTCTACCTAACCAGGTGGCACGGGGCACTCGTGTAAAAACCATCACTTAGGAGGCTAGCGCAGAAAAATCTCAATCAAGGCCAGCCTGAGGTACAGAACAACATTCTGTCTCATAAAACAGAGCAAAACCAAAGGAAAACTTCCAGCTTTAAACCTGTGTTCTCCTGTCATGGTGTTGAAGTGACTTGAAGTGTTGTGTTTAAGTTCATAATGTCCTTGTATGTGTTTTAGAATGACTTTGGGGAAGCTAAAATTTCTCTACACTGCAGTGCAATGCCTCACGAGACACAGAAAAGTCTATTCTGAATTGTGGCAGCTCTCCTAGATCTTATGGATAGATCAGCACGGATGAGGGGGTCCTGGGGAGGCCGTAGAAGGCAAGGGATTTAGCTTTCCTAACAGTAAACTTCTTTTCCTTGATCCCATTTATTTTATTAAGTGATTGACAGAACCCTTCCTTCAGGGTTTACAAAGCACCTAGTGTCAATTCTGTAATTTGTGTTAGGTGTAGACCTATAAATAGCCTCACTTAATTTATCTTCTGAATGTATCTTTATTTAACTCGCCTTCTCAACACCCATCTGACCATACTGTATTATTTAGTGACATTTTCTGCTCTGGATAGCTAACTGTTGCTGAACCCAGTGCCAGTTAGCTTTCTGTCACTATGTCAAAATGCCTGAGGGAAGTCAACTTGTGAGGAAGAACGGTTTGCTTTGTTCTAACTCCATGGTTGCTTTTAGCCTATGCTGGTGATGTTAACCATGCTAGCAAGGAAGATGGCTTTCCTCATGGCAGCCAAGAAGGAGAGAGACAGAGGCATCTGGGTCTTAATATCCCCTCAGGGCCCTGTGCCCAATGACCTAGCTCCTAAAGATAACCATTAACTGCCACCAGCACCACAGGCCAGGGAACCCTGTAGATACAGCCTCAGAAGGAATACTTAATATCCAAACCATATCAAGCCTTGCTAGACATTGCCCTGAGGGCTTCTATATATTGTCTAATTTTCACAATGGGCAACCTGGTGCAGTAGGATTTATTAGCAATCCAATCAACACAGGAAGGACCGTGTACAGGCAAGGAGAATCAGCTCGCTCAAGGTCACACACCTGGTTAGTGACGCCAACTCTATGACTCCGAGCTTTGTTCTCATCCCAGGCTTGCCATACCTCCTGGAATCATTAACTCACGGGCTTTAAAAAATTATTTAACAATTTCACATATGTATATAATATGTTGTGGTCTTTTCTCATCTCTGTGGGTTTTGTCTTCCTTAAAGACTAGGTGTGAATTTCCAAGGTCACCTCTACTCAGCATTAAAAGTCAGTTTTAAGTTAAAACCATGTTTTAAAGGCTGTTTGGAGGGCTCAGTTGGTTAAGGCACTCACTAGCAAACCTGGTAACTAGAGTTCAGTTCCCATGATCCACACAGAGGAAGGGGAGGACAGAGCACCAAGAAGTTGCCCTCAGATCTTCACTCGTGCCCGGTGGCTTAAGCATCCCGCATACACACAAAATAAATCAATATGTAAATGGACGTTGGGATGGCTGGGTGGGTGGAAGGTGTCACTGCCATGGCTGCTCCCCTGTGCTTCCAGAGTGGAAAGAGAGGAACGGCTGTTGGAAACTTTTCTCTGACTCCTACATGTACCACACACACACACATTCAGCTAAAAAGTGAAGAAAATTCAGAAGTAGCTTTTAGGGTTCGCGTCCACCCCTTTTCCCTCCTCAAAAGTTCATCTACAGCTGTTGGTCTGTTTGCTGTGGCGTTGCAGTTTGCTGTGTCTTGAGACAGGCTCTCACTAGGTAGCCCAGGCTAGTCTCCGACTCTCAGTCTTCCTGCCTCAGACGCTCAGTGCTAGGATTACAGGATTGCTACCATGCTCAAGTTGAGGTTGTGGTCAATGAAAACAACAAACTATGAGAACCCCAGTTACTTTAGATTTTGAGACGTCCAGATTTTACTTCTGTTGTGTCTGTGTCTTTGTGTGGATATGTACACATGTCTGAGTATATGTACGTGGGTGAGGAGGCATCGGATCCTGAGCTGGAGTTACCGGCAGTTAGGAGCCACCCAACGCACAGTTGGGAACTCACAAGGGTCCTTTACAGGAGCAGTACAAACTCTTAACTGCTGAGCCATCTCTCCAGCTCCTCCCAGAAGCGTTTGAAAGCCCCTTTAATAGTTCTTAATGACTCTCTCTTAAAGTTTGTAACATAACAAGATCAACATTGTACATATATGAAGTCACATGAAATAAATTATTTTAGGAGATAATGATTCTCCCCCACTACTGTCCATACATACTAACTTAACCCTTAATTCTGTGAGAAACTAAAGGTACTTACCCTTGATGAGGGGAAGACCGCACAATTCCCTAGGGTGTGCAGCTCTGGCTTCTGCAGCCTAGGGAGAGGTTACAAAACAAGTCAGCAGCACACCTAGAAATGGCACCAGTGATGTCGTGAGGATGAGGACCCGAATCATGTTTGTTAAATGTCAGCTGTACCTTCCAAAAAATGCCCTTTTAAGATGAGCCAGAGCTGCCAACCAACATACCATCTTGGAGCAATTAAAGGTTTTTGTGTTTCCCCCTCTGGAATCTTATTTCCAGTTGACAGATTTCTAAGGTTCCCCGAGGGTAGCCATTTGTAGATGTCATGTTTCTTTTAATGGAGGGTTTTTAAAGTAAATGATTACTTTGTTAGAACCTGGGGGCTCTTGTTGGCTTTGTGAAAGGCCAAAGCCTTGACAGCTTTAGCAGTTGGGGACAGTAAAAAGGCAGGCTGTCCCTTCGTATTCTGGTTCCAGCATGTGATACAGAGCAATGAGGTCTGGGGCAAGTTACTTCAGCTCTTGGTGCCTTGTCTTGTTCCTTTGTAGGATAGGAACATCAGCTCTCTCCATTTCATACATTATTGTGAAGCAAGTCAGTCTACGGAAAGCCCATGGCCGAGTGCTCGGCCCACATGGAACACTCGGTAAACGTTAGATTTCATCCACCCAACCATGCAGGAACTAAAGGTGACTTATGCTGAACTCAATTATTTTAAAAGTCCTTCGTAGAATTACCACCCACACTGCACATCATAGCCCCATAATACTAGAGACCTTTGAGGTTTTGAGAATTTGTAGATATTCAAACCACAAAAGATTGCTTTTTTCTGTGTAGATAAGAGATGGTAAACCCCCTTCTGTCCTAAAGTAATTTCTTTTACATTAATCTTTGCAAACACATTTTATTCCATGATAAGGTTTGAGGGAGAAATGTGCAAGCTGCAAGTTTTGACACCGAGCCCCTGATGCCTGGAGAAAATAGAGATTGTGGGGGTCTCTAAGTGTGTGTGTGTGTGTGTGTGTGTGTGGTAGGGGAGGGGGTAGAGAACACAGAGCCCAGGCTGGGCAAAGCAAGAGAGACCAAGAGAGAACTCCAAACCAGGCCTGCTGAAACCTAAACACAATGCTTCCTTAGCCAGTGGCGTAGGAAAATCCTTGATTGAACGTGGCTAGGTGACTTCCGTGGCTGCACAGCCACTGACTACACAGCTTCATCTGAATTCTGCCCCTGCGTCTTCCATCTGTGTAAGCTTGAGTGCTAGCTTGATTTCTTCATCTTGTTTTCCCGGTCAGAAAGCAGAGACAGCAATAGCTGACTGATGATGAATTAAATCCATTGAAATTTGGTGCCTGGCTTATAATAAATACTATGTAAGTGTCAGATCTCATTAACACGCTAGAGGGACTAAATCATTTACACTACCTGGGGGTGGGAGCCATTGCCTGTAATCGCAGCATGCAAAGGGCTGAGAGGGCTGTTGTGCGTTCGAGGCCAACCTGGGCAACACAGTGAGCTTCAGGCTAGCCTTATCTACCATGTGAGATTGTGTCTCAAAAGACCAAAAAGTTGTCCCCAGCACTAGGAGGCAGCAGCAGGCAGATCTCTGTGAGGTCAAGGCCAGCCTGGTCTGCTAATCGAGTTCCAGGGCTACACCTAGAAACTCTTTATCCTGAAAAACAAAACAAACAAAAACAGAAAGTCACTTAATCAAAAGAATTGAACAAGCTGATGGCATTTAACCACAGCCATGGCCTTTGAACCAACATTTGAAATTTTTGAAGACCATCTATAAAATGGGCACAAGCATACCCATATCTGAGGCTCACTGTGAGAAATGTCCCAAACAAGAGATATAAAAAGTGTAAGATAGTTCATGTAGGATCCACGTGATATACACAGTATAACACCAAATCATAAATGACAGGCACTAATTCAATATAAATCATGTGTAATAAAACCTGTGTGCTGAAGGTGGACTATTCTGGAAATCTGTTCTCTCCCCATTTTCAGGAAAGAGAAGAAGAATTAGGAGGGCTTCTGGCAGAGGACTCTGAGTGGCGAGGGTAATCGGTGGTGAAGATGGAGGGGGACTTAAGGCCCTTGGCTCACAGGTCGTAAATGGTCCCCTAGTTCTGAACTGCCCACTGCATACTAGACTTGTCTTCGTGAGTCTAATTAATATCCTTGGTTAATTAAACAAGGCTGAGAAGTTTCCTTTACTGTTGAGCCATTTGGATTCTTCAGCACACTAAGTGTGAGCTACATTTTCAGAACTTAAAAACACTCCAAAAAAACACGCTTAAAAGCACTCCAGCACCTTCCAAACTGGGCCTTTTCTGTTTCTCTCTTCAAACATTTTGTGGCAATGAATGAAATGCTTCAGAATATGCCATGAAACTATTCAGGTAATGGTGTGGCATTCATATTCCCTTTAGTGCTTAGCTCTCCTCAAAGGTCTGATGTTCCGGAAGACTTCCTGTTAGGATTCAGTCCTGACTCCTCTGGAGTGCTGGGGAGCCCTGCCTACCCTATACTGTGCTGAACTGTCATAAGATGCTGGTATCTGATCTTTTTGACCCACTAACACGACAACTGCACATGGCTTAACAGAATCCTTAAGACAGTCAGTGCTAGTTGAGCCTGCCTGGTCAAACAAGAATTCCTTTCTGATTTCTGGTGAATTCTATTTAACATTGTAGGAACTGGATCTTAGCTTATGAAATTCACTCAATGTTCTCTATAAGTATCAACCTGTAAAATTATCTCCTTTCTCAGTAAAGAAATATTGGCCACAAGCAATTTGGAGAAGATAAGAAAAAGAAAAGACTTGAACTTCCCCTCTTCTTCCAATATATCACCAGCTTTGCTGCTTCTAGATGTTTCTAAATCTGAGCCAACAGTTTCTACTTGCAAACAATCATTGTTCTCAGAGATCCTGGGGATCTGCCTATGGAGTTGGGACTGTGTGTAGACATGGCTAGAAGTCTCCTGAAAATGTGAAACCTCCTGGCTTAGATGAGGGTGATCCAGAAGCCGCCTGGCACTTTTTTTTTACCCTGTGCCTGGCCAACAGGGAAAGTTGACTCTTAAATGGTTCTTCAAGTCAGAGCAAGTGATTGATTTAATATTTGTTCATTCATATGTGCTTTCCTTCAACACACTGTGATGGAAACTAAAGAAGTGTAGCCAGCCTACCATGTTAGCTTAGGGATTTACCAGGACAAATGCAGTCATGACTGTCCTCTGTGGGCCTTAGGGAGGACTCGCAAACAAGTGTGGTAGACAGTTAGAAAAGATGAGTGCAGAGCCATGGCGAATAGGGTGACAGGGCCTATGGAGAAGTTTTTGCTCCAGTTGCTCATGCTAGATTGAGGAAGCAGTTTGTACAGGAACAGCATGTAACCAGCCACCGAAAAACGGTCCAGTCCAGTGGAGAAACCCTTAAACAGTAACTCTATTAGAACAGACTGTGTGATGGTTTGACAGAAAAAGGCCCCCGGAGGGTGTGGCTTTATTGGAATAGGCGTGACCTTGTTGAAGGCAGTGTGTCACTGTGGGGGGGGTGGGGGGGTTTTAAGGTCTCTGATGCTCAAGTTATACCCAGTGAGACAGTTCACTTCCTGTTCGTTGCCTGCAGATGAAGATGTAGAATTCTCACCTCCTCCCATACCATGTCTGTCTGCATGATGCCATGGCTCACCATGATGATAAAGGACGAAACTTCTGAAACTGTAAGTAACCCAATTAAATGTTTTCCTTTATAAGAGTTGTTATGGTCATGGTATCTCTTCCCAGCAATAGAAACCCTAACTAAGACAACCTGGGAATCAATTTTGTTATCTTTGGAGTTTTATAATATGACCCTTCTATCAAACAGACCGGGGAACTCCCACCCTGCAGACTGGCTTTTATAGTGCCAGAGAATACCATGCACGCTGTTAGGGAGACAATATGTTTGCACAGAGCTGGACTCTGCATCCTATAGCACTTCCTGTAAGGCTAGGTGTGCCCAATGCACAATGGTGGCATGGTTGTTATGGGGAAACTAACCACTTCCTTATTGAATTTGAGGCCTGCTCTACAGGACAGCATGTCACACCCGGCACTATAATACCGATTAAAAAGCCTGTGTCTGGCAAGGGTATAGGCAGATAGTCTGCTATTGTTATTTTTGCTCAGTGATCTTGTTGTTAAACGGCCTACCTATAGATGTGTGCTGCTCTAGACTTTGTTCGGGAAAGACTCCCTTTTCTTTTGCAATGGACAGCATTGGCGCTGAGATGCATAACTGGTCCAAGTGCTGAGACTAAGAGATGAGTGCTCAGTCTTACGTGAGGCAGCTTTACCAGCTGACCCCATCCCTTCACTCCAAACCTGTCAAGACTAAGGGAAACAGAAAGGCTGTAAATGCTGGGGGATGGGGACGAGTGCTGTGAAATGCCGTCTTCTAGACATGAGAGGGCTCTCATACTTATGAACTCAGAGGCGCCATGGTTATCTGCACGAGATGAAGCCAACTAAAATGCCAACATAGATGCAGGGTGCTTCTCAGCCCCCACCTCTTACCGAGGAGCCATCAGCACTTGATAGCTGCTTAGGGAGAAAGAATACTTATCTTTTGAGAGTGTTCCTACTGATAGATTTCCCATACCCCAGTGGATCACTTCATATCTATACATATGACTAGCACCAATTGGATTTAGTGAGCTATAGAAGAAGGAGGAAGGGAGGAGGAAGGGGAGGAGCAAAAAAGAAGAGGAAATAATGAAGTTGGAGGAGAGCATGTTGGGAGAGATAGGGAGGGAGTTGGAGGAGGAAAATGGGAACAGGTGGATATGTCATATTTTATTGTATACATGTATTGCATGTATGAAATTACTAAGAATAAAGAAAATTATAATAAAAATAATATCTCTCCCAGTGCAATGCATGAACTTAACATCATCAAGAACAGGTAGAACGGACCCATTCAAATTCAATTCCATATACAAAAATTAGCATTTATGAACCATATGTGGAGGTAAAATATATGGCTTATTTCCAAGATAGTCTTCTCATGTCCTCAACTCCAGGGGTCCTAACCAGACCAGTACTGTCGAAGAGTAAAAGTCCCTAGAACTGGGAAGACAGACTTTAAATTACAGAATGTTTTTTCACAAATGGAATCACCACCAAGTTTCTTTAATTAATTACCTTCACAAGTAAGGTAACTAACTATTGGGACCACAGCTTCAAAAGCTAAGTTTTTATTATTATTATTTGTTTTTTGTATTTTTTTTTCTGTTTTTAAAGAGGGCAACAGACAAAGGCTTGTTTTATTTTAATGACTGATCCACCCGAGACCACAGGCAGCCCACTGGGTACAGACACTAGGGAAGCTTTATTTCTTAGTCTCTTCCTCCTTGGACAGAGTCTCGATGATCCCCTCCTTTTTGGCCTGGAGACGTTCCTCCCAGCGCTTTCCTGCTTCCTTGGTCTTAGACCTGCGAGCCTCAGCCTGATCAGCCAGGAGCTTCCTGCTGGCCTTGTCTGCCTTCAGCTTGCGGATGTGCTCCATGAGAACCCTTTTGTTTTTGAAGGCATTCCCTTTGACCTTCAGGTACAGGCTGTGGTACATATGGCGGTCAATCTTCTTGGATTCACGTATCTTCTGAGACGTCGACACAGGTTCCGCATCTTTCCCATCTAGGTCACCTTCTCAGGAATGCTCACATTGGCGGTACCCTTCCGCTTCCCTATGCCCATATGCCTGCCCTTCCGCAGAGCCGAAGTGTTTTTCCTGCATCGGACCGGGAATGCAGTCATGGGCTTCTGGATGATCATCTTTTATCAGCTTCCCGATCTGCTGACGGGAGTTGGCATTGGCGATTTCATTGGTCTCATTGGGGTCCAACCAGACCTTTTTACCCCAGCGAAGGATGCTAGAGGCAAGCCTCTTCTGTAGCCTGAGCACACTCATGGCTGCAGACTCAGCAGCCTTTTTTTGTGTAATTGTTTTGCTGACCTTTTTTTTTTTTTTTTTTTTTGAGACAGGGGTTTATGTGTCTTAGGGTTTCTATTGCTGTGAAGAGACACCATGACCATGGCAACTCTTCTAAAGGAAACATTGAATTGAGGGGGCTCACTTGCAGTTTCAGAGGTCCAGTCCATTATCCTCGTGGTGGGTCATTGCAGCATGCAGGCAGACATGGTGCTGGAGAAGTAGCAGAGGGTCCTACATCTTGCAGGCAACAGGGAGTCAATTGAGACACTGGGTGGTGTCCTGAGCATAGGAAACCTCAAAGCCCACCCCCACACTGACACGGTACCCCTCCAACAAGGCCACACCCACTCAACAAATCCACACTTCCTAATAGTGTCACTCTCTAGGAGATTATGAGGACGGTTACATTCTAACTGCCACACTGTGTGTCTCAGGTTGGCCTTGAACTCCATAACTGAGTATGCCCTTAACCTTTTGATCCTCTGGCTGAAGCTTCAGAGCTTCCTGTACTCTGGGATTATAAATCTGGGCCACCATGTCTGGTTCATGCACTCTACCAAGTGAGATACATACCCTTTGAACATCAGTTTTAAGGAGGTGCCAGTTTCCTAGTGCATCTGTGTTCAAGCTGTGAGTAGAGCTTTCTCAGGAACCCAGCCGCTGACCCTTAATTCTGTATGCTCTTTACGAATGTGTTCTTTCATATGAAAAAAAGAAAAAAAGAAATTAAGGAAGCCCAAGGAAATGAGACAGCTTATAATTTTTAAGTTTGAAATGTTGTAACATATTATTCGAAGCGAGGACAGGACATGACTAGCCTCCTTAAAAAGTCGACAGACTCCAGAATGTGATAACATTACAAAATCAACCATAAATAATTTAAATCAAACATTCCAAGTCCCCTCCAGAGGACCTTCCCTAGCTGGAGAGCAGTTGACGGTTCATGGCTGACGTAAGAGGAAGGGTTGCTTTTCTCTGTGGTATGGCTGCTGGTGTGTTGTCCAGGCCCTAGAGAATGAGCCCACACCCATACACATGCAGGTAGCACCAAATGGACTCAGTGAGCTAAAAAATATTACATAAATTTAAAAGTTTCAAAGGAGGACGTGAAGTGGGGAGGGATATGTGATTGGGGTGGCATCTTGTTACTGTCCTATTGCTGTGCAGAGACACAATGACAGCAGCAACTCTTATCAAAGAAAGCGTTTAATTGCGGGCTGACTCACAGTTTCAGAGGGTTAGTCCATTATCACCAATGATGGGAAACAGGCATGGGGCTGGCTGGGCCAGTAGCCGGCAGCTTTGCATCCTGATCCTCAGGCAGCAGGAAGAGAGAAGACACTGGGTCTAGTACGGGACTTTGAAACTTCCAAGTCCACCCCAAAAGCACAATTCCTAGCCAAGGCTACACATCCTACGACAAGGCCGTACCTCCTAACCCTCCCCAAACGGTTCATCGGTGGGGACTAAGCATGAAAATACACAGCCAATGGAGGCTATCCCCATTCACACCACTACAGCAGGGGATCCAGAAAAGCAGGAGAAAGTAAGAGCTGAGGTCACTGCGATGGAGGTAGACTGTGCACACGCGCATGAACATTTCGAATGATCAATGAAAATATTATTTCAAAAAGACAGAAACAAAACTCAGAGCATTCATTCATGTCCTCGCGAAGGTAGAGAGATGGGGAGAACAGAATTCCTCACACTCCAAGTCACTGCCTGTCGGTGGGCACGGAAATAAAATGGGGCACTGTAATTTTCTGAATTTTCTATAAAAGAAGTAAAATGCGTTAAAACAAAAACTGGAAAATAGCAAAATGCTTCAAGTAGGTGAAGGTGAACTTTATTTCATGAATATATTGTCCACACATAGTCACACAGTATGCCTTCTTATAGATATTTAAGTGGTATGCACACATGCATCTGATTGCCCTCACTCACCATGGCATGCACACAAAAGAATGTGAAAAATCCGAACTGGGAATGTTTCACAGTCAATGTGACTTTAGCTGTGAGAGTAAATGAACCCACATCTATTAAAACAGCGTGTTGCTTTGGAACAGGCTTTGGGCTCTCATCAGCAAAAGCAGCATTCAAGTCAAATGTATCCCCTTATCTATTCCTGCCTACATACATATGGGCGCCTAGCTATAAACAGACATTTAGAAACCTTTAAAGACAGTAAGGGCTTTACAAGGTAATCAGAAATACGACTTCCTGATTCTACAAATAGCATTTGTGAATTCTGTAAAACTACAGCACAGAAGATATGTGCTCATCCATTCAATTTGGGGGGAAAAGGGAAGAGAAATAATCTCTGTTTTTTGCTTTTTGTAACATCGTCGTCCTGGGGTGATGGGGTTGATGTATGAGGTGTAGTTTGGATCGAGAGAGGTCTGAACACCCTGCAGCTCATGCTTGAGTGAAGACAGGCTTGTCCCTCATCTTAATGACTTCCTCCATCTCTCTGATCTGAACCAGTCTTGCTTAACTCTGTAATGCTGCTTTACCCATTCTTCAAGGGGACCATACAGGTTTCCAGGAAACTCTCTGGGCTAAAAAAGCATTCCAGACATTCCTTAACACTGCGTTCTTCAAAAGGCTGGTCCCTTAGGCTCCTGGGCGGCAAGAACACTGCCCACTTGGTTCACAGGGACGAGGACCAACACGCAAGCCTCGTTTTTCCAGACAGCCAAGGGTGGCTTCCTGTCCCTTCCAGTGAAAGGCTCGCTGTGCTCAATCCAGACTCCTGGAGACTGGGTTTTACAGGGGGAGCTGAGGACACTGGGATCCTCAGTAAAGAACAGATGGAGGCTGAGTTCCCAGCAACACAGTGAACCTACGCTTAGGGTGTGTGTCTTGGTGCAATGCGTGTTTTCTTTGGAAATGGGCATTTAAGTGAAGTTTCCTTTAGCAAAATTTTGCCCCCAACAAGAGTCTCGAAAACACTTTTAAAGAACTCAAGAAATAGAAAGTCTACACCGGAGCTCGTGTTAGCTGCCTTTCTTACAAAAGTAATCACAGGACATACCATTTCTCTCATCCAGTCTCAGCTTCTCCCTTTCTGCATTTTCCGTGTGCCCTTCCTCCTCACTGCCTCAAATACATTCATATGAGATGCCCTCACTCTCTTTTCCTGACCAAGGCGAATGAATTTCAAACATTCCAGGGCTGAAAGGTTTTTCAGAAAGGAGATAAGCCCCCACAGAGCTTCCGGCACAAGCAGCCAGATGCCTCTTGCTCCTGGTTGGAGACATTCTCCTGCAAGCTCAGGTTCATGGGCCTGGACTGTGTCTGTCCTAGCTGGCTTCAGGACTCAGCATTTCCCCCTCCTCGCCCCTCCAGGAGCTATGAGCTGGGTTCCTGAAAGCACTACTACACAGCAACAGCAACGAGGTAGGCAACACTCTCTCAGTCTATTATACCAGACGGCCTTCTGATCTTAGGATCAATGGCTAAGTATTGAACATCCTCTGTCTGAAAGAGAGACACTCACATAGACATTTCCAGGAAGAACAGATCACCTCAAGAGATCCCTGGTAGATTACTAGGGGCTGAGAAATGAGGCAGAGATACCTACTTCACACTGACTTTGCAAAGAGTCACTACAGAGTGTTTACAAAAGTCCAACAGATGGCTAAAATTAGCTCGTTCTGCACAGAATTGTCTGCTGCTGACTCAAGATGGTGACACAGGCAGGGATAAGCTGTGAGCTCACCAGGAAGCTCATTCCCTAAAATTACTCTCTGGCAGCCGGCGACCCTGTGCACAATGACCCTGGATGCATGATGGGTTATAAATAGCGGCCGGCTATACCGTCACCCAGAGGCTGTGTCTTTAGTGCTGTTCCCTGCAGACCCACGAACCTTCTGATAGGCCCGTGTAGGATGTGTGTGCGCGCACATGAGCGCACCTCGGAATGTCATTCTTTTAGTTGTGTGATATGGTAGTTAGAAAACAAGTTAAACTACCTGAACGGGATCATCTGACAACTCAATGACACCACCGAGTTTTCAAAACAGCAACCCACAGAGCCTTGGATGTCTTCCTGAGAATGTGGAGAACACATCCCATCAGCTGACCTTGGGCCGATGGTCAACTTAGAAATGTGTTTGGACAAATAAGCAGAGGATATGGTGTGGGAACAGGAGAGTGGTTTCCCTATTACTAACCAAATGGTTTTGTTTCTATCTAAGGGCACACTGAAGCCGGATCTGTGCCATGTTTATAATCCACCCCACACCTGGGAGGCAGAGACAGGAAGATTGCTAGGAAGGCCCGGGAGGTCCTAGCTCATAAGAAAAGCAAAGCAGACAGGTATAAGCAGTGGACAAGAATGGAAGTGTCCACATGCCACTCGAAGCTATAGTTTTAGTTGCCTCTTTCACTTACTCAAACTTGAGTTCTAGTGTCAGACAGCGAACTGTTTAACTAAAGTTAGCTCATCCGTCCCATTAAATAAAAAACGGTCCGCCTTTTCCAGAACAGCCCACGGTTTGCTACCTTCCCTCTCTGGGAGGCTGGCTTCATGTCCCTGTCCATTCCTACTACATCTTCTCAGTAATGTTCATTTGAGGACCTCACCATGCCTTCGTGTGTGTCAGACTCATTCTGGTTCTGGATGATGACATTTCTCCACAGGTGTCAGATCTCTGCAGCCAGTGGCATTCCCTGACTCTGGAATCCACTTGCTGGCTCATTAAGAGCTAGGCTGATTTCTTCAGTGACAGAAGAAATGTCAGAAAGAAAGTTGGTGCATCACCGACTTTCTATTTTTGGAGACCTGGAATTTTTCTTGTTGGGACACTGAGTACTCCATGTCTAATTAGGCCTTCCTTCTTACTCATATTTGGCTTTATCAATAAATTACACAACTGATAATTAGGAGCAGGCGCCCAGTGCGTGCGGTGAAGTGTGTGGGGAGAGGAGCATTCAGGGAAACATAGGATTGGAATGGTGAGGCGGGACAGGGGACACTCAGGCCTGATGGGAAGTCTTTAAGCAATAGCGCACAATGGCCGAACGAACTCTTACTCAGAGGAGGTCCGTCTGCTTTGTAGTGAGATGGAGTGCTCACTAGAAAAAAAAAAATCTCACTTCATTATTTCCTTTAAAATGGTTTCCTTCTGTTTTGTATTTTAAAACCAGATCTTGTGTAGCCCAGGCTGGCCTTGAACTCCCTCCTGCTTCTCCCTCCCAAATGCTGAGATGGCAGGCATGAGCCACCGTGGCTCGGTTTATGCAGTGAGTGCAGGAATTCACACACGCTAAGCGTGTTTTCTATCAAACAAGCTTCATCCCCAGGCCCTAACGTACTGTTCATATGCACCGTGTATCTTTAGGAAAGGAAACAGACCCGTGGGCTGTGCAACTAGAGTTGAGCAAAGCGTTTCAGAAATAGTGTTGGCGTTCCCAGCTGGCTCTGCTTTCCCAGCTATTGGGGAGCTGGGCTCTAACTTTTCAGCTTCACAGCACCCTGGGAACACCCACAGGGGAGATCCCAAAGGTGTGCCGAAAGCTTTTAGATCATGCTGGTGACCACCGGCCCTGCCTCTCCGAAGCACTCACCGCTTTCTACTTTGCCCCCCCCCCCACCAGGCGCACACTGTGTGTCTCCCAGTGAACCAAGCTACAGGGTGGGTCTAGTGCACCCCTTAGTCTTCAGCAGCGGCGGTGTGTGCTTTCTGGAAGTACTGACTGAGTAACAGATTGCTGGCCTTTGCCTCTGCATCCTCACTCGTGACGGTCGGTAGGCAGTAAGTGTGGGGATGCTGAGTGGAAATACACTGTTTTAAAGGCCATCGAAGTTCAGCTTTTGAGTTTTAATTTCTGATCATCACGCTAGTGACAAGGACATTAAACAACCACACTACCACTCTTATCAGTAATTACCACCCTGCCTTGTGGGTTCTCGCTTTCTCTTTCGTGTTCTGGTCTCCCAAGTAGTCTCCCGGGGTGAACTTTCCTACCCTCTAACTCGCCCGATTGTGGGCTATCTGAGGTACACCTTAGATGGCACTGAGAGGTCATTCTTGACTGTCCTGAATATGTGTCCATGTGTCTGGAGCTCCCTGTTGGGTCCCAATAGGATTTTGTTGTATTACATGTAAGGGCCAGAATAGTTGTCCCTGCCACTAGACTGCAAGCTCACCAACCATGAGTCACCTGTTCAAATTCCTGTGTCCTGAGAACCTAGCAGAATTCTGGGCACAGAGAAAGCGTCTCAGAAATATTTGTTGACTAAATGCAATCCATCCTTCTCCTGTCGATCCCTACTTCAATCACTCTTCATAAACCATACACAGGCACATTACACCTCCACATTTAGGTAACCAAGACAACAGGAAATGCACAGCCACAGAAAACAGGTTAGAGATCTGATTTCCCCCCCTCTGTATTATAACAAATAGAAAATGTCTCCCTGGTATCTAAACCATGACCAGGGGAATATAACCCCCCCTTTTTTTAATTAAAAAAAAATGTAAGTCTGAAAAACTTGTGGCTGAATAGAATGTTTCAGACAGCATTTTCTTTTTCTCCACTGTGGGCGTGGTGTATAAACAATGTGTAAGGCAAGCATGTGCTAGAGAGATGTAGCCGTAATTACTTGTTCTCAAATGTTTGGGTGACCACGCCTCTTAATCCAACATACAGCAGTTTAGAACAGAATTAAATTCTGCCCTTCAGGCAGGATTAGCATTTGGAGTTTCTTGTTTCTGTCATTTAAATGTTCTCATCCCAATATTTGTACTTTTCCATTTAGAATAAACGCAGAGTGTGTGGAGGGAAATACAAAGAGCATGGAATTTTTATCATGCAGCTCATCATCTTCATTGGTTTGTGGTCCATTTTTAAGGATACCAATTCTAAAGCTGACTCATCCGCATCTAGTTATGGGACCTTAGAAGAGACTGTGAGACCACCCTCTCCTCTCACCAACTAAGTACACTCCTTTTGCTAGAAATTGAGATTTTTAACCAGGAAATCACAAAAGGGGCCATGGTGAAGATTCTAGATAAGGGAATACTAGATCACAGGTGCCATGGAGAGGGAAATAGGGTAAAGTGGGGGGAAAGGAAGGGAAGGCAACATGGTAGGGGATAATACTAAAGACGTTTGCAAAAGATACAGAGAAGCATATGCTTATGCTTACTGAAGAATACACACACACACACACTAACTCACACATACACTCACACACACACACACACACTAACTCATACATACACTCACTCACACACACACACACTAACTCACACATACACTCACACACACACACACACACTAACTCACACATACACTCACACACATACACTAACTCACAATACACTCACACACACATACACACACTAACTCACACATACACTCACACACGCATACACAAACTCACACATACACTCACACACACATACACAAACTCACACATACACTCACACACGCACACACACTAACTCACACATACACTCACACACACACACACACTAACTCACACATACACTCACACACACACACACACACTAACTCATACATACACTCACTCACACACGCACACACTAACTCACACATACACTCACACACACATACACAAACTCACACATACACTCACACACGCATACACTAACTCACACATACACTCACACACACACACACTAACTCACAATACACTCACACACGCACACACTAACTCACACATACACTCACTCACACACACACACACTAACTCACACATACACTCACACACACATACACACACTAACTCACACATACACTCACACACACATACACAAACTCACACATACACTCACACACACATACACACACTAACTCACACATACACTCACACACACATACACAAACTCACACATACACTCACACACACACACACACACTAACTCACACATACACTCACACACGCACACACTAACTCACACATACACTCACACACGCATACACACACTAACTCATACATACACTCACTCACACACACACTAACTCACACATACACTCACACACGCATACACTAACTCACAATACACTCACATAACTCACTCATACATACATACATTGAAACACACACATACACACACATACACTCACACACACACATACACTAACTCACACATACACTCACACACACATACACAAACTCACACATACACTCACACACACATACACAAACTCACACATACACTCACACACGCATACACTAACTCACAATACACTCACATAACTCACACTCATACATACATACATTGAAACACACACTAACTCATACATACACTCACACACACATACACAAACTCACACATACACTCACACACACATACACAAACTCACACATACACTCACACACGCATACACTAACTCACAATACACTCACATAACTCACTCATACATACATACATTGAAACACACACATACACACACACATACACTCACACACACATACACTAACTCACACATACACTCACACACACATACACAAACTCACACATACACTCACACACACACATACACACACTAACTCACCATGCACTCACATACACTCACACACACATACACTAACTCACACATACACTCACACACACACATACACACACTAACTCACCATGCACTCACATACACTCACACACACATACACTAACTCACACATACACTCACACACACATACACTAACTCACAAAGCACTCACATACACTCACACACACACATACACTAACTCACAATGCACTCACATACACTCACACACACATACACTAACTCACACATACACTCACACACACATACACTAACTCACAAAGCACTCAATACACTCACACACACACATACACTAACTCACAATGCACTCACATACACTCACACTCATACACACATACATTCACACTCACGCACACACATACACTAATTCACAATGCACTCACACACACACATACACTAACTCACGCATACACTCATACACTCTCACACTCTTACACACACCTCTCGCGCGCGCACACACACTCTCTCTCGCACACACACACACACACGGATGAGACTGTGCCACTTGAGGTGATAATGCCCTCTCCCCAGAGCCATACAATATCTAATAAAAACCCTGTGTCGGGCAGGGGAAACTTCCCTTCAAGTTATTGGTCAGAGGACTCTAAGAGAGTCTGAAAACACTATAGGTTCTTACATTACCCGTGGGTACCTCCCGGAATTTGAAGGCAAGACATCATTACTAAAGACATCATACTGTAGACCTAGGACTTAGAGGAATTGGACTAGGACTGATCTGGAAGCCTCCTGTAACACAAAAAATAAAACTCAGTGCCAGATGTTGGAGTTCGAGCTAAAAGATCAGAGAAGCACAGTAACTCTTACCTCTACCCAGGCTGAAGCAGCCCTGCCCTCAGTGGACTCTCCTGGAACTGTAAACCTAGCCCAAACAACCATGGCTGGTTCACCCCAGAGAAGAATCTACTACTGCCACTTTCCTGAGCCAGTATACTTTTAACTGTACTTTATCCAAAGATAAGTATAGCTCATCGAAGAACCTGCATCACCCATCATCAAAGACGCTTATCTTACAGAAATGACCATGGGGTGCTTGACCCCATTTGATGAATCTACAACACAGCATCTGCCACCGAGGCTCAGAGAACACTGTAGAAGAGAGGGAAGAAAGTTTGTAATAGCCAGAAGACCAAGATAAATACTTTGAGATAGTGTTTCCTACATATGACAGGGAGACTACACCTATGAGACCTTAGCAATATGGCCGCCTAAAAATGACAAGAGCAAGGAAAGCAATGGCTGACATACCATCGTGAATGCATGAAGTCTTACAAGGTCCCGTCCCTAGACAAACAGCAATAGGCAATCAATGGCTACCGAGAGAGGGACAATCAGTCTTCTCAGAAATGAACCTCCTGATAGATTATCCAGTCCCAAGTGGTCAGCCCCAAACACATGTACATGTGAGCACACTAAATGGACCCAGATGGTTGTATTTACACACACACACCACATTATAGTAAAGAAGAAAGGGTGATGAATTTGAACGACGGGGAATGCAGTAGAGGAGGGAGAGAGTAGGATATAAACTAAAAATATAGTACTTGTTTATGAAATTCACAAACAATAATTAAAATTTTAAATTAAAACAAAACTTTAAGTCGACAAAGAGGAACATAACTACTTTGGGGTCTTACTCTCAAAATTAAAACTTCTTGAGAGAATACTATATGAAATAAGCGGAGGGGAAGATGTTTCTCTATAACATGTACAGAGGAAATGGGAAAAATACCACGACTCTGTTAAATACAGGGAGGTTCTATGCTCTAGATGAGTAGCATAAATGAATGAGTAAGTGAACAATCTGAAGGTTCCCGTGTCATATATGTTAGTTTACAAAAGGGACTCTGCAGGTGCGGTTAAGCGAGGGAATCGTGGACTAGAAGTCTGGGCATTCACGATCTAATCACTTTACTACCTAAGAGAGGTGCCTGTTCCCATCGGTTTAGAGAGCTGGTGCTTCAGTGAGAGCCTGACAGCTGAGAAGAGGATCCTGCTGTGCAGAAATGTGGAGGTTCACCGGCAGGGCCAGTAAGAGGACCGCAGGAGCCAAGGGCAACCTCCACCCAACAGCAGCTGGAGTCCTCAGCCCTCAGCCTCCAGGGATGAGTTCTGTTGATGCTAAAAAGTGAAAAGGAGATTTTCTCTTAGAATGCACAAGGAGTGTAACTCCATGCACACATTGTTTTCTGGCTATAGTGGGTGTCTGAGATAATTAGTTTATGCTGTTTTACACCCATAAAATTCAAGTGATTTGTTGTAAAAACAATAGAGATGGTACGAGTACACATAAATTAATGGGTTGTAGAGAAACGGGAATTCAGATTTAGCCCAATTCCAAGGCACACACATGTCTATCACTTATTTAATTACATTCATGTGAATGGACATTTAGGTTGCTTTTAATTTACACAATTTGAAATGGTAGGGCAAATTTCCTAATAGTTATATTTTCATACACCTTAGAACTTCTCTACGGAAATCCTTTTTTAAAAAATTGAGTGCTGTTGAATCACCTTGCAAAGCGTTGCCAGTGCAGCAATTAGTCGCAAGCTGAAGTTGTATCGGAAGGTATGGATGGGCGAGGTTCACTGATGTGTAGGACTGAAGTGACCACAACCAAAAAGCACTTTTCCCACCTTGGTTGGAGAGTTTGCAGGTGGCTGTGCTACAAGAGCCCCTCTGGCCTTGCTCTCTCCATGTACATCAGAAGGGAACTCATTTCTTTATTTCTTTATGCCTTTGGGGAGGGCCGGTTTATACTATTTGGCTCTTGAAGTAACAAAGACCCAAAATATAAACAGTCTTTTGAGTAAGGACCATTCGTGTTTGTGTCCACTTTGACTGAAGTTAGAGTTTCCCAATAAGCCATTAGACACACATACAAATAACACTTTATTCGTTTTAACTGGTGATAGCATTTCCAGGAGGACCCTGGGACCCAACTGCCAGAGAAATCCCTGAGGAAAGCCAGTTAACACAGCACCCAGCTCATGTACCAGGACCCAGCAACTAGCTGCTATTTGATGGAGGTTTTCTTACTGGATATAACTTTTGATTTTCTTGGAGAATCTTCATTCTTACTTGGAAGTCTCTCTCTTTCCCTCTCTTTCCCTCTCTTTCCCTCTCTTTCTCTCCCCTTCTCCCTCCCTCTCTCCTCCCTCTTCATCTCCCTCTCCCCACCTCTCTTTTCCATCTCTGTTTCCTTTCTTTTTCAGTGGCAAAAAAAAAATCTATAATTACAATTTGCTAGGTGTTTCAGTTTAGACAATCTGAATTGTGCTGGGAGATAATCCAAGCATTCTTTACAGAGAACATACATGCCTTCTCTTCTTCAGGACCAACAAGGATACTGACCCTGGCTGTGTTTCTTCTTAGAGAGTTTGTTGGCCCCTGACATCCACAATGCACACAGCAATGCCTTCTGTGCTCATCATGGCTGGTCAGAGGGACTGTCAACGAATCTGTGGTCCAGCCTGTTCCCCGGAGGTATGTGTTAGAGGATGGAAGCCCTATCTGAGGAGCCATGTGATGTGATCTTTCCCATGAGCGGGTGCATATGTGCACACAAACAAGTTTGTCTGTGTGGCTGCAGATGCCGTCTGACACAGTCTTCTTAGCCTTCAGAGCCTTTGCACAGTGTCAGCTCTGGAAGCCAGAGTGGTTCCTTCTCAGCTTTTCAAGCCACCTTTGACAGAAAGGCTGAGATGCGGTAGGTCTCGAATCCCTATATTGTACTTGCTTGGGTTGAGCTTGTAGATTTGATAGCATCTTTTCGTGTTTTTTGTTTTTTTTTTTTTTTTTTTTTTTTTTTTTTTTTGGTTTTTTTTTTTGGTTTGGTTTGGTTTGGTTTGGTTTTGGTTTGGTTTGGTTTTCCCCAATATTCCATGCTCCATAAGATTCCAGCCCTGGTGATTTATTTTTTGCCTTGGGCTGTGATTTTTAATCAATGAGGTTGGGAAACCCTGTGACTATATTGTTGTGTTGTTTTTGCCCTTGTTCATGACTGGTTCATCTTATAATAACTATTCTCTGCTGTGAAATGGAAAGATGCCTAATTAATATAGTTGTTTGCTATCTAACTTTGGTTTGTTTTACTTAAGATAGCAGAAGGGAAATTTGAAATCTGCCAAGTTTGAGATTATTATAATGCATAGTAATACTTCTTGTTCATGTGGCACTTACTGTGTAATATGTTTTACAACATATTTTCCCCTGTTAAAGTCCTCAGGCTCATTCTGTTAGTAAGCACTGTTACTGCCTCCATCCCACCACTGAAAGAGGTTTAGGGTGTATGTATATAAGTGTGTGTGTGTGTGTGGTGTGTGTGTCTGTGTGTGTGTGGTGTGTGTGTGGTGTGTGTGTATGTATGTGTGTGTCTGTGTGTGTGCGTGTGTGCATGTGTGTGGTGTGTGTGTCTATGTGTGTGTGGTGTGTGTATGTGGTGTGTGTGCATGTGTGTGTGTGGTGTGTGTCTGTGTGTGTGTGGTGTGTGTGTGTGTCTGTGTGTGGTGTGTGTCTGTGTGTGTGGTGTGTGTGTCTGTGTGGTGTGTGTGTGTGTGTCTGTGTGTGTGTGGTGTGTGTGTGGTGTGTGTGTGTCTGTGTGTGTGTCTGTGTGTGCATGTGTGTGTGTGGTGTGTGTCTGTGTGTGTGTGGTGTGTGTGTGGTGTGTGTGTGTGTCTGTGTGTGGTGTGTGTGTGTGTGTCTGTGTGTGTGTGGTGTGTGTGTGTCTGTGTGTGGTGTGTGTGTCTGTGTGTGTGTGGTGTGTGTGTGTGTGTCTGTGTGTGTGTGGTGTGTGTGTGTCTGTGTGTGGTGTGTGTGGTGTGTGTGTGTCTTTGTGTGGTGTGTGTGTCTGTGTGTGTGGTGTATGTGTCTGTGTGTGTGGTGTGTGTGTGTGGTGTGTGTGTGTCTGTGTGTGGTGTGTGTGTGTCTGTGTGTGTGGTGTGTGTGTATGTGTGTGTGTGGTGTATGTGTCTGTGTGTGTGGTGTGTGTGTCTGTGTGTGTGGTGTGTGTGTGTCTCTGTGTGTGTGTGTGTGTATGTGTGTGTGGTGTGTGGTGTGTGTGTGTGTGTGTCTGTGTGTGTGTGGTGTGTGTGTCTGTGTGTGGTGTGTGTGTCTGTGTGTGTGGTGTATGTGTCTGTGTGTGTGTGTGGTGTGTGTGTGTCTGTGTGTGGTGTGTGTGTCTGTGTGTGTGGTGTGTGTGTATGTGTGTGTGGTGTGTGTGTCTGTGTGTGTGGTGTGTGTGTCTGTGTGTGTGTGGTGTGTGTGTGGTGTGTGTGTGTCTCTGTGTGTGTGTGTGTGTGTGTGTGGTGTGTGTGGTGTGTGTGTGGTGATGCCTTGCTTGTACAAACAGATGTGAGACAAGCTGCTAAACTGTAAAATGATACAGATGGGATTCAAACATAGTCTGGCTTGACCAATCCGTCCTATTCACCATTGTACCATACTGTTCTTTGGCATTTCAGGTTATTTGTAAGCAACACTTCCAGGAAGATTTTTAATTAGAAAAAATGAAACCTAGAGCTACTCAGTTGTGGTGAAATAGGAAGAACATTAGGACGGGAAACAAGAAGCTTGAGCCTGGCCCCATCCTTAGACAGCTGAGTCCCTGTGCCAGTCATGTATGTCACCAGCCCCAGCCTGTGTGTCCCTCATCAGCAATAATGCCAGTCTTATACAAAACTTGATTTCCTCTCCTCTAGTGACTGCTGTAGTAAGATAGATTCATTGCCACTCCCATGTCACTTTTGACAGTTAAGGGTGGTATCAAATGAGTCAGTTGGCATAGCGATAATTGTCCTGAAAAAAATGAACAAAAAGGCAATGATCAAACACCTCCCCTGACAGAAAGCAAACTAAGCATAGTGTGACTCAAGTCCAAAGCCTAGAAAAAAAAATTGGTAGAACCAGGGTGAATATATTCCACTGTCTCCAATTTTCTCTGTGTATATTCATCATTGACCATAGCAATGTGAATGAACAAATGACTCATTCTTAATCATCAACTCTAACTTGCCCAAGCCATAGTGGGGTAATAATCCTGCTAAAGCTCATCCACCTAGAAATGAGACCCAGACATGGAGGCTTGGTAAACTTCTCAGGCTTGTAACTTTATCGTACAGCCTTTTCAGTCCCATGTGTTATGTGTAGGCTGAGCTGTGTCTGCCCTACCCCTCAGTCACACATCGAAGTTCTAACCCCAGTACATAAGAATGTGACCTCACTTGGACACAGCCTGTAAAGTGCTTAAGGTAAAATGGGGTTACACAGATGACCACTAATCAAATAAGACAAGCGGCCTTATAAAAAGATTAGGTTTTCTGGGAGGTGGTGTCCACCCCTTTAATCCCAGCATTCAGAAGGCAGAGACAGGCATATTTCTATGAGTTCAAGGCCATCCTGGTCTACTGAGCAACTTCCAGGACAGGCTCCAAAGCTACAGAGAAACCCTGTCTCAAGAAGAAGGAGAAGGAGAAGGAGAAGGAGAAGGAGAAGGAGAAGGAGAAGGAGAAGGAGAAGGAGAAGGAGAAGAAGAAAGCGAACAAACAAAAGATTAGGATTAGAGGGATGGCTCCATGGTTAAGAGCACTTGCTGCTTTTGTAGAGAACCCAAGTTCTATTCCCAGCAGCCATATCAGGTGGCTCACAAATGCTTGTAACTCCAGTTCCAGGGACTTGACAGGCGACCACACGTACACAGCCACTCACATTCATATACATTTTTTAAAAGATAAGGTTAGGGTACAGACCATAAATAAGCTGAAGGCCAATCATGTACGAAGACAAGAAGTGGACACAAGCTAAGGAGAGAGACCTCAGGAGGAAACAGATCTCTCGATACCATGGTCTTGAAGTTCCGACATCTAGAACTGTAAGAAAATAGAGCTGTGTTGTTGGATCCATCAGTCTGCAGCACTGGAGAAATAATGCAGGGTTTTTTTCTTGGGACTGCTGCAAAGTTTCCCCCTTACTCCACCAAGCAAACAATAAAGATGGTGCTTCCTTGCTTTTGCTGAGTCCCCCATCTTGACAAGCTGCCCCGAGGCATCTAGCTTCACCAATGAACTGAGGCACTCAGGTTCACAGGTGTTAGTGGTATTTGAACTCAACTTGTCATCAGAGACAATTGTGGCCCGTGACCTAGCTTGCATTTCTTCACCTTCATCAATCTTCATCTTAGTCTTGCTCATTTAGATACATAACTTCTCAAGTAGTACATCACCACATGGCATATAATCGATTTCACAGGCCCAGTCTCCGCTCTGTAATTTATTGCCTGACCTCTCATACCTGTCTCAGGTAAGACAACAGCAGTGATACTTTCCATTCTGGCTCTGGTTCCAAAGTGCAGGGTGGGCAGCAGAGAAATGCAGGGTTAGTTCTGGGGTGTGCTCCGAAGAACACAGGAGCGAGCTTCCAAGGCCTCTTACCTGTCAGACTCTGGACATTCTGAACATTTGCTTTTATTGTAAAACAAAAAATATGAAAAAAAAATCTATGACTTCCCTGGTGATACCAAAATGTCATCACCATTACTGACAATGACCACCCAATAATCCTCACTCTGTGACTGGGAGAAAATAAAAGGACTGACTGAACAGTTGATTCCCTTCAAAAGAGAGCTGTGCACTCGAATCAATGAGGGGGTATTGGTTCATAGAAAAGAGGGGTTGACAGCATCACATCGCAACCTCCAGTCACACCACTGAGTCAGGCTGGGCTCAGAGTGGGAAGAATTGTGGGAACATAGCACTCACTGCCCCAAGTAACCCCCGATCATAAAGGGAACAAAAAGATCTTGCAGTTGCCACTCTCACCATGTGAGGGGGATTAGAAGGGATCGGACATGGTCAGGGTGCTATGGCTATAGATGTGATCAGTGCAAAACCCAACAAAGCCAGGTTAACTTGCATTGTAGCCTTCATTGTTAATGCAGATAAAATCCATAGAATAAAGTTCTTGCCCAAAGTGTTTCACCCGAAGATAATGAAGCCTTGATAGCTAAATTCAAATACATAGGAGTTATAAGAGATCCAAATTACAGCCAAATTTACACAAAACAATAAACCCTGAAGAGAACTCCTGAATGAAAGACATTCTACAAAACAACTGTTGAAGGTATCATCATAGGGCCAAAAATAAATAAATAAATAATGGGCTAGATTAAAAGAGACCACAGAGAATTAACACCTAAATATAGTATATGAACCTTGATGGGCTCTTAGCTCAACACAAATACCTAAAAACTATTTTAGTGACAACCGGGGAAAACCTGGACCTGAGTCATAAATTAAATGAGGTGGATATTATATGATCTAATGGGACTAGCACTAACTTCTTTTATTAGAACAATGACATTGTGGTTATATATAAGATAATTTTTATTTTTAGGTGGTACACATTTTGGTTAGAACATTTAGCATGAAATATAAAGATTCTACACACACATGTTCTCAATTTCTGTGTGTGTGTCACAGAGTACACACACACACACACACACACACACACACACACAGAAAGAGAGAGAGAGAGAGAGAGAGAGAGAGCAAATACAAGTCATCCCCATCCTTGAGGTTCAGCTCTAAGTCACACCCCCCCAGTAACAAGCTCAATTCTTAGATAGTTCTGAGTTGCACACAAACATACTGTTTTGTTCTCACAGCAGATATTAGCCACCCCATTCTCTTTGCTAATTAAACAGAGAATATTCACCCTTTCACCTAAAAGAATCATTTTATGACCTCTCTGTAGCACGTCCAATTGCCAGCATCAATGGTCCTGCATTTGGGCTACTACTAGGTAAAACAAGGGTCATTTGAATACAAGAGTTTCAATACCACAGTGGTCTATCTTAAAGGCATTAAGGGTAGGCAGCATACACAAGGGATATGCAGGATGCAGTGTGATTTACATCTTGTCCCGGGTGGGGGTGATTACTCTTCTTGGTTGTCAATCTGACTACATCCAGAACTAAAAGCCAAAAGTGGGGGACACACCTGTGAAAGATTGTTTGCTTAATGTGAAGTAGGAAGACCCACTTCTAATCCAGATCGTTGAGTCAGGACAGCATACCTTAAATCCAGATCTTGAGGCAGGAAGAAACACCTTTAATTTGGGCCATGCCTTCTGCTGGAAGCTCACATAAAGGCGTAGAAGAAGGAAGCTTTTGCTCCTTGCCTGCTCGCCTTAGCCTTGCTAACACATCCATTCCTTCACTGGCATTAGAGCCTACTTCCTTGAGATTCCAGCATATCCTGAAGGTCAGCTGAGACACCCAGCCTTGTGAACCTGGGTTCTCAAACTTTCCCTTCACAGCCAGCCATTGTTGTGTTAGCTAGACTGAAGCTTGTAAGTCATTCTAATAAATCCCCTTTCTATACCTGGCTAATACAATGAGGCAGTGTAAGATGTAAGATCCCACCTCACTGCTCAGAATAGCATGCAGTTTAGAATTTATACATAGGTATTTCTGTAATTCCCCATTTAATATTTTCAGGCCAAGGCTGTCGGTTGATAACTGAAGCCACAGGAAGTGAAACCCAGTGTAACGGTAGAAGATCAATCTAGTATTTGGGAAATAATAACTATTGTTAGATCTATGAGGACTCTGGATAGATGTTAATATTATTCTTATGGTTTTTCTACATGTTTAAAAACATTTCATATTAAGTAATCTAGGAAAAAAAGTCACATTTCTATTCTCTCAGGTGTTTCTGTCTTGTTTTGGAGGGGTTGGGGGTGGAGATGGTACTGGGGACGGAACCCAGGACCTCACACAGGCTGGGTGAGCTGACTGGTTACAAGGTAGTTATGCGGTGCTGTGGAATAATTTAGAACATGGCTTCTACAACACCCAACTGGAAATATACATACGCGTAAGAGAAAAGAGATGAAGGGCGTGTGGGGGGGGGGCAGAGAGACAGGCAGAGAAACAGAGGGAGATGCAGAGGAACAGCAGATGGAGAGAGAGAAAGAAGTGGGAGGTGGGTGGGCGGGGCTCTTTTAAAAGGGAACGTAGTGAGTGTGCACAGGTGGTGCTCTTAGTGGCTGCAGCTGAGGACGCATCCTATCAAAACCCCAAGGGCAGGCCAGCACAGATGCCTGGATACTAACAACGTCACGTGGCTTGATTCTTTCTTTATGCTGTACTCTGTCTAGCTGTGTTCCTTTTTTCTTGGCTGTAGCTTGTACTGGAGTATAAGAAGAATAACTATACTATTAAGAGTAAGATAACATGATAAGAAGAAACCCTTGGGTGCCATTGTTACAATGAACAATAGCTTCCTCTGCACCCGTGGAGGTTCTGGCTTATTGGTCTGGCATGGGGTAGGGAAGAAGCGCAGCCAAGTCTCACCGCCAGGCAGCTCTGGGCTATGTTACTGTGACACAGGTCATGATGGCTGTTTCTTTGGGTTTTTTTCAAGAGCACCATGGTGATTCAGTATAGAATAACTCGGAGGATTTTTCTCCAGCCAAAAACTGTTGTCAAAAGCCTGCTAGCCTCTGCCAATTTCCTATCCCCTCAATGATGTTTTGTTCTTTGAAAGCCTTTTAGCTTTACCCATAATCTCTATTAAATTATAAAAATGTTTTGGAACCAGTGGGCCTGTCATCTAGTTTTGCTCTGTAGAGGCCTGAATATCCGTATTCTACATTGAGCTGTTGACAATGGGTGGGATCAAACAGAGCACATTTATTTCCTGGAACTACAGAAACATCATCTGTGACTTAGGTTTCAACACCCCTAATGGGTCTTTAAGTCTTACCCTTTGCTTAGCTCTAGTATTCTCCACTGTCTTTAAAGTAAAACTAGAAATGTTTTATGGTGGTCTGGGCTGGTCTGTCTGTTGCCTTCTTTCCTGTGATGTACTTCCTAGGTCATTGCACTCCAACAGCACCAGTTGCTAAGGCGTAGATGTGGTTTCAGTTGCATTGTATGTATTGAAATTTTGGTCCCCAGTGTGACAGGATGAGAAATGTACTTTTAAGAGCTGGGGCTTAAATTGGCTGTGTGCCCTCGGAGAAGATTAAGATGCCTCAGGTGACTTCCTTCTTCTCAGCAGAGTCAGTTATTGCAAAAGCAAGTTTACTCCTGGGTGGCCCCATGGTTTCTGGTTTCTCACCCCTGTCCTGAGATTAGGCCCTCGCCGGAAGTCAAATCAACCTGCTTTCTCTACTCCGTCGCCCAGCCTTAGGTATTACATCACTGCAGTGAGAATGGACTAATTTGCCTCCCACCCTGCCCTGGACTGTTCTTTCATATCTCCACTTTCTCACGTGCCGTTCAGCCCAAATGCCACTTCCCTGGAGACTTTCCCTCACTTCAAAGCCAACTGCTTTACCTTCCATCACTTTCTGTCCATTGATTTTACTTATTTCTTTCCAACACACTACTTACCAGATGTTGATGTATTCCTCTTTTGGACTTGTTGTGAGAGTAGCTTTCCTGTTCATCTGTGTTCCACACACTGGGGACAGGTCCTGGTGCTAGACTCTGGTATTGCGTGGACTTGGTATATGTTTGTCCAGTTGACAGGTGAGCTTTATAGATAATGAACACCCACCCACACAATGAAGTTTCCTTGATGAAATCCATTGGAGGTCAGCTTTTCCAAAGCAGGGAACTCCTATTAAACAAAACAGTTAAAGTCATTTATTTGTTTGGTTGGTACTCTTAGTTTCTTATTTAAAAATTAGCAAGAATCTATCCATATAAAAATGTTTCATTTAAGGAATCTTTGTTCTACTACAGCCACCACCAGGGGGAATCAATCCTCCGATGGACAGCTGTGGACAGTGAGGAACTTGGCCAAGAAGGAGCTGTGGTGTGGGGACCAGGACAAGGGAGTGGGCACTGAGTGTTGTAACATGCCTGCCTCCTGGGCATCTCCATGGCTCTGCAGAGAGCCTCAGGAAGCAAGCGAAGTAGGGACTGCTCTTAAAACACCCCAAAGAGAACCAGTGAGGACTTTTAACCAGTTCAAGTCTCAGCAAGATTTCTGGTGCTGTAGTAGCCCTGGCCCTGTAGCTTCAGCATTGCAGAGGGGATGAATGCCATGGCCAGTGGTCACAGCAATAGCAGGGAGGCCATAGGTGATGCTGACATCCTGGACAGCATCCTACCAAGCTCAAGCAATGCCGACCCTAGCAGTGGACAAGGGCTGAGTGACAGGCAAGCAACAGCTTGCAGGGTATTTGACCATATAACCCTTCCAAGGGACAAGAAGAGATTCCAGGAACTGTAATCCCAACATCTGAGCATGTGTGGCCTCAGCCACACACATTTCTAAGCAGTATAACTCAAGATGATTGACACTTCTCCATGTGCTCAGCTTGTTTCACAAGGATACAAGGATGGTGCTAGGATTGCTGCTGGTCATGCTTGGTTTCCTCTCTCTCTCTCTGTCTCTCTCTCTGTCTCTCTCTCTCTCTCTCTCTCACACACACACACACACACAGGTGGGTGGGTACATGGACCATGGCATGCATCTGGAGGTTAGAGAATAACCTACAGGAGTTAGTTCTCTCTTTATACAGTGTGGATCCCAAGGATCAAATAGTGGTTCCATCTCAAAGGCTCTTGGTTTCTTTTTTTGAAAAATACTTTATAAGATTTTTGTCTCTAGGGACACCTCCCTGCTTATCTTCTCATAGCACCACATTGGAATTTGAGGGACAGGCAAAAAGTTTTAGTGGGCAAAACACTTGTTTTGGAGACTGACAACTTAAGTTTGATCCCCAGTAGCCAGAGAAAACTAAACACTGAGTTTTTCCTCTGACTTCTATACTTGTGCCATGGCAACATTCAAGAGATATTAGCTTTGATCATTGCCAAATACTTTAAAGAACTATCTACTCACTGATTTTCAAGTTTGAAATATGAAATGTTCATATTTCATATGAAATAACCTAAGGATATCTTTAAGTTCTAGGTGTAATAATAAAGTTCATGCTATTTGTTTTGTGAAACAGCATCACACTCTGTGCCCTGCCCCCCATCTACCGGCCTCTGCCTCCCCAGTGCTAAGAGTAAATGGGTACATACCATGTCCCACTTAATTCATAGTATTCATAAAAAGACATATCGATGGAATGATATCTTTTCCGTGTATCATGTGTATGAGATACCAGAGCATGCCATCAGATCCCCTGGAAGTGGAGCTTCAGGTGATTGTATGCTTCCTTGTGAGCACTAGGACCTGGATCCTGTTCTTGTGGAAGGACAGTCGTCGGAGCCTTTAATCACTGAGCCATCTCTTAAACAACTTCTTTTCTCTCCTAATGTAGTATTGCTTTCAACCTTTGTACTTGAGACATCTGTCCTGAACTTTGTAGAGTTGATTCTTATCTGGTTTTTCAGTGTCATAATCTCTGCCTTTCAGTTGATAAATTTAGTGCAGTTATACTTAATATAATTATGACATTGGGTTTATATCTACCATTTTGTGATTTTCTTCTTCCTGTTTGTTTTATTCTTTTTCTTTCTTGTTTGTTTCTTTTTCAATTTCCTTCCTTTGGATTTGTTGGACATACAAAAATATCTATTCTGAGCTTATGTTGTTAAATTGCATTCTAAATATTTGTGTTTGTACCTGTAGATCTGTGCTGCTCTCAGGCTTGGTCAGAGAAACTCTGTTTTGAGGTGGGTGGTGGTAAATGCAGAATATACCTGGTCCAAGTGCTCAGGTGTGGGTGAGTCATCTCTCCTTATCTCTCAAGGTTCAGGGAGCTTCTTGGAAGTAGAAAATCTGAGGATGCAACCTGTGAAATGTTGGCGTTGGGTCATGGCTGTGGCATGCATAGACTCAAAGCAGTTGTTGCAACCTAGACAAGACCAGAACAAGGTCAACCCAGTCAAATGGATTGGGATGGGGCCCTGGGGCCCGCCCTTATCTGGAAGCTATTGACAGATGATGGCTGCTGGGGAATGAGAGGTCCTCTTATTTGGGGATGTGGCCCCTTGTAGATTGCTCATGCCTCGTTGGGGAGTAAGCACAGCTATGTCCCTATGGGCAGCACTAATTGAATTCAGGAGGTTATCAATAATAATAACAACAAAAGAGACTAAGCTTGTGGTACTTTGAATGTAGCAGCCCCTATAATCTCATAGGGAGGTGTGGCCTTACTGGAAGAGATGTGTCACTGTGAGGGTAGGCTTTGAGGTTTCCTATGCTCAGGATACCACCCAGTGTCTCCGCAGACTCCACCCAGTGTTGCCTGCAGACCCACCCAGTGTCTCCGCTGACTTCTTGTTGCTTGCAGACACAGGATTCCCAGCTCCAGCACATGTCTGCCTGCATGCCATCATGCTCCCCATCATAATGATAATGGACTGAACCTCTGAAACTGTAAGGCAGCCACCCCAATTAAATGTTTTCCTTTATAAGAGTTGCCTTGGTCATGGTGTCTCTCACAGCAATAGAAACCCTGAGACAGAGCTGGCAAGGAAATGGAGGGAGCCAAAAGTAGATGGACATGATCAACATACGTTGTATCAATGTATGGAATATTCAAAGAACACAAAATACTTTTTAAATAATAAAATAATACTCCTTATGGGCTTAAAACAACACCCCTTTGTTTCAGTTTCTTACTAATTGAGTCAAGGACAGAAAATGACATTCTCAGCATTGCTGAGTCTACTATGACTTCACAATCTAACACAACATGTGTGATATAAAAACTTACAAATGTATTCTGCTTTTTCCCAGAAGCTTCTGTATCAGAAGTACCGTGACCAATTTTACCATATTTACTTTGATTTTAAAGAAATGAAAGGAGATGTTGTTGGAGAATTAGGAAACTTCCTCAGTTTCCTCTCTGGTCACTGTATGCCAGACGTTATATGACGTGTGCTTTGTCCCTTCGGGCTAGGGTGGGTGAGACCATCCTTTGGACAAATCACTGCTGTAGTCTCTGTACCCCGGGACACCAGGATGTCAGAGAAGGGGCAGCAGCAATGGGCCAGGGAAGTTAAATCACTCGTGTGGCATTTTTAAAAGCCTCTTAAAGCAAAAGTTGGCTGTGGCAGCTCACATGTGTAGTCACAGCACTCAGGAGGCTGAGACCGGAGGTTTGCTGTGAATATAAAACCAGCCCTGGCTGCATAGTGCGATCCTTGCCTCCCTCCTCCTATCCTCAAAGCAGTCTCATTAAGCGCCCTTCTGCAGAAGTGTAACTCAAAGGTGTATGTCCTCTAAGAAAGCAAATTGGAAGTGAGCTGATCCTGGAGACACTGAAAACTATAAAAGAATTGTCAGCCATCTAGTTTCAGATCCAAAAGAAAATGCAAACAATGAATTTTTATTCAAAACCTGTGAAGCAGGAACCGGCCAAATGGCACCTACTGCCAAGCCTGACAACTCGAGTTCAATCCCTGGGACCCATATGATGCACGCAAATTTGTAATTACAACACTCCTATAATTATAACAGACTCCTGAAGTTGTCATTTGAACTCCACATGAATACAAAAAAACAAAAAAACAAAACAAAACAACAACAAAAAAACGCAATAAAACATACCTGGAGCAAGGATTGGAGAAATGGCTTAGCAGTTGAGAGCACTTGCTGTTCTCATAGAGAAGCCGAGTCTAATTCCCAGCACTGACACAGAGGCTCACAACTGCCTGTAACTCCCATTCCAGGGGATCAGACATCCACTTCTGACCTCTGTTGGCACCGAATGCCTGTGGCACACATACACACTCAGCACACCCACATAAAATTAAATTAAAATAAATGAAAACAAATTCGTGACAGAAATAAATCTACTTCTCAGGGTCCACAGGCTGTTAGAGATGTAATAGTACACCACATGAGAGATTACATTTGGTTATCATGATACACTCTTTATCTTTCTTTCTGATAGAGAAAGCCGAGGATGTCTTAGGTCTGTGTTATTGAGTTGTAATATGTACATCACCTTACCACAAATCCATGCTCCGCAGTTATCTGTGTCCAATGACTCTGCATCTCAGGTAAACACATATTCACCACAGTGAACACCCCTCCTTTGGACCACCTCCTTTGTTTTCCAGTAAGCATTCACACTTTTTACTAATAGAAAATACAACCAAGAATTCCCTACAATGGGAAATGAATAAGTACCCTGAGGAGAATTAAAGTCTTGTAAGTGTGGGTCATACTTGTGAAAAAGTCAGTTGGGGACTTTTTATTTTCTTAAATGTGGATTATACATGTGTTACAGAGCATTGTGAACATCAGAAGACACCTAGTAAGATTCAGCTTTCTCCTTCACCATGGGTCCCGGATGTCAAACTCTGGTCTTCAGGCTCGGCAGCAAGGCCCTTCACCCACTGAGCTACCTTGCCAGCTGGAGACCCTAGTAGCACCCTTTCTGAGTTGATGTGTGGGACCCTGGCATGGAAGGACCCCCTCATTTTTTTTCTTGTTTCCTCCTTTACCGAATTAGCAATCACCAAAAATCCTGCAAACCTGGAAATACTGTGTCGTGTGTGTGTGTGTGTGTGTGTGTGTGTGTGTGTGTGTGACTGGCTGAGTGTTCCATGCCACCAGAGAGCAAGGCTCCTGGCCACCCAGTGTCTTCTTAGCAATGTGCTTTACCTACTGGGCTGTGTGACGTTTTCTATTTTACCGAGGCCTCAGAATCTTGACGGGATGGATGTGTATCCAGTTGTGGGTTGACTCTGACCTTCCACCTACCTGGTGCCTTGCCCTGTGGGAAGGCACTCTGTGTTGTCTGCTCTCTGGGGCTGAGCCATCATGGTGGTGCCCCAATCGCTTCGCTTCTGAGGCGGCGTTCATTCTTCTTCCTTTAATTTGGGTTAGTGAGGCAGAGAGCTCAAGCATGTAAACGGGCTTGGCTCCTTTTTGTGGAAATGTCCGCACTAGCATCTGAAGAAGGTGGCATGTGTGGCTCTTTATCACATTAATCCTTGCAAAGGAGAAGCTGGGTTTTCCTTCTTGCTGGGTAGAAACGGTTGCTGATACTCCTATGGGGGCTTATAGTATTACATTAAACCACATGCTATTTATATGAAGAGTTTGAACGGAGGGCCAGCCGCTTCGGTTCCAGGGAGCACGGCTTATTTTAATTGGTTCTGTGTCTCCATGAATCTGTTACAGACTAACTAAATTAACACGTATCATCTGGAAATTGAAACTTGGCAGGTGTGATTATTTTTATTCTTGTTCTTCATGGTTTTGCTGAATAACCCTGTACCCTGGGCCTTCAGGAAAAATGAACACAGTCTACAAAACTGGGCATTTACAACCTCTAGCCCCTTGAAAGGCAAACAAATAAAAATAGAAATATTACTTATTCAATTGCAGGTAAAGGCACCTTCAGTTCCCTGTAACAATAATTTAAACTTGCAGCTGTCCCTTTATGAATTTTTATGAGTTTTTTTCTTTTTCCTGCAGAGAAGATAATTTCACTACAGGGATATGTTAGCTTGGCGGGTTCCCCTCACCCCTCCTCCATAATTTCTCAGTCGAGACTCCATCTGTACTGAAAGCCAGTTTGGGCAGCCTCAGCCCAGGATTTTCATCAGGAAAATCAAACCTTGGCTTCAAAATAAAAACCAAAGAGCTGTGTTTCAGCCATATCTTCTGCAATTAGATCCAGGCACGTTACTTTTGAGGCACTGTTCCTTAGAGCTGAAAGGCAAAGGCATCTGACTTAATCATGCTAATCAAAACGCCTTTGCAGTCAAGTGTTCTCCTGCGCTCCTGGATGGGTTTCAACCACACCGACAGAAAACACTTATTTTTCTCACATTTTCAGATGCCGAGCAGGTTTTCGGAATCTGGTGTTCATCAAGGGTGTTTAGGTGGTGGGGGGGGGGGGCAAGGATACATACTTCAGCTAAGGTTGGCTGTGTTTTCCTTTATTCTTCTAGCCAGAAGCAATTACTTTTCATTTCAGGCTTAAGACCTGCAGGGCTGTGGCTGATCGCTGAGGCTCCTGGTTTCAGCACGCCTCCCTGGTTCTTCGCCAGCCACAGCACTTGGCTGTGCAGGTAGCAGCTGGTCTGGGAGTGCCTCTCCAGCCCACATTCCTTGGCCATGAATTGCGCAGCCCTGTTTATCTGATGAAGACCTCCGAGTAGTGGATTGCTCATGACATTGTCACACAGGCCTTAATGAGTGATCTGGAAAGACACTGAATACTTTTTCCTCTTGGAATGCCAACCCATCCTGAATTCCCCAGCTCCTCCACCTGGTCTGAGCCAATGAGACCTTTCTTATGTCCGTCAAAGTCAAGCAGGACACATGGGAGTCCCCTGTGTGAGCCTGGCACCGGCAGCCTTTCAGGGGAGTTTTTGAAAATGGCATCTGTCCCTTCGGGAAGCCCAACTCTGCACTCCATTCTGTCAGAGGTCCCTCGGAGTCCTCTGGAAATCGACTCCAGGAACCTCTAGCACCCGAGGGTGTTAAATTTGACATTTCTCAAATCTCTGTGTAAGATGGTGTAGCATCCGATACATCTTCCATGACGTTACACCTAATAGGATGCACTATTATACAAATACTATTACTTTATAAAACACTGACAAAAACCAAACCAAAACCTCTGTACTTTTCCAGAGTTTCCCTCAAATTTTACAGACTCAATCATTATCAAGTGTCCATGGTGTGTGTGTGTGTGTGTGTGTGTGTGTGTGTGTGTGTGTGGTACACATACCACAGCATGGATGTGTAGGGCAGAGGACAGTTGCAAGGAGTTGATTCTCCCCTTCTGCCTTTTCATGTGTTCTGGGGAATCGAACTCAGGCTGCCAGGCTTCCTTGACAAACATCTTTACCTGCTGAGCCTGCTTTCCAGACCGCCTCTATTTTTTTTTTTATTTTATTTTAAATCTGTATGTATCACCATTCTCTTGTGTATTTTATCATGCAGGCAGTTTCCCCTCCCCCACTCCTCCTGTCCCTATGACCCACCCTCCCTCCATTTCCCCTCAGAAAAGAGCAGGCCTCCCCGGAACATCAAACAAACACGGCATAATGTGGCACAATAAGACCAGGCTCGAACCATCACATCAAGGCTGGAGGGGACAACCCAGTAGTAGGAAAAGGGTCCTATAAGGAGGCAAAAGAGCCAGTGACCACCGAGCTCCCACAAGAACACCAAGCTACACAACCATAATACATCTGCAGAAGACATATGTCGACCCCAGCAGGCTCTCTGATCTCTGTGAGCCCCCTGAGTCCTGGTTGGTTGATTATGTAAGCTGTGTTTTCTTGGTGTCCCTGACCCCCTGGTTCCTCCCTATCCTTCCTCCCCCTCCTCCTCCACAGGACTCCCCGAGCTCTGCCTAACATTTGGCTGTGGGACTCTGCATCCGCTCCCATCAGTTGCTGGATGAGGTCTTTCTGGTCCCTTTAATGACTCTGCTAGGCTCCAGTCTGGTAACAGTCTGCAGGCAGGACAAGCTATTTTGCAGCTGAGTTGGTGTACCAATCCCTCCACTTAAGGCCTTCTTTCCAGCCCTCCTCTAGGAAAAAACTTATTTTCATTTAATGTGTATGTCTGTGAACCACACATGTGACTGGGCCCATGGAGGCACTGAGCACCCTGTAACCGAAGTTACCAACACACTGAACTCAGGTCTACAAGAGCAGCTAGGGCTCTTAACTACTGAGTTATCTCTGTAGCCTCCCCACGCACACAGTGGTATGTATGTATGTGTGCATGTATGTATGTATGTGATGTTTTTTTTTAAATGCCAAGCATGGCTTAAGGGAAGACTGAGTTTCTATCTACAAACACCATCACCAGCTCTAGTACCCAGCAGCGACTCTTCCCTCGGTTAGTAAGATTAGCCGGGGGGGGGGGGCTTTGTGCTCCACCGTCTCTTTCACCAGCTTAGAGTCTTTGGCAAGGAAGATCCAGAGAACTGGAATTGCACATGCAGATGGGGGTGGCGGCTGAGGAACAGGAAGTCCTCTGTTGCTGTGAGTAACCCACAGCATCTGCCTTAACACGTTCAGAGGGCAGGAGCTCTGACTGCAGCGGGAGTCCTCTCCTCTGCCTGGCTGCCCTCTGCTGGCACTGCTGGTGAGTGAAGCAGTGACCCAGGCAGGGCCTGTGGGGAGATGGCTGCCTGCCTTGATGGACAGCCAGTTGAATGGCTGTGACTCCTGGGTCTACTGCATAGACTCTCAACCTTTCTTCAATATGTCACTGCACAGCTGTCATTAACCTTCCCAGACACCCGAGCTCTTCAGCTGTGAACGGACATCGTTTCTGCCCATGACCTTGTGTGCCCTCCTCCTCCTCTGCCTGCTTCACGCCAGAGCCAGCCCACAATGGCCAGCAGCTTTCCCTGTTCACAGGTCCCTGGGAGTCTTCACCTCCTCCATCGGCGAAAGGCATTGACAAGGGTCGATCTGGTAATGCAATGCTGGAGATAGTCTGAAACTCTAGACTGGTTTCCCGTTTCCAAGGGCGGCAGGATGTGTCAGCTGCTGAGGCAGCCCATGCCCTTGGAGAGGAGAAAACAGGCCTATGTGGCTGGTCCGTGACCTCTCCCTCCTGCTGTCCTGGGAGTGTGGACAGGTCTCAGCTCCTGGTCAGGTGGCTAATGTCACTAAAAAGAGATGAAAAATGTTATTGTTCTCTTTTGAAAACATTAAAAGAGAGGGCTCTCTGGGCAGTTGAACCATTAGTGGAGTCCATTCCAGTATTATGGTTAATTAATTTAGGCAGTTTTAATGCCACTTCACTGTGCAGCCTTTGAGAGCTGTTCTGGTAAATGCCTATCCCATAAATACTAACATGACTTCATATGTACAATTCCCTTTCAGAAGGGCGGATATGAATTATGATGTGGGTATTAATCTGTACACAGCTCCATCAAGACAATACACACATGCCTCTTGATTCTTTGAACACCCCTCATTACATTTGGAAACTTGGGAAAACAGATATACGGGCTACGTTTAACTCAGATAGGCCATCTATATCTTAAGGCCATGGTCGTTCCCAAACATAACATTGACAACCAGTTCCACCAGGCCAGGAACTAAATATCTGGCTTCTGCATTTCATTCTGAAATTAAACAGTAAGCACTGAAGTGTTAGAAGTAGCTCATGGCACAGGCAAATCGTTCTTCTAAAACAGCTGCATCTTAATTTATTATATGCCATCATATTCATTCATGCCTAAGATTTCACCAGCCAGTTCTCTACTTACAAAAGATATTTCAGGAAAAAAAGCATAGAGTGGATTAAGTTCTGCTCAGGAACAATGTGGTCCAAGCTCAAGCCCACAATTCCAGGGTCCCCCACCGTATGGACAGACTTTTGGAATGTCAGAATTTTAAAAAGAAAATATTTGGATTTCATCATTTAGAAGGTGTGCTGTATTTGTTCAATATCATAGCAGCTTCTGATGTTATTGAAAAATATTTATTTTGCCAATTTGACAGCCTTTTACATAGTTCATGGGTTTTAATTTTGTTTATAGAACAGTGTTTCAACAGTTGGCTTTGGATTAAATGAACGTCTGTGTTTTTTGTCGTGGCTTATTAATTGGTTGCCTCTGAAAAAATATTTTAATCTGAAAGTCATTCCTGAATAGCAGCGGTGGGTATCGCCACTGCTGAGCTAACTTCAAATCAGTTCCTTATTTCATTCACTCAATAAAAATACATTTAACACATACCGCCACTGACTTCTCCACAGGTGACATGGTTCAGGGGCTGCTCCAGAGCGCGCGCCGAAAGGTAATTGTCATTGGAGCAGTATTAAAAAGCAGGACCTCCCAAAGATGACTCCATCATACGGGCAGAACCTTCAGGAATTGATTGACACTGTCAGGAAGGGAATGGTCCGCTGCAGCAAGGGTGGGTCCCTAACAAAAAAAAAAAAAAAACTGACTCGGCCCAAGGGCTTGGTGCGCGCGCATGCGTGCTCTCACCTGTCGTGAAGCATCATGGAGAGCCCGGCTTCTCACCCAGGACTGTGCTCCTGCACTTCCCACCTCCGGCAGTATTTGTTATAGCAACAAAAATGGAGCGAGGTTGTGGAAACCGTAAACATAGCCTCCACCACTGAGTACATTTAGAGACTCCAGAACAGTTTAATTTATTTTAAAATCAGCACACACACACACACACACACACACACACACACACAAAGCTGGTATCTCTCAGTGTCTCAGGAGATTGGCTTTAGGACATCCCCGGATACCCAAATCCTTAGCTGTGCAAGCACCCACTGTGCAATGGTGTAGGATTTGCACACTATCTCTGCACACCCTACTGTGTACTTTAAATAGTCTCCAGGTTACATATAACACTTCCTGTAATGCAAATACTACACAATGCATACTTAACTGTGGCGTTTGGGCAACAACAAGAGAAAAGTCAATGTATGTTTAATATTGACATACGCTTTAAAAATAATTTCAGTCTGCACTTGGGGGATTCCATGGAAGGGAGAGCCTTCATCTAAAATAGAACACTGCCATAGGGTATCGTCATAGAGCATTCTTCTTGTCTTTGTATTGACATGGTCATCAAATACTGTCAAATACAGCTGACCTGAACAAGGAGGAGCTAACGGGCCCCCAGACTGATAGCTGGGAAGCCAGCATGGGACTGACTCAGACCCCCTGAACATGGGTCTCAGCTAGAAGGCCTGGGCAGTCTAAGGGACCTCAGACAGTGGAGCCAGGATGTATCCCTGGTGCACAAAAGGACCTTGAGAATACATCCCCCATGGAGGGATACTCACTTAACCCAGAAGCAGGAGGGAGGACCTAGTCCCTCCAAATGACTTGACAGATTTAGATGACCCCTCCTGGAAGGCATCACCCTACATGTGGTGTGTGGGGGTTAATGGGATGGGAGGGTGGGGGAGAGCATGGGAGGGAGGGAGGGACTGGGATCGATATGTAAAATAAGAAAAATAAATAAATACTGTCAAATATTTAATGGATGTAGGACTCGTTGAAGACACAAGTCAGAAACCTCTGACTCACACACACACACACAGGCATATACACAGACACAAACACATACACACACAGACACAAACACACACATTCACACATGTATACACACAGATATACACATCCACACAGACACAGTCACACATGCACACACAATCACACACACAGGCATACACACATATACACATATACACATATCCATGCATACACACATACACATGCACACACACACATGCATGCACATACATGCACACACATACACATGCACACACACACATACATGCACACACACACACATACATGCACACACACACATACATGCACACACACATACATGCACACACACACACACACGTTCACACGTGAACAGATTTTTCTTGATGTCTCCGTGGGCTTATTTATGACCTTGCGCCTTTTCTTCTCATCTCCAGTGGTTCCGTGTCCACTTACCATCCCGTGAGTGACAGGAACTTTGTCACAAAGGAGTCTGAGGAGCGTGACCAGTATTTTAACTCGCTTAACTACCACCATAGCTTCCCTCACTTGTTTCATGTTTCTTTTGGGAGGTTGACCCTCAGTTCAAGGTCACCTTGATTGCGTCTGGTCTTTAGTCAGAATCGCGCTCTTACCTAAAAATATTCCTATCTTTTCTTGCTCACTTTTTCTTCCCTCTCCAAGTTAAGGTTCCTGCCCTCGTCTTCCCTCCTCCACTCCTTCTTCTTCATCTTCTCTTTGTGTCTTCTGTGACCTCTCCCCGTTATGTCTCTCTGCTTACAAGACTTCCCCAGGCGACCGTCACACTTCAAAATCATCTACAGCTTACCAATATAAACAATGTGTGGTCATGACTCTCTACACAACTCCTGACTTGGAACCTTAAATTAGATCTGTTTCTTAGAACACTATACTGAGGGTCCACATCATCGTCTCCCCCAGCATCCGGTGCTGTGAGCCACATTCTTTTTTCGTGGTTTCTGTTATCTTACAACATTGGTTTGTCTCTCCTGATCCCTCTCCCTCCCCTTTAGTCAGCATCTTTCTTTCTGCCTCTGGATGTGGATGGCTCCCTCCTTCTGACCTTCCTCTCCTGCCTTCTGTCTTGTTCTCACGAACTCTCCTTGCAACTGCTCCCAGAGCTCTCTTCAGCCCCGGATAAATGCTTGCTCATCGTTTTAACCCAGAAGTCTCACCAGCACTCAGATACAAAGTGCTTTGTACTAAAATGACCCATTACTACACTCTGAATACCTTGCACCCAATCATAGCTGAGTTATTTTGCTACCCAATCATCTAGGTTTAAAGCCTGGTTCCACCCATAACTCCGGTATCTCCCTTACCAATTCAGCGGCATTTCAGGATGTGCTGCTTTGTCCTGCCTTCACTCTGTCCTTCTCCTGGGCCTTCGGTCACTTCAGGTGACGGCAGTAGCACACAGCCCTAGTGATTTGTGTCTGTACCTTTCTCCTTTTCATCCTTGACTCTTTCATCTTTCTGGACTGAGTAAAGCTTTCTGGACGTAGGGAGTACTAAACATTTCTAGGTAGTTCCAGCTTGTCCTGGAACTCGCTCTGTAGACCAGGTTGGACTCGAACTCACAGAGATCTGCCTGCCTCTGCCTCCCAAGTGTTGGAACTAATGGCGTGCGCTACCAACACCCGGAATAGCTAGTATCTTCACCAGAACTTTTATATAAACTGAAGTTTCTCAGAGCATCCTAGTCAATGACAGTCAGGCATGAGTTGTTTCCCAGTAACAGCGGAAATGCAGTTCATCTCTATGACCTTATTATGTGATTTTCACCTTCAGAAACAGCCATGCTCCCATGCTGGGACAGCTCACTGAACCCTGACTCAGACAGGTAGAAATGTGTGGTCCTGTGTGTGACACTCACTGTGCAGTCCAGTGTGTGACACATACTAACTGTAGAGTCCTGTGTGTGTGTGTGTGACACTAACTATAGAGTCCTATGTGTGTGTGACACTAAGTGTAGAGTCCTGTGTGTGTGTGACACTAACTGTAGAGTCCTGTGTGTGTGTGACACTAACTGTAGAGTCCTGTGTGTGTGTGACACTCACTGTAGAGTCCAGTGTGTGACACTAACTGTAGAGTCCTGTGTGTGTGACACTAACTGTAGAGTCCTGTGTGTGTGTGACACTCACTGTAGAGTCCTGTGTGTGTGTGACACTCACTGTAGAGTCCTGTGTGTGTGTGACACTAACTGTAGAGTCCAGTGTGTGACACTAACTGTAGAGTCCTGTGTGTGTGTGACACTAACTGTAGAGTCCTGTGTGTGACACTCACTGTAGAGTCCTGTGTGTGTGTGACACTCACTGTAGAGTCCTGTGTGTGACACTCACTGTAGAGTCCTGTGTGTGTGACACTAACTGTAGAGTCCTGTGTGTGTGACACTCACTGTAGAGTCCTGTGTGTGACACTCACTGTAGAGTCCTGTGTGTGTGTGACACTCACTGTAGAGTCCTGTGTGTGACACTGTAGAGTCCTGTGTGTGTGTGACACTAACTGTAGAGTCCTGTGTGTGTGACACTAACTGTAGAGTCCTGTGTGTGTGTGACACTCACTGTAGAGTCCTGTGTGTGTGACACTAACTGTAGAGTCCTGTGTGTGTGTGACACTCACTGTAGAGTCCTGTGTGTGTGTGTGACACTAACTGTAGAGTCCTGTGTGTGTGAGACACTAACTGTAGAGTCCTGTGTGTGTGTGACACTAATTGTAGAGTCCTGTGTGTGACACTCACTGTAGAGTCCTGTGTGTGTGACACTAACTGTAGAGTCCTGTGTGTGTGACACTCACTGTAGAGTCCTGTGTGTGACACTAACTGTAGAGTCCTGTGTGTGTGAGACACTAACTGTAGAGTCCTGTGTGTGTGTGACACTAACTGTAGAGTCCTGTGTGTGACACTGTAGAGTCCTGTGTGTGTGACACTAACTGTAGAGTCCTGTGTGTGTGACACTCACTGTAGAGTCCTGTGTGTGACACTAACTGTAGAGTCCTGTGTGTGTGTGACACTCACTGTAGAGTCCTGTGTGTGTGTGACACTCACTGTAGAGTCCTGTGTGTGTGTGACACTCACTGTAGAGTCCTGTGTGTGTGACACTAACTGTAGAGTCCTGTGTGTGTGTGACACTAACTGTAGAGTCCTGTGTGTGTATGACACTCACTGTAGAGTCCTGTGTGTGTGTGACACTAACTGTAGAGTCTGGTGCTGTTCCCACACTGGTTCACTTGCTGATCCAGTTGAGGCATTTCCCCAGCAACCACTCACGTGTCATCATTCTAGTTCATGTCTGACCTCATCGGAGCATCAGCTTTCAATGTCTTGGACTCAACTCTTCCCCCTTTACTTTCTGAAGATCTTTTTAACGAGGAATAATAAAAAATGGCTTCAGGTCCCCAGTTTTGACTTAATGAATGTGTGCTGTAATGAAAGTGCCCTGAGATGGTGTGGGAGAGGAGGAGTGGAGATTTCTGTGTTGTTTGGGAAGAGCTGTCAGCAACTGAGTGGTGGTGTTCCCCCAACATTATGTGAAGTCCTAACGCCAGTGTGGTGATGTTTGGGGATGAGGCCTTGGGAAGTGTAATATTAGGGTTAGATTAGAGAATATGGGTGAGGGTCTCATGATGGGGTTTGCGTCTCTGTAAGAGGAGACACCTGCCTACTGGTTATTTCAACTACATAAGAACACAGCAAGGAGGCAGCCTTCTTCCGTATTCCATATCCTGTGAGCACTGTAGTCAAGTGCACAGATCTGCACACACACACACACACACACACACACACACACACACACACACACACCATTAAAAAATAAAATAGTTTTTAAAAACTCTATGAAGAACTCACCATGCTAGCCCCTCCTCTGACAGAGCTGTAGAAAAATTAGTTTCTGTTGCTTAAGTACCCAGTCTACCATATTTTCTTATGGCAGCCTGAACTAACAAACAGAATGGGTAAGATTTATTTGTGATGGGGGAGAAGGGAGTACCAGAACAGTGTACCTCAAGTAGGGTAAGGAAAAATACTCTGTACTTTCATTGATTCACAGAAATATTTTTAAAATTTGGGGTGTGTTGATGAAAACCTGGTACAGCAGACAGGGCTGTATAGTTTTTATGCTTTTTATATTCAAGCTTGCACGTTTCCTAGCAGTTCAAAGAATTGCCCTTAATTTACCTAAAATGCTAACGGAAGTGTTAGATTTTTGGAAAACAAGATTGTGTTGGAAGAGAACTGTAGACTGTATTAAAAAGAGGTTCCTGGTGACAGAATAATCACAGCAGAGCTATGTTTGGTGACATTGCAATTTGAACAAGATAAATATGGAGAAACTCAATGAGTTTCTTTTTCAGGGATTTTGTTTAGTTTATGTTCGTTGGTTTTGATATCTCCGTGATGATGTAGGTGGTGTTGATCATCGGAGCCCTTTTCCTGGGTCTGAGCTGGAAGTGCCCCCATGTGACATGATTGTGACTGGAAGTCAATGACCACAAGATCTCACACATTCTTTCAGCAAATCCTAGATGTCCTTTGACATTAACATCAACTCCAGCTGGGTCGGCGATCTTTCATACAAGCATAACTGCTGAGAAAGGGCCATGCCCCCTTCATTTAAAAGAAAGTCATGTGGGCCTGGAGAGAAGGCCCAGTGGTTAGGAGTATTTGCTGCTCTTACAGGGGACCCATATTCCACTCCCAGAATTCACATGGTGGCTCCCTTTCTAGAGGATCCAATGTCCTCTTCAAACCTCTGCAGGTACTGTATGCACATAGTACACATGAAAACATACACACACATGCATGTATACATACATGTAAAACATTCGTACACATAAGATAAAAATAGACCTGAAAGAAAAAACCTACAAAACAGAAGCTCGTGTCTCCTCTAGGGGGCTAGAATGGAGCTCATTGCACTCATGACGTACTATGCCAAATTGAAGCACCCCGCTTTGTGTGGTATCACCTAGAAGTGTTATCCTAATTTGTACTCCTGGTAACTTTGATTTTGTTTTCACTTCTGTTGATGTTTTCTTTTCCATTAGTGTCAGGATAAAATCCAAACTCCCAAATGTGTTAGTTATGCAAGGGCTGTGGTCATCTGGTCTTGCTTCTGTCTGCACTCCCTCCACCCTGAACTATCATGACCCCCAGTGTCTTTGTTTCTCAGACCGCCCCCCATTTCCATTTCCTGGGCCACTCTTCTCGTTCTTCCTTTCGATAATGCCTCTCCACCGTGGGATGTTTTTCTTGTATCACCCCCACAATTATCACACACCACTGAGACATCTGCTCCTTCCCGCTGAGCTTGGGAAGTTCAGAGAGGCATTGGACATTCAGGCTGCATATCCAGGGCTGGCATCCCGTGAGCACTTGATGGTTGGATGAATGAGTAAATACACAGTCAGGCAAGGCTTAAAGACAGAAGTATTGTGGCACCCTCTAATACAGCCCAGAGCAAGGCCTAGGGAAACGCTTGGCAGGCAGATTTGACTTCTCTGAGCTTTAAGTGCTACTCAGCCTCAGATTGATTTATGAGAGGTGAAATCTGTCAGCGCAATTCTCCACAGAACCTTTGACTTTTTGCAAACCTTACAATTTCATAGATTTTTGTGGGTGTGGCTTGAAAACTCTGTCCTACATCTCCACGGTAGGTGTCTGTTTGACTGTCTCTTATGCTTGGACATTCTACTTCAAACATCCTAAAGCATGAATGATAGCTCTCCTCCTGGAGACTTTCATCCTCGTCATCAGCCTGTGGAAAGCCAGCCTTTGACTGGGACCTCAGACCTACATTTGTTTAAGAGACAGGAGTGAGCAGGGTGGCCTCTCCCACCTTGTACTTAGAAGTCTTTTTCCGTGGAATTCTTAAAATGCTGTGAAAGTTTCAGGAAGCAGCCCTAACAATTTCTACCTCCAAAATAGTTCTCTAACGGGGCTGATTTGGGCAAATCTCAGTAGAATCAATGAGATACTATCCAGACAGATTTATTTTTTCTTTTTTGAGGTAGGCTCATTATCTTTGATTAATTCAGTTTATCGTGAACAAAAAAGGTGAAGCTGATGCCAGGACCCCAGCTTTTCAGACCTGCCAGTATAAACATGTCTTCCTAATGAGTTGTTTTCATAGCATATTAGACTTAATTGTCCTATGGAAGCTATTAAAGTGCTGTGTAGATACCTCAGGCCATTTGTATAGATATGACAGGAAAACAGAAGTGAGACTCAGGAGAGGACCGTTGGGGGGAGGAGGAAGAGGAGCTAAGGGGCGAGCGCAGTCTAAAATCATGAAGGGCTTTAACTTCGTAGTTCATCGTTATGTACCATGGATATCCACCAAGAAAAACAATAAACATTCAAGAAGTGTCCGTCAGCGTATCTGCTGTGTTAGTGTGTGCTTTCTGTTGCAGCAAGAAACATTCTACAGCCGTGAGCACAGGAGCATATTTGTTCCTCATGACATGTGGCCGATGAGAACGCTCCAGAGAGTTTCCTGGACTTCAAGGTTCTGATGCTACAGTGCTTGGTGATGAAGATGGGTGTTGGGCCTAAGGAGGCCTGGGCGTGAGGCCCAGTGGAACCTCCTGAGCCTGCCTAGAGTTTGGCGACCTGCCTTTGGCCTGTAACTTCCACGTGGTAGTGACTCAGCAAGGCCTGATGTACGACTGCCCCCTGCCTAGCTAACCACTCTCTTGGTGGAGTATTATTGGCCCTTACACATCATGTCACCTTACCCCGTTCTCAGATTCCTACCCCCTACCCCAACCCTATATAGGTCCCTGATTGATGAAATAAACTGAGATCCTGCTTTGACAGGCTTCCAGCTCAGTGAGTGTTTCTCCCTGCTAACCGCTGACCCAGAGCCGGGAGGTCTGAGACTTCCTGGACACTCAGCCAGAAGGAACCCAGCTGGACTGGTCCCTCTCCAGCCCTACCTGCTGGAGGGTCTGGCAGATGGGAATCTATGACTGCCTGGTGTAATGTGAATGCTGCAGAGGCTCTGGTTCACTATCTGTCCTGGTTAGATCTGTATCCACTTAACACAAGCTACCATCATCCCGGAAGAAGGAGCCTTTGCTGAGAAAATGCCTCCATCAGACTGGCCTGTAGGCAATAATGTGGAGAAACTTTCTAGATTAATGCTTGATGTGAGAGGGCCCAGCCTTGTTGGTAACCGTGTGGCCTAGTTTCATGTCAGCCTGTGAGTGCTTCTCCAACAGATCTCCACAAAGCAAAACCTGAGGAGGAATCTCTTACTCAGCAAGGACCAATGGGCTTCAGACCGCACAGGATACTGCTGGGACCTTGCGGCCTGTACAATCTCATCTCTCTTACAATGTGGATGATACTCTTGGTGTTTCCAGTGTCCTTTTGTTAGTCACACATGAGACAGATGTCATCATTCCTGGGAATCCATATTTTTTCTCAAATATTTCTCCCTAAAATTCTTTGGGAACTGATGCCTCTCAGGTTTCTTATCTGGAAATACCAGCACTCACTCTGAACTCTGGGAGCTGTTCTGATCCAGGGCCGGCAGGATCTGAGGCAATACAAGGTAATGGGCAGCTGTACACTAATTGTGTACAGGCAGCTGATGGAAGATCACTCCTATTTCTATAAAGATGCTTTATTAATTTTTGAATGATATTGTAGTTCTGGAAAATGTGGGCCTATGCTTATTACCTTTTAGCTTTGTAAGGACAGAATGTCCCTGACTGCATAATTATCCAAGTAAACAAAATGCTAAGTGTTGTTTCTGGTTTGAAAGTTGTTTTGATGTAAAGGTTGGGGAAAAAATTATATCTGACATACTTGTTTATCCTGAAGGTTAATGCTGGAGGGTGGGAAAACATGCCTGTTTGTGAAGTATAAATAAAGACTGCTCAAGCTATTTGGGGCTGGCCACCTGTGTGAAACTCAGCTGGTAATTCATTTCTTCCCACCAACGCCCCTTTCCTGTCCCAGGACTTGAACCCCAGGCTCTGGTGAGACTGAAGCACAGCCTCTATGGGCAATGCCACCTTAGGTAGGTGATCCCGGGCTGTATTGGAAAGTAAACTGCTTGAGCAACAAAATCTTCTCCAGCTTGAGTTCCTGCTCTGACTTCACAAAATAGATTGTGATCTGGATGCATCAGCCAAATAAACCCTTTCACCCCCAAGTTGCTTCTGGTCACTGCCATTTTGCAGTTGTAGAGAGCAAGGTAGAACACCACTGTAGCACGTTTCTGTATCAGTTACCAAGAAATCCAGCATCTCGTGAAAGCCACGCGCAAAACTCTTCAAATAATCACTTTCTGATGACTCACAGGACATGAGTAACCTCCCACTGGTCACCCACTTTTACTTAAGGGCCATGTTTGTTTTCGTTATGCCTTCCACAAGCTGAAGGAATCCATGAGAGGTGAAGTTAGCCTTTTGGGGGATGGAGTAGGTACCTGGGATTGACCTCAGGGCTCACACAGGCAAGGGCTTTTACCACGGAGCCCACTTTAAGTTTTTGCTACCTTGCAGGAGTCTCGTTAGGATGTCTAAGCTATCTTTGAATTCACTGTGCAACCAAGCTGGTCTTGGACTTAGGTTCTTCCTTCTTCCGACCCTGGGTAGCTGGGATGATTAGCCTGTGCCACTGGGCCTAGAAAAGTAGCAAGTTCTCTACACCTTGGTTGTTCTGGTGATAGACCAATGGGGGAAAGGCCATAATGGTGGCTAAACTGTACGTTAGCAACACTGTGGACTTTGGATCTTGTTGATAATCTTGAGCACGTGAAGTGCACTCACCATTATGGGAACACAGATGGTAGAACTTTTATCTACACAAAAAGGTGCAAGCCCATGTTGTTGGAATAGCAGGGCTTGGAGGAATAAGCCTTAAAGTCAAAGCCCAGATTTGAGAACTGGGGAATCCAGTCTTGTCTTCGGTCAGTTTTGTTTTGTTGTTTTCAGTAAGAAAAATGTCAAGATTGATTGCGAATGAATCATCATTGGAGCACATTTGTCCCCAAAACTGCTCATCTGTCACTCCTTCAAAACTGTTCCTTCAACGGGATGCACTGTTAGCTCAGACGCTGCACACAGCTTCCTTTTCCCACAACATCTGAAGGCATTGCATATTGCATATAAGTGTAATATATATATATATATATATATATATATATATATATATATATCATATGTATTAAAATAGGGAGCTACACAAACAGACAAGACAGACACAGATAGAAAAGTTCCCCAAACAGGCTATGCATGTGTACATTCAGTTGTCTCAGAGTCACACCCAGAAACCACAGGCTTTGGGTCACTTGTTCTCAGTGTTCTTCTAAGACCCTGGGAAGCGTTTAGCCTAGAGACATTAAAATGCACAAAGAAATGCATTTCCACAGTTCTATTATTCTTACTCTACCTAGACAACAACCCACATACTTTTTGACTTTTTAGAACAGAGTTTATAGTAACATTTTTTTCCCCTCAAAAAAACAAGCAAACAAAAAAATATCCAAGTCTATTCAGTGTTTGTGCCTTCAAGACATGGGATTACATCATTTTTTATCCATGGAACATGTATCCAATGCAATATGATCCTATGCTAGAATAGGAATTTGTTTTGACACCTAAAAGCACACAACAGGAGTTGACCTTAATGAAGGTCACAGACGCTGAGCTCCTGAGTCACTCACAGAGGTCCACAATCTGTCATCTGCAATTCAGAAAGAAATCCATGGTGCTCCACAGGGGGAACTTCATGAGCCTTAACCTCTGCTCATCTCAGTCCCTGGAAAGTTTGCCAGGCTTGACTCTGGACTGTTGCCCTAGACCCAGAGGTGTCAGGAAAATGAATATAGTTTCATTATTTGCTCAAACCCCGATTTTCTCTATTTTGAAATGTAGCCAGTACTCGAGGTTTGGTTAAGGACTGGTTAATTGTACCTTCCTTGAAAGAAAAAAAGACTTTAGCAGAACCATGGACTAGCAGAGCCATAGCAAATGTTGTTGCCGTGTGGGGCTTGGTTGCTCTTGTACACCTTCTACCTAACACTCAACCTAAAAATGGCTTGTTCTTAGTGTTTCCCTTTGGTCTGGTCTCACAACTCTTCCAGAGAGAAATTGTGTTTTTGGAAAATAAAAACTCCATTGCTTCTGATTGCAGTATTAAGGATAAAGAAAATTTGGAAACACATAAAAGTCTGAATAAAACTTAAAAATGCACACCATCTCCCTTCTGAGAGATAACCTAAGTTGATCCATTTCATGACATCTCCTTATGTATGTTCGTCCTTACGATAAAACATAGTGTTTTCCAAAAGCAGTACTTTTAACAGCTACAGTAAGGGTGGGCATGATTTATTGAACCTCTCCCTTACTGTGGGGAGTTCAAGTCATTTCTAACTTTTAAATGGTGAAAGGGAATGTGTCCATTAATCAGAGTCTTAGCCACAGAGTCACTCAACATAAAAGCATGGAGTCCAGCTTAAATAGGGTTTTTAGATTTAGACACTGGAGAATCTGAAATGAATTCAAGTTTAAAGTTCTTGGGGAGTGGGGGGAGCTGTTTTAGCCTGCTCAGACTGGTGAACGCCGCTTACCACTCAGAGATAGTCAACATGGTAGGGAGCAGAGGGTGTGTGGGACGAGAGAGCACACAGAGACTCCCTGAGATGAATTCTACAGGCGTCATAGTTGAATCAACTGACAGGCGTGTTGAGCCAGCTACAGTGCTTAAGTTCCCACACATTTCTGCAGAAGGAGTTGCTCTGTCACGTGATCCATTTTCTTTCAATGCTCACAGTTGCTCCTCTGAGAGCAACCGTGTGCTCTTTGAGTTTAATTGACGTGAGTGAGAAAGATGGCAGGAGTCCCAAGCAGCAGCTTCCTTCCCTCAGGGAACATTCTAAGACATCCCACAAACGCTTGAAACTGTAGCTCCTACCAAATCTTTCATATACCACTTTGCCTATACCTAGGCATAAATAATAAGGCTTAATTTGTAAATTAGACACAGCAAGAAATTAACCACTGTAATAAAACATAATAATTATGGTGATATACTGCAATAACAGTTATTTAAAGGTCAAAGAAAGAAAGGAATCGCTGTCTTACATTCAGTGAGTACCATGGCTATTGCCTTCCAGATGTGTATGGACAAAGCCACACATGTGGAGAATTCTCAAACTGGATCCAGCAGATGGAGGCTGGGTGCACCATTTTTACCATCAAGGAATCAAACAGGATCCAGCAAGGTGAATTAGCAATCTCCACTTGTCTGGTGTTCTGGTGTTCCCCACCCAGACCCCATTTCCAGAATGTCTGGTGTCTTAAACACCCACTGCTGGCCCAGCTGTGTGAACACCGCTGGATGTAACACTCGGAAGCAATTAGTAGTGTGAGCACAGGTCCTGGTAATCTGAGTACTCACCTAATTGACGTAATTTAATTAAGCAGTTAATTTCCTTCTGGCATCTGTATAAAAGAAAAACAGGAGGGAAGAAAAATAATCTCAGATTATTAACTACTGCAAGCTCCCTGGGCTATCGCCAGGGATCTTTGAAAAGCGCAGAGGAAAATGAAAGTTACATCTAAACTTTCAAAAGACAATGAAGGCGTAATTTCTTTGAAGGACATATTAGCTTGAAAATATTTATTTCTTATGGTTAGTCATTATAAAGCAACATAAGATTGTATAGACTGCAGGATTATATAATAACACAAAAACCCTGAAGACTGTCTCTGACTTATTCAAAGCCTTTTCTTCATCAACTGGTATTCAATAATTCTCCCTTACAATGCCTAAGCTCTACCTGGGTCTCCAGCTTATCAATCCATGAACACTCCTGATGAAAATCAAAGCGATATTGTGACATGACAGGCAATATTATAAAGCTCTAGATAGAAGAAATGTCATAATACGAAGGATAAAGCAGCCGACTGGATGCTCCCAACATTAATTAGGACATCGGAAAGGGTTCCTGGTAAAACAGTGTAGTCACAAAACCTCTCCCCTTCCTTCCTAAAGAGGCGCTGCATGCTTTCCTATCTTGGTGTTTATTTTTAATCGTGTCTATGTGCGAGTGTTTGTGTGTGGTTATGAGTGGCTATGCCTGTGGAGGTCAGAAGGTTGCATCCCTGGCCCTGGAGATGCGGGTGATTGTGAGCTGCCTGACCTGGGTACTTAGAAAGCAAACTTGGGTCCACTGCATGAGGAATAGGCTAGTAGCCACCAAGCCACCCCTCCAGCCCGCGCTCCATGTTCTATATTGGGAACCCATGAGTTTCTATGACGGCAGGGTTTAAGTGAGTTCACCAGACCCAAGATAAATGATAAATAGATATTTACTAGGGGAGCACTTGCACAGATAAGAGCCAATAACCGCCACGGACTTCCTACTCCAGGAGACGCAGTCTCTGCCCTTCCAATACTCTCTGCAACCTAAGAGAGTGAGAGCCAGCCCCTCTTCTACCTTATAATGGGTCTCTAGTAGTGGAACAGAATCTATCCCTGGTGTACGAATGGACTTTGGGAGCCCATTCCCCATAGAGGGATACTCTCTCAGCCTAGCCATGGGGGGTTGGGGGGGCTAAGTCCTCCCCCAAAAGATGTGTGACAGACTTTGATGATTCCCCCATGGAAGGCCTCACCCTCCCTGGAGAGCAGAAGAGGGATGGGATGGGGGGGTCGGTGGGGGGCACGGGAAGATGGGAGGGAACTGGGATTGATATGGAAAATAAGATTGTTTCTCATTTAAGTAAATAATAAATAAAGCAAGTGTTGAGGCATGGCTCTACTGTGGTAGGGTAGAGATGGGGGAAGGAGCATGAGGAAACAAGAGAGGAATGGAGGCTGACACACTGGTTTCTTCCAGTCCACAGAACGGTGTCAACCACACTTAGAGTGCACCTTTTCTCCTCAATTAAAACTCTCTAGAAATGCCCTCAAAGACCCACCCAGACCTGTGTCTCCTAGTGATTCTGAGTCCCGTCAAGCTGACAGTCAAGAGGATGCCATTTCCTCACCAATAGAATCTGGTTGGGTGGGATTTCTTCATCATCAAAGAAATTGCAGAATAGAATGGAGAGATAAAGACATGAAAAAGGAGCACGAGCCAGCCCCTCCTCTACCTTATAATGGGTCACCTCTGTCACCTCTGCGCCTGAGACCAAGCCCAAACTTGTGGCCACCACCACAAGTTCACTGGCAAGACAAGACGCCACTACATTTCTATATAATGTCCTTGCCCGTTTCCCATCTAGAATGGTATTCATAGCATAGTGTTCCCACAGGGAAATTTTTTTCTGTATTTCCAAGGCAACTTTTTTTTTCCTTAAAAAAATACTTTGAGACATTATTTCACTAAATGCCTTTCTAATTTTTTCACTTTTGAGCTGTCAGATGGCACTGCTAATTAATTTTCAATTATAGGAATAAAGTAAAATAACCTAAGGAAGAAAAGAGATTTGAGGCTCATATATTCCAGGATGCTTAAAATATCTCTGCATGCTAAATTGGAGACTGCAGAGCCTTTTCAGTTTTGCATATGCTAGCTTGATGGTTATGCTATTTAAATAAATTTAAAATATAGTATTATGTAGCTATATATGCATGGTCATAAGTTGCTATTTCTCTTTAGTGTTCACATAAGAAATAAAACACACACACAAGCATGCACACATATTGTACAGATAGTAGTATGAGTTGTATGCAAATCATTGAGTATGAACTTAAATACTTAGAATACAGTCTCACCGCATAGCATCTAGTAAATCAACAACAGCACGCATACCTCCCATATGGCTTCCCAGTCCTGAGCATTTTGTTTGACAGGGTTTCTCTGTGTAGCCCTGGATGTCCTGAAACTCTCTTTGTAGACCAGACTGGCATTGAACTCACAGAGTTCCGCCTGCCATTGCCTCCTGAGTGCTGGGATTAACGGTGTGTGCCACCCCCCCCCCCCAGCCTAGGTCACAAATGTTTACCTGGGGCTTCAGCATGCCATCCGTTCTGTGGATCAGGCCCCAGTCAGTCAGAAGGGAGTTGGTTACTCCCTTGACTGTCATGACAGCATTGCACCAGAGGACATGTCTCAGCAGCATGTCGTCTTAGAACAAGGTAAGCCACACCACTGACACTCCAGGCAGTCATGGGCTCTTCCCTTACTTCACTGAGCCTTTTCTCAGAAGCTCTCTCAGTTTGGTGTAGTCTCCACACTGAGCAAAAAACCTGTACACAATGCGGTTAAATAAGGATCAGGATAAACTAATAGGCCGAATAGATGTTTATTCAGGGAGAAATAACTTACAACCTAGACAGATGAACACCAGCAGGTTACACCGGATGCTCTCCTGTCCAGTCCTGCCACCAAGAGAGCGTTCTGGCTCCTCCTCAGACCTCCTTCCACAGGTCACTTCCGCCCATGGCTCCACCCCCAATGGGCGGGGTCAGTGCCACAGAAGGAGACAAAGTGAATATCCCACTACAGATACACCTTTTTATTCTCAGTTCAAAACCCACCTTCTCTAGGAAGCTTTCCTTGGTTCCCCTAGACAGAAGATTTGTATTATTATATATGCTCATGCTATCCAGTTCTTCACAGCAAATAGTTTGCCAATGTGTATTGATATGATTGACTATTAGCTGTGCCACTCATGGACAACACAAGCACCCACACTCTTCAGAAAATACACTAATTATATAAATAAATCTCCAAGTATGGATCCTCAATTTAATTTACAAAGAATCAGTAAAACTTCAGAAAAATTAAAGGGAATTTCCTGAAAATAGTATCGAAACACTATGCCAGACTAATCCCAGAACTTGATAAGTGAGTCTGATGGTACATAGTTTCTCCATTAAGCATGCTTCCCTCCCTCTGAATCTGGCCATGGCTATGGTTGCTTTAATCAAGACAGTATTGTCAAATACATGCTGTGTTAAGTCCACAAAGACTTAACTGGCCTGAGAGTTTCTATTTCTCACCTTCAGGAAGCCAACTATCCAGTAAGGAGTGAGACTATTCTGAGTCAGGCCCAAGGCGCGTGCACAGGCCCTTGAGAAAGAGACTCATGTTCATCAGGTGAGGCCCAGGGACACTGGGCACAAGTGATGTGAACGAAAAGAGCCTCCTGGAAAACAGCTTCTCTAGTTCTAGCTGCCACAACAAATTCTGTGTGAGTTAAGAAGAAGCACCTAGACCTGTCCTTGCCAAGCTCCTGACTGGAGAATCAGGCCCAGAGCATAACAGCTGTTCTGAGCCACTTAGTTTCAGGGGCAGTCGGTTATGAAGCAATGGGCAACTGGAACAAATTTGCTCCCAAATGAGTGGGCGAGAAGGACCAGCTGAGCGTCAGAGATTCAAAGAAGAAAATAGATGAAGGATGAGGTCAAGAGAGATACATCAGCTGTCACAGAGGCAAGGGTTGATGTTGTGGGATATTATTTGAACTGTGTGGTTTGTTTATGCTGTGAAATATTAGTTTAACTATGTGAAAGTATGTTACATTTGTTTAGGCTGCATTTGTTTAATGGTGTAGGGATGTGTTACACTTGTTTGTGCTGCTTGTGTTTAATTATGTAATTATGTGTTGTATTTATTTCACCTTGGCTGTCCAAGGCACCTGGTTGGTCTAATAAAGAGCTGGGCAGCCAATAGCTAGGCAGAGAAAGGATAGGAGGGGATGGAAGGCAGAGAGAATAAGGAGGAGAAATCCAGGCTGAGAGGAATGAGAGACAGGGAGAAGAGAATGAGACGGAAAGAGAGACTCACCCAGGGCAAGACGCCAGGCAGCCACCAGCCAGCCAGACCTGAGAAACAGTGACAGTAAGATATACAGAAGGAATAAAATAAAGTAAAAAAGTCCCAAGGCAAAAGGTAGATAACGAGAAACAGGTTAGTTTAATTTAAAAGAGCTATCCAGAAAGGAGCCTAAGCTAAGCCAAGCTCTTATAACTAATAAGAAGTCTCCATGTCATGCTTTGGAAGCTGGTTGGTGGCCCTAAAAGTCCGGCACAGGTTTACATAATGAATAGAATGAAAATGTCCCCAATGGTGAATGGATGACATGAGGAAGAGCAACAGGGGTGATTCTAATAGTCAGCTAGCGTGGGGCTTTACAGATCTTCCTCTCCTCTCCTGCTTCTCCAGCTCCTCATTTTCCCATCTCCCCACAGAAGTGGCAGACTTAAATTAAACACTTACCATATACATGCTTTACCTAGACCGGTGTACATAAACCCACAGGGTAGGCGGGTGTCATTTTCATCTGGGGAACAAGAAAAACGGAGTTGGTGACAAAGTTAGTCCCCCAGGATCTGCAAGCTGGTGAAGCCAGCACTTCAGAAAGGGCTATCTCGTGTAGGAGGAGAGAAAGGAAAATATGAACTTCGTTTGGCTCCTAAAATAACTACACAGTGTGGGAACTGCCGTTTCTGTTTACCAGGTGAGGCTTCAAGGCTGGGAAAGTCAAGCAAATCGTGTGACACCACACAGCTGTGACAGGGCCAGGCTTTACATCCAGACTGGGACCTCTCCAGCACCCACCCTAGTTAACAGGCATGTGGAGCAATAGAGTCCTAGGGCTTTGGGGACAGGAAGGGGCCCTGGCATTGCCTTACTTCATAAAAAGCCCTGGCATTACCTTACTTCATAAAATCGGAAAGTCTTATGAAAGTGGGCCAATGAGGAGGAAATTCCATCTCTGGGTCAACGAAGCCATGCTCCAAGTTCCTGAATGGAGAATGTAGCAATAAGAACATGCGCCTGGCTGCCAAGAGCTCCTCAGAGGAGCAGTGATGTGGCACCTGGTGACAGCTGGAAGCAGAGACCCAGTTGTGTTACCCAGCTGGGAGGATTTGGGGAGGACTCTGAAAGGACACACCCTTCATTGGTTGGTGGGGTGATTTCCTGATTTTTATTTGTTTTGGTTTTTTATTTGTTTTGGTTTTTTTTAGCATGTATTATTTGCACAAAATAATGAGTTTTATCACGACATGCACTTTCCAGAAAACAGAACACCATGAGCAGAATCCTAAGTAAGAGACAGGATAGGGGAATGAACAAAGTAAAGGCTAGAGAGTTGGTGGAGGGTGTCTTATGAGCCATTATGGGGGGGGCGGTTGGGAGTCATTAAGGGATTTAGCAAGAGAGTGGAAACATCAGATTTTCAGTTTGGAAAACCCGCTTGGCACAGGTTGCTATTGCAGTAATCCATGGAGTTACCGTGTGGGTAGATTCGAACCATTTTTAAGGAGGCCGGTCTGTCAGAACCAGTGACTGCTCAAATGTGGGGGTGGGGACCAGGAGGAAAGAGAGTGAATGTCACCTAAAGCATCAGCTTGCTCAAGCTGCCCTGTGGACCCAGGAGAGGACTGGAAGCGGGGCAGGGCAGTGGGTTAGTTTCCATTCTATTGCTGCTGTGATTTCATGAAGATTTGAGCACTGATGAGATTAAGCTGGCATCTGAAGCCATGGGTCTCTATGAGCCCACTCAACCCAATTGACAAGACACGTAAAGTCAGGAGGAAAGCCACAGGCCAGAAGCAGACACAGACAGACATACTGAAGCAAAGAAGCCAGAAGAAAGCACTACCATTGACAGAAAGCTTTCTTGTGACAGGCGTCACCACACCAGAACAGTTTTCCATCCACACAAGAGCAAACACGACAATCTTCTGCCAAACCTGACATTTTACTGTCTGCATAAGGAAAATAGAGCCACTTTACAGACAGCCCTGTAGTACATGTGTGTGCAATCACATTTAAAAAGAGACATATGACCATCTTAACTACAGAGAAATATTTTCCTTTACACATGCATGTACACGCACGCGTGCGCGCACACGCGCACACACACACACACACATTTTCAGTATCTCTGAATTGCAAAGGCTTTTCCTTCAAGCTATTTCTTCTCCCCATGAACTTAAGTATGAAATTCCCATTAAAAATTACTCCTGGAAACACAATCTCAACAAAAGGCTGTGTGAAACTGGATTTAAAAACTTGTCAAATACGGGGCCATACCCACCTCAGAGGATCGCCATCTCCTTAGGGATAATGTCACAGATCTCTTATTAAAATTCAACACATTGAAATGACACTTTGTACTCTTTAAAAAGAGTTTTCTTTCTGTGGTTGCAATGTGACAGATGACTTGAGCATGGGTGGATGGGTTACTGCGCTAGATCGATAATCAGAGAAGAATGTAGAGAGTTCTGGAAATGCAGAGGGGGTGTGTTGCCTATGCATGAAAAGATGAAGAGTAGAAAAGGTTGTGCTTTGGAGTCCATTTATTGTGAATGCACCCTGTCAGTTGTCCGTTCCCGTAAGCATGAACTTGGGCATTTTGAATGTAAACATGGGATAGATGGATATTTGGTATTGATCATAGTATATGGCAGGAAAGCACCATTAATACTGCCCATCCAGTCACATTTCAGCCTTGTAGCAACTCCGATTTCCACGTTACGTGTAAGCTCAAGTGATTTTCCCTGTTAAAAGGAAATGGCATACTTAGCTAAGAATTTGAAAGAAAGAGACTACTTAATGTCTTTAGAGGTTTGGGCGGAGTAAAGAGAACATTAAGGCTCCAGGGACTAGCAAAAAACAGGAACCAGATACCACTTGTAGTTGCGGATAATGAGTATAAATGGCATCGCAGGCCCCAGCTGAAGATTCATCAACACAAGCAATTCTGTAGAAGAAAATGTTTGCTAGAATCACAAGAAGGCAAAAAGAAAGCATGGAATTTATTCTCCAACCTCTCTCCTCTTTCCTCCTATCTCCTTTATAAGAACGCCCAATAAATTAAGCCTGGTATAAGTGGGATTCCTTGTGACACAATCCATGAAGAACAGTCCTCCGGGGCTGCAGAAACATGAAAAATACTAAAACATGACTCGACCTTGTAGAGGTTACAAAATGCATCAGTAGTGGGAATCTAACTCAAGAATCTCTGCATCCAAAACTCACGCTAGCTGCATCAAGGATTTATGTATTTCTCCACTGATGGGAGATGTCATTATGTATATATGTTTCTCATGCTGGTTAATGAATAAAGCACTGTTGGCCAATAGGAAAAGAGACAGGAAGGACTAGGAGACAAGGAGGAAAGAGGAAGTAGTAAGGAGGAGATAAGATGGAGAGACCGGGGAGACCAGATGCCTGCCGCACCCCCCGGTAAGGAGACCACATGGAAATACATAGAAATGGGTTAATAATTAAGACAGAGCTAGCCGATAAGAAACTAGTACGTGGCCAACAGAATTATATCAAATACAGAATCTCAGTGTGTTAATTGGGGCTGGTGCGGTGGCGGGACAAGACCGGGCGGCGGGTGGAAAAACCATACACTTTACACTCCACCCTAGTGAGTTAAATCCCAGCTGGTTTTAGGAACTGGAATTAGAGCTGTATCTTGACTTTAAAACCAGTACCCTGGTGCCATCATCCTCTTGGCTGTTAACTCGCTGCCTGTCCATTTGATCAAGCATCTCTTATTCCTTCCGAGATCAAGGAAATCCTCAACACTGGGTTTCTGCACAGTTAACCCTTCTGTAAATGTTTCTGTGTTGGAACCCTGTGGTGATATTTTGTTTAAGATAATAAAGCTTGCCTGAAGATCAGGATGCAAAGCTAGCCACAGCCACAGAGGCCAGGCAGTGGTGGCATGCACCTTTAATCCCAACAGCCACACTAGTTAGCCATATAGATTGGGCGGCTGTGCATGCCTTTGATCCCAGCACTAGAGAGGAATATAAGACAGGAGCAGGGTCTCAGTCTGTATTCAGTCTGCAGTATTTTGTGTCTAAGTTGATTTCAAATGTAGAAAAGAAAATCTGCCTCTGTCTTCAACATCTGGTCAGGGAAATAGAAACAGCTCTAGTTTTGTCAAATGGAATTGGCCTGGACCAGTTCTCCATCCTTCATTCTGGTCATCCCCTCACCCTTTCTTTTACTTTATCCATGGTGCTCTGTTTCCTGGAACCAGCTCTGGGAATCCCATATTTTAAAATGAAACTAGTTATAAATATTTTGATATGTCTGAAGGCCAAATGGAGCGACCTAGCAATACGCTGGACTTTATTATTCTCAGCTGTACACTCAATGGGCATCACTCTCCGGCAGAACAGTGGTTCAGCAAATGCACACCAGATCTATGATTACAACCATGGTGAGATTGGGACCATCAGTCTAAGGCCTGTATTCTGTTGATAAGCAGAGGACACCTGCAGGATTTGATAGGATGTGGTTTGGTTTTCGACAACAAATCATGTTCGAAGTCTTCTGTTCAGCCCCTGTCAATGCCACAAGGAGATCAGTAGCTGTGCAAGCATGGGGGCATGAACTTGACATGAGAACCCATGTCAAAAAGCCAGTCATGGTGGCTCATGCTTATAGTCCCACTGTTAGGGAACTGGTGTAGCGCCCGCGCTACAATCTATTCCACGAATCAGGCGAAGGCCTAGAGATTGAAATAAAGACAAGACAGCGGGTCATTCGTTCAATGGCAAAGTCAGAATGCCAAATGCCGAATGCCGTTTATTGAGGGGGAAGAATGGACTTAAATACCGACTTATAGCACAGTGGAAAATTACAGGAATTTTTGGCTTAGCTCCTCCCTGTATTGTCACGAGGTATGGTTGTCACAGGGTGTGTCAAGAGGTGTGTTGTCACAAGATGTGTTGTCACAAGGTGTGATATCAAAACGGGAAGAGTACCAACAACAGCCTTGGGGCAAGGAGTTCCCGCCAACAGCTTCAGGCTAGCTCAAGGTGCCTTGGGGTCCTACAACTGGATTCCTAGGGCTCACAGGCTGGCCAGATAGCCAGCCTCATCTACTAGGTGGAGTTACAAGTTAATGATAAATCCTGGCTCAAAAGACAAGGAAGGTGGTACCTAATGAACGACACCCAGGGTTAACCTCTGCTCCACATGCTCACATAAATGTCAGGAGCGGTCTTTGCAGGGCTGCAATCAGAGCCAGCCTAGCGGCCCCAAGTCCACACCTGAGTAGGGGAGAGTGGATGAAGGAAAGGCTAGCTATAGATAATAAAGAAAGACAGAGACAGAATAAAGGTCAGGAGGGCAGATCAGTCAATACTGAAATGCCACGAGTTTACTTTTTGACACTCTTATATACCATAACCAAAATGTGGAACACAGTATCATGTATATAGAACAAACAGACTTTTCCTCCTCATTCTAAGGGTTCAATAACCACAATTTAGCTCTAAACTTCTTGTTCCCTAGCCTTGAGATCAGGAGTAGCCACACCTCAGATTCAATTTCTCCTTCCCTAGCCTTAACAGTCAGGAGTAGCCACACCTCAGATTCAGGTCTGTTGTCATTTAGACTAAGAGTCTGAAACATCCTTCTGTAGCCACACCTTTGACCTTTAGGTCTTAGGACTTGCTGATAGCTTTGAACTCTCTGTCCTTGTGCCAAGATGCAGTACAGCCATCTTTATGAGCACCCACACATAAACCTGTGTGTGTGGTGATATATGATCTAATAAAGCTTACCTGGGGATCAGAATGCCAAGCTAGACACAGCCATAGAGGCCAGGCAGTGTGTGACACACACCTTTAATCCCAGGACTCAGGAGACAGAGGCAGATAGAGCTCTGTGAGGTCAAGGCCACCCAGGGCTACACAAGAGTGAATCAGTCTAAAAGAGAAACAGAGCTCATGCCTTTAATCCCAGCACTAGAGACATATATAAGAAGGGGCTCAGGGGCTCATCTAGCATTCAGTATTCTGGCATTCAGTCTTGGGTCAATTAGTCTCCAGCCACATTGCGGACAGGATCTCCCCAGCCTAGGTAGAGGTAGGAGCTCTCTGGTGGCTCGGCTGCTTTGCTACCCTGATCTTCAGCCTGAACCCCAATACCTGTCCCTGGGTTTTTATTATTCACACTACATGTGTACATACCTGATACACACAGAGTGTTAATGGATAATACTTACTGAACATCCATCTGATGAGCTGCAGGTACTATTTTAAATACTTGCAAAGAGCTCTTTGCTTAATAATACTTTCAAAGTGACCTTCTGATAATGGGGTCACTATTTTCCATTTTGTAAACGAGGATAGAACTAAGGGAAAGTGCTGTGATGTCTAAGCTCATGCAGGAGAGGAAGCGACTCCTCGCTTTCACCGTCAGAGTCTGGCACCAGGACCAAGCTCTTACTTTCTCTAACAGGTCCCACCCCCACCCCACTTCTCATTCGTGAGAAAGTTTAGCTTGGCTGTTTCCCATTCTCTCCATTGTGTTAGAAACAGACATTAGCTAGCAGTTCCCCAGCCTGTTATATCTTCCCGGACCCACGCATAACAATATTTCCCAGGCTGTTCCACCTGTGTTATAACTGGGTGAATGGATGTTAGCCAGAGGAGTATGGCCGGAAGACTGTGTGTCTCTTCCATGTCTGACCCATCCTACCTTTTATACATGGTACCCTATGTTCTTCCTCGTGAGGAAGGTGAGCGCATGGGCCTGGGGACATGAAAGATGGATCCTGGGTGCTGCTAGGGAGAAGAGCGGCAAACCGCAGAACACCAGTCAGTCTGAGAGGTCGAGAACCATGCTTCTGTCACCTGGTGACGTCATATGGGGTGGTCTCGTTGTCGCTGTCACGGCAGCTAGAGTTATTTGCACGGCGTTGGGCTGATCCACCCATTGTCCTCTTGGGTCTGTCTCTAGCACCTTGCACATACTTTTGTTGGGATTATCGTCCCCCTTTCAGTAGCTCACATCCTGAAATACGGAGTCCAGCCGCCTGGGAGCAGCTCTCTTCCACTCCAGCCAGCCACAGTGATAGAGCTCTCTCCCCAACTGCCTACAGCGCGGTTTAGTGCTTTGTCCCTGACAGCCTTCTTGTGTGCTCATCATAGTTCAGGTCTGCATAGCTTGGGTTTTTTTTTTTTTTTTTTTTTTTTTTCTTCTGTGAAGATTCCAAGTGCTTCAAGGTCAAAGGTCATCTTATGCTATTTGCATTGCTCTGAAGTATGTGGTGTGGTGTTGTGCCTCAAGAGTTTTCCATAAATATGCATGAGGAAAACGAGCTCATAATGTATTAGCTTCGATAAAGTACATTTTCCTAAGAACAGTCTTTCATTGCTGAAGCAAGAGGCATGGAAACTATAATTTACTGGGTTTGGGGTTGTTTTTCTTACTCTCCTCAGCAGTATACACGTTCTGATGTTTCTTGACAAGTGCTGAGAGGAGACAGAAGGAATGATTATCAAATTTCGGATGCGCATAGGCTAGAAGTAATAAATAATGTACAAGATGACAGAATCAAACTTAGACAAGTTGGAATGAAGCAAATGACTTACATAAGGATAAATTACAAAATTAGATTTGGAAAAATAAAAACAAGCTATGAACTTTCAGTATGGAAAACACAGACAACGCCTATTTATGGGGGAGACTTACCCATTTTGATCATATATTAAGCCAACACGGACCCTGCGTGACACACAGTCCCTATTCACAGGCTTGAGTGACAGAAAAGTGTTGAGTCTCCAATGATGGCTTCTGTGTTACATCCATGGCAACAAAGGGCAGGAGGAGAAAAAAAAAAAACCTTCTGGTTTAACCTGATTAGTCTAGACACGGGGTGAATTTTTTACTCTTTGAACAATGGTAGGAATCTTCCATCTAAAAACTATTGTGTGATTTCCAATGTTTAAGTTAGTCCTAATACAGAAGGGCGGGCCCCTTGAGAGTTTTGATTTGGAAGAACCTAGAAGGTCTTAGAGACCTTCTTTCCAGTGAGTAGTCATAGCTGTCCTTCACTGAACCCCTCATTCTTGAATCTGGAAGGTGCTTTATCAACTGTAAACTCAAGTCATCCTTGGGGGAAGGGAGAAAGGAATTCTCCTATTCACACTGGGTTCAGCTAGGACAACTACTGTCGGTTGGCCCAGGTGAGCTTGTTCCTAGATATCCAGACTTCCTAAAAGTTATGATTGGAATTCTAGCAAGGCGCTGGAGCATAGGCCTCAGCTGGGAAAATGCATGCAGTATTGACAGAGATTAGCACCTGCATGGGTTCTAGTGCTCAGATTGCAGGTTCATGTCACCATATCTGGTCCAAATACAGTATCCAATGATCTAAACGATCTTTAAGTTAGTAGACTACTGCAGAACATGAAGGGTGAAGGCAATAGTCTTCTTTTAGAGGAGCAACCTTGACTTTGAAGATGGTCTCCTTGAACAGAGCAAACACCCTGAATTAACTGCCAGAATGCCTGTCAGTTGGACACAAGAAGAACTTGTCTGAATCCTAGGTCTTAAAAGGGATATGACCGTGTTGGTATTCATCAAAAGAAAGACTACCAGGATGTTAAAGGGACTTTGAAACCAAATGAGCAGCTGCTTTCTACTGGGCCAAGCTTCATGAGTTCTGGGGTCAGGGTAGATGGCAGAGAACACAATCGCCTTCCATTGAGTTTGTGAATGCTGTCTTGTGAAAGGTTATTTTAGAGGTGTAGCTTCCAGTTTGGAGATGGTCCCCTTGAACAGAGCTGTGATGTGTGAAAGGGAAAAATGGTAGCTTTGTATCTCTTTGAAACAAAGGGAAGACTCCAGAGAAAGAAAAGGAAGGCCAACAAGGAATTCCGCAGTGTGCCTGCCCATGGGAAGGGAGAGGCTGCAAAACCTCTTCCCCAAGGTCAAGGAGCTGACCATGACACTGGGTGAGACAGTATGCATATTTCTATCTTAGGGCCAATCTGCTTGCTTCTTCTGGCTCTGTAGGCTCTGGGCAGAAACACATTAGAATCCAGATCTGGTTGCAGCGGGAGAAGTATTCTAGGGTCAGTTTTTGTTACCGGACTTTTAGGACAAACACCCTCAGCTCTGGTGTTTCCCATGGGCTACGTTCAGCCACCAGTCCCCCAAGGGAAGAACAGTGGTGAATGGCAGAGAAAGGAGACTTGGTCAATGTGGTTAGACGTAGAGATAAAGGGTTCAGTCCATCTTTGGGATCCTGACAAAAACTGGAGTAAGAGTTGGCGTGGGGCAAGAGGTTTGCGAAGTTCAGCTGTCTTTGCCGGAGGTGTGGCCCGTTGTTATTGCAGCCTACCTGCTTGGAGCGGGTACTCTAAGCTCCTCCGGGGTGACATCTCCCAGGCTCTGCTGTTCCTGGCATCCAAGGTTTATTATACCAGTGACTTTCAACCGCATTTTGGGAAGTCTGGAACAGGACATTGTGAAAGCCCACAGAGGCATGCCTCAGGCTTATCTCTGTGCCTTCAGCCTGGAGGTGGGTGAGATAGGTTAGGTATGCTGCTGTGCCGGTAAACAAGAAGAATGTAGAGACACCAGACTTTCCTTCCTCTTTTAATGGCCACATGGGCTTGAAGTATCAGGGACTTATTTTTGTTTGTTTGGGGTCATTTTGTTTTTTTTTTTTTTTTTTTTTTTTGAAAAGTTGTTTCTAGGTATGTTTTGTATCTGTGTGTCTGTCTCCTGGATTATTCTTTCTCGTGGGTTGGAAGGAATACATGCTTTGTACAATACTGAGTTGTATGTGGGACAACAGGTCAGTTTGGAGAAAGTCAAGGCAATATGGGCGAGGACAGGCAGCCACACAGGGAACCTGGGACCCTTGTGCCCGCTGAAGAAAGTGGGAAAGTTGATCTACAATCACCTCTCACCTAGTGCCCTGGCCATTAAATCCAGTAGAGCCTGCCCACTTTCCAGGCCCCCATGGGGGACCATGTGAGGTGAGCACCTGCTGTGGGATTCCACACGCCTAGGCCCAGGGAGGGAGTTAGAGCTGAGAAGTGGCCGGCCTCCACAAGCAGCCCTCTGGCCCAGGCTGAGCTGTTGCAGACGCCTGGGGCGCAGGAGTAGGCGCGCTGAGCTGGGCCGGCGCCCCGAGCTCTGGGCATGCTCAGTGGCGCAGGCAGGGCTCCGGGCGCGAGCCGGGCTCCCGCAGCAGCACATTCATCGGCTGCCAAGAGGAGCTGCCGGGCGCTTGCACGCTCGCAGACTCGCAGGTTGGGAGCACGCTTGCTCTCGGGAGGACCCGGCCGCCGCGCCAAACCCCGCCGCCGCCTCACCGAGCGAGAGCCATGGCCGGCCTCGGTCACCCCGCCGCCTTCGGCCGGGCCACCCACGCCGTGGTGCGGGCTCCGCCCGAGTCCCTGTGTCGCCACGCGCTGAGGCGCTCCCAGGGCGAAGAGGTGGATTTCGCTCGCGCCGAGCGCCAGCACCAGCTCTACGTGGACGTGCTGGGCAGCAAGCTGGGGCTGCAGGTGGTGCAGCTGCCGGCCGACGAGAGCCTGCCCGACTGCGTGTTCGTGGAGGACGTGGCCGTGGTGTGCGAGGACACCGCCCTCATCACCCGCCCCGGGGCGCCCAGCCGCAGGAAGGAGGTAACCGGCCAGCTCCGGGCAGGCGACGCGAGGGGCGCGGCCGGGGGACGCGCGTGGGTCCTTTCGCGCGTGGAACCGACCCCGCGGGCTCAGTTCCTAACTTAACACTGCGGGGCCCGGGGCGGTGTGGCTGGGTGTGGGAGATCCGCGCCAGACAAGTTCTGTATTCACACCTCCTGGCTGTCCCGGAGCCACCGAGGCCATCTCCGCTGGACCGTGGTGACGCGGACTCGGGCAGGTGGCTGGGCTGGGGACCCAGCTCGCCGGCATGTCTATCTTGCAAATCGCACAGTGCCAGAGACAATGTTACTCTCATTTCCTTGCCAGTGGGGACGGAAAGGGTCCTCCAGGAGGGCAGGTGGAGGGGGGGGGGTCCCCCAAGTCCTGCAGGGAGCTCCTGGCAGGACGGCTCAGGTGACATCAAGCAGCCGCTGAACCCAGCGACCAGAGGCGTCAGAGTTACTTTTTCAGTGGTGGCGAGTGAGTCTTGAAGAACGCGCCTGGCAAGCGAATGTGTTTAACGTTTTGTTAGTGAGCTGTTTAAGTGTGTGTGTGTGTGTGTGTGTGTGTGTGTGAGTGAATGGGCCTTGTTTGAAAAGCTGTGCTCACTGCGGGATTTTGGGCGTGTGCAGTTCATTAGCAGTGGCAGTTTTTTACAAGTTCAGTAATTTTTATTCTCTCTGTGTCTCGGTCTCTGTCTCGGCAATTAAGACCGTCGTTTTGTATTCTTCGAGGGGCGGGGTTAGTGCCTACAAATGATCGTATCTGGTGGAAATGGCGGTGACTGCTCTAAAAATACTGTAGGTTAGTGGGGGAGAGACACACACAGAGAGATTAGGTTTTAAAATGCCATCAGGCCTGGGATTCTTATCACCGCCCCGGAAGAGCCCAGGCTCAGAATTCCCCCCCACTCTTGGCATCCATCAGCTAACCAGGCGCAGGTGGTTACTTCATATCTGGAGGGATTTTTTCCCCCTTTCAGTCAATTTAGAAATAGTTCATAGGGCTTCTAAGTTAAATATGGGTGTTCCACACTTGCTCTGCTTGCCTGGTGAAGCCATACGGAGACTGAGTGTAATCTAAGTGCACCTATTTGTCATTTAGGTAATCAACTTTTCTTCCCACACTCTTGGTTACCAGAAAACCAAGAGTAACGGGCCTCATTCTCAGAGCCTGTTCACTTTCCTCCCGTCACACCTTTCCAGACTGACCTGTGCAAATGGCTCCCACTGCCATATTGGGTTTTAACTTAATATGCATGCAGCCACGGTGGAGAGCTTCTGATGCATTCTTGCCGTATGGTACTACAGTACTTAAAAGAGTGAAATCAACTTCAAAAACTCTGAAAATGGCACTCCTTTGATGAGTCTTCATTTCTTCTCTTAACCGTCACTGTCCTTATTCACGGCACTTGACTTCTATCAGGGCACATCTCTTTGTAACACAAATACTATATTGTTTGTGTAATTAACTTTCCCAGTTTGGTTTCTCCAATATAAGAGTTGGCAGTGATCTTTCTCCTGGAGAGATTTTGGCATTTTAGACATCAGAATTTGGCTGCGTTCTGCAGTCATCTCAGTGACCTACCGTTCCCAGAGATCATACAGAACTCCTGTGTTTTCTTTTTCTACTTAGGGCACTGAACCCAGGACCTTGCCCATAGTAGGTATGCATTCCATCACTGAACTACAGCCCCGGGCACAGAAATCACATGGTGTAGCGATTAAGAGCGTTGGGCCAGGCCTCTCTTCTTTTGCTTAAGTCCTGTGTCTCTAGGGATGTGCCCTTCACTTGTTTTTCTCACTCTAGGGTGGGCATAAAGATTTCATAATGCTGTGAGAAATATGTAAATCCACCTGAAATCCGAAGACAAGGCATTTAGTAAGTTGTCGGCTGTTACTGTAAGTTCCGGGAATAGGACGTGGTCAGCTACATATTGATGTCACTAGAGGTGCTTCTGTGGTCCCAGGTGGAGCCAAGCCATCTTAATCTGTTCTGTGTCACTGCCATCTGACCTCTCCGAAAAGCACCCTTGCTCCTGCATGTAATCTGAGCCACTAGGGTAAGGAGCCTCCTAGCTCAAGAGGATGTGTGCAGTCATGGCCGGAGAACAGGGCTATGCAGGGTGACCCTTGTTAGTGTTTCTCACAGCAGTTTATTACCTTGGCAGGTATGGATGCTTGATGGAGGGATAAATGAATGAATGGGTGGATGAAAGAAAAATATTGAACTTCAAGTGTTGATGCTTGATTGTTGAATGAATGAATGAAGTACTGAACAGACAAGATGATAGCAACTTCAGGTATTGATGCTTATTGGATGGATGGATGGATGGATGGGTGGATGGATGGATGGATGGATGGGTGGATGGATGGATGGATGGATGGATGGATGGATGGATGGAAGAAATGCTAAGCTTTAGGAATAGATGTTTGGTGAGTGAGTGAGTGAGTGAGTGAGTGAGTGAGTGAGTGAAGTCATCAGTCAGTTGAAATGTTAAACAGACAAGCTAATGGTGACTCCAGGATACTTTTTGAACTGGAATACATCTTTGTGTGTGAGAACTTACAGCAGCCAAGGAGTCATTTTTAAAATCTCATCATTGCTATCACTGCCCTGGTCACTTCACTCTCCATTACATCTCCAAGGCCAAGGCGGTCAACTCAAATGTGATCCTGCTCTGGACAGAGTTCTGGGGTGGGGGGTGCCCACTGAGCTGGGCTCTGCGTTTTCAACTCTAGCTTCATCTCTGCATCTCTGCCTCAGAGCATGCCCATCACTTGACTCAGACTCTTCATTCTTTCATTCATAAGTCCATCTTTCTGGACACACACAAATCCTTCCTCTCTTCCCTTTGGCTGGCTGCTCTTGGCCTGCTGTCCCCATCAATACAATTTTAGCTGACTTTCACTGGGTACTTACCATTTGCCAAAAACTGCCAGGTTTGTGATGTGCATTTCATCAATGTTTATTCAACAGTATCAATATTGATGAAACAAGGAGAGATACAGAAATTGCCCAGGGTTACAGAGTGGCACCAGTTTAACCAGGATCTGAACTCAGGTGTGCAGGATTACAAAACTCTGGTCCTACTCTGAGATGTTAGACATTGCCTTTCCCTTGCTGAAGAGTCTTCTCCCTCCACCGCATCTGCCCCCCTTCTGATGTTTTTTATAGCCTGTGCTTGCCTGCCTACAGCTCCATACCCTCCACTATCTTGTAGGAGCAGGGATCTTGTCTACATTGTTTCATATTTTGTTTCCAAAAACCTAATGCACAATAGAAGATATTTTGATGAACAAATGTTGCAAGCACTTTCCCACCTTGCCCCCAGCCTGGTCCCAGAGCCCAGTCAGTGCCAAAATAACACACAGACTCAATTAGTTATAAAGCTGTTGGCCAATGGCTAGAGCTTCTTATTGGCTAGCTCTGTCTTAAATATTAACTCATTTCTATCAATCTAAGTGCTTCCACATGGTCTTATCTTATCTTACTGGGGAGAGGATCCAGACCTCTTACTTCTCCTGTGTCTTATATCTTGACTCCTCTTTACTACATCTCCCAGAATCCTCGTCTCCTAGTCCCGCCTGTCTTGCTTTCCTATAGGGTAACAGTGCTTTATTCATTAATCAGTAAGGGAAACATATTTACAGAATGACATCTCCCATCATCTCCTCTTTTCTATCTAGAATAAAAAGAAGGGTTTTTAACATAGTAAAATATATAACAAAATAGAACTATAGTTAACAATACTTAGTCCATTAACATCACGAATTAAAGAAAATATATCATCTATCCTATCTTTGTGAGTCTAAAGTATTATATGTAATTTATCTTTAATCCTAACTAAGGAAAACTATAACCATAATTATCTGTCTTCAACTCCATCAAAGACCACAGAAGAATAATATATAAACTCTAGAAATGAGGGACTTGGAGTTTTGTTTTTGTTTGTTTATTTGGGTTTTTGTTGTTGTTGATTTTTTTTTTTTTTTTTGAGATAGGGTCTCACACAGTAGCCCAAGTTAGCCTGCAACTTACTATGTACCCCAGGCTATAGTCAACTTGTGGCAATCCTCCTGCCTCAGCATCCCAAGTGCTGGGAGTATACGCATGATCTACCAACACCCAGTTTTGGTGACATATTTGGTATTTTACAAGCATGCCAAGTTGGTAGAGTCACACAAATTTTATTATGAACATGAGTAGTTTATAACTTTAGCCCTCTGTCCTTCCCTGACTCTTCTTGTCATTTATTATTAGTTTTTAATAAAAAGTCTTGAGAAAGGGTTCCTTAATCAAAGCATCATGCTGTGTTTTATGACATTTCTTCCTTAGAAGAAAGAACTAAGACCCAAATTTCAGAGCTTTTTTGAGAAAACCCAATGTTTGCCTCAGTCGGCAATTCCTGGGACTTAGATGCTATGTGCAAGAAGCTGCAGAGTTGGTGAAGACAACTGTATGCACAGAAAATCAGCCAACAGTATCCACTGACAGCTCTACATCTACAAGTAAGGATATTTTTTAATAGGTTTAATATTTAGGAAACAAATCAACTTGGAGAAGACAATCACGTTTCAAATTAATCCTCTCTCTCTCTCTCTCTCTCTCTCTCTCTCTCTGTGTGTGTGTGTGTGTGTGTGTGTGTGTGTGTGTGTGTGTGTGTATTTTAAGGTAAAGTCAACTCTTGAATGTCAAAGTCCTATAAACTAGGACTGAAGACAGTGAAAGGGACGAGGGGTGTTTTAATGATTAAACATTCGGTGTGGACAATGATTTCCTAAGTTCAGTGTGTACCGAGGGTATGTGGTGTTCCATTTTCTTCAGTTTCCTTCCCCAAGGGTTTTAGTACCTAATACATGATTAACCGACAAAGCTTACTTAAACAAAATTGTGAAATGTATCCTCTGCCCTCCCTCTCCTCCTCTCCCCACTGAGAGCAATTTTATCCTTTCCCAGACACGCGGGATAAATCTGTCCAGGAGAAAAACCACACCAGTCTCTTCTCACAGACTGCTAATGGCTTTAATTATTCTTTCCTCCGTCACTTTCAGCTTTATGGAGAAGACAATGCTTACCCTAAGATAATAAACCCCGAAAGAGGAGATGCAAGTAGGAAAATGGAGATGTAAATGGGAGGAGGGAACAATATAGGCATTGCACTCCCTCACCAAGGTTTAGGGACCTCATGGAAGACGGGGGTAGAAGGACGTGAGAGCCGGGGGTTGGGGAGAAGCAGAACAAAGCAATGTTTCCTGAACATGAGAGACTGCACTTGTGAACTCTCATCTGGGGTTGCCGCACAAGACCAAGACAGTCGGCATTTTAGCCCAGAAGGGGATGCTTCATGAGTTCCCACCCCTGACTGGGGAGCTACGAACAGTTGATAGCATCTAAAAGAGAGAGAGACCGTTTCCTTTTTCTTTTCTTTTCTTTGTTTTTTGTTTTTCTTTTTTCTTTTTGATTTGTTGTTGTTGTTTGTTGTTTTTCGAGACAGGGTTTCTCTATTGACTCGCTCTGGCCCCGGCCCCGAACTCACAGAGATCCTCCTGCCTCTGCCTCCCGAATGCTGGGATTAAAGGCATTCCCCATCAATGCCTGGCTGAGACCCTTTTCTTTCAAGGTATGGTTCCTGGTAGGTGGGTTGATCACAGTCCAGTGGTTGGCCGACACCTAGGAGTATGGAGGAACCTACCTGAAGTCAGTGGGTTACTGTATCAAAAATGAAGAGACATGGCAAGGAGAAAAGAATGAGAAATTTGAAGGAAGGTGGATATCATAAAAATGCACAGTATGAAATTCTCAAGGAATTGAAAACATTTTACAGGAATGTATGTATAGCTCCCGCGCTACAATCTGTTCCACGAATCGGGCAAAGGCCTAGAGATTGAAATAAAGACAAGACAGCGGGTCATTCGTTCAATGGCAAAGTCGGAACACCAAATGCCGAATGCCGTTTATTGAGGGGCAAGAACGGGCTTAAATACCGACTTATAGCACAGTGGAAAATTACAGGAATTTTTGGCTTAGCTCCTCCCTGTATTGTCACGAGGTATGGTTGTCACAGGGTGTGTGTCACGAGGTGTGTTGTCACAAGTTGTGTTGTCACGAGGTGTGATATCAAAACGGGAAGAGTACCAACAACAGCCTTGGGGCAAGGAGTTCCCGCCAACAGCTTCAGGCTAGCTCAGGGTGCCTTGGGGTCCTACATGTATGTTGAGGTCAATTGTCCCTTTCTATAAGGACACTTAGATATCAGGACCTGTATGTTTTGGCCCTGTATTTCTTCTAATATTGTCTCCAGAGGCAAAGAGAGCACCAAGATTGTGCTGACTAATAGAAGATAGCCAATGTCAAACACTTGAGTGTATGGATCCTGAAAGACGGCATTACCGCTTTCTTGAAAAGTCAAGGAAATCTAGATTCAGGTAACCAGGTTAAGTAATGAGACTGTCTTAGTGTTTCTGTTTCTGTGAAAAGACACCATGACCATGGCTACTCTAATAAGAGGAAAATATTTCATTAGGGTGGCTGGCTCACGGTTTCAAAGTTCAGTCCATTATCGTAGTGGGAAGCATGGTATGATGCAGGCAGACATGGTCCAAAGGTAGCTGAGAGTTCTGTAATTTGCAGGTAACAGGAAGTCAACTGAGACACGGGGCAACAGTGTCCTGAGCATAGGAAACCTCAAAGCCCACCCCCACAGTGATGCACTTCCCCAACAAGGCCACACCCACTCCAACAAACTCTTAATAGTGCCACTGTCGATGAGATAGATTATGGGGGCCTATTCATTCAAACTACCACAGAGACCCAGACAACTTGTAAGTTCCAGAAATGAGGTTTCCTGCAAAGGTTAGGGTTGTTTGCTTGAAGCTGTTGCCAGTGGTTGGTCCTCGAGAGCAGTAAACAAACACAGAGTGACTACTTGGGTTGCACTTTATCCATTAATGTCGTGTAATCCAGTTTGGACTTTAACTGAGGTAAATCATTATCTTCCTTTTTCTCATAAATAAGAGGAGTTTGATTTCGTTTTGGTTAAAAAGTAACACTTTGGGCTCTGGGGTGCTAAAACTTGGCAGTTAAGTACACCTGTTGCTCTTATGGAGGTCTTAGGTTCAGCGCCCACGTGGTGGTGGCTCACAGCCACTCTAGGGATTGGACAGCATTTTCTCATCTCCAGCTTGAGGCATGTGCTTGTGCTGGTGGATACATGCAGGCAAAACATGTACTCACACACATAAAATGAACGAATCTGTCATCATCATCATAGTCGTCATTTACATAAACTTCCTGAATTGTCCAGGCAAGGGTTGTTCAAAACTGTCTGTTGTTTGCCAACAGAGTAAATCTTTTCTTAAACACATACATTTCCTCAAACTTGTGTATGACTTCAGATGAGGATAGCACCCCTGACTGTAGTTAGATCTAACTGGCTATCGCTGATGGGAAGGGAACATACCAGAGGGTGCTCTCAACAGCAAATCATCACCCCCAACTGGTTAGAACACTTGTATCTTTTCAGGGTGTTTCTGTATGGGTGTGGCAATAACATTTAAAAAGTGGTGTGTGTCAGGGACTGAGATGTGTCCTATAATGCGACCCATTCCTGTGCAGTTGACCTCACGTGCTTCGGAAGAACAAAATGAAGAGTGAGAACCGACTCCCGTTATAGATCATCAGCTGAAAACAGGCTTCCTGCCTTGTGCTGGGACATTGCTTTTGCATGTACTTGAATTCTTATTAAACTCAAATTTCTTTTGAATTAGCTTTATTATAGTCGTGGTAGGAATTATTATATAAGTCACAACTACAGACAAATCTAAGATGAGGGGGATGCTTGTCTTCAACTACTTTTTTTCCGTAATGTTTTATTTGGAGATGTATTTAGTTCTATTTTTACCATTTGTCTGAGTGGGTGTGTGCATGTGCACATGTGTGTATCCATGCTTGCAAATGCATGGGCATGTGTGTATACAACCACACAAGAGTCTAAAGTTTTATATCCAGAATCATCTTCAATCAGTCTTTCACTTGTTCATTGTAGGTAGCATTTTCCTGTCCCGGAAGCTGCTCCCAAATGACTGACACAGAGACCTAATATGAATTATAATTGCTCAACCAATAGCTCAGGCTTACTACTAACAAGCTCTTACAACTTAATTAACCCAGTTTCTTTATTAAACCAGTCACAGTGACATATATTCACATAGTGTAAAGGAATATTCCACACCCCCCCCACATTTTGTCTATTTAAAAAGGAAAATTTTAACTTTAACATAGTAAAATTATATAAAACAGTTATTAAGTAAGAATTACAGTATCCAGTCCATTTGTCTTTGGCAAATTAGAGAAATACTGTTATTATTTATCTTATCTTTGTAAGTCTAAAGTTTTATACCTATTTTTACATTTTGTTATAACTAGAAAACTTTAACTATGACTATATAGTCTTTAGCTCCATCAAAGAACATGGGAGGGTGACATGGTAACTAACAACAGGGATATCTGGCTTTCTGGACAGTCATCCAAAGTTCTTCTACAATGTTGAGGCATCCATCTTTGGCCTACAAGCCTAGTATATCTGGCACTTTTCTGAGAAGCAGGGAATTCTGAAGGACTGTCCTACATTGTCTTAGCAAAGCTTGTTAGTTGCTTTTATTTTTTTTTTTTCTTTTTTGCATCCTGCTAGTCCAGTTTGAACAGTTGAGGCAATTGAGCAGTTGAGGCAATGGCAGTTTTTTCCCCAAATAGCTAGCCTGTGCCCTCTGGAAAGCTAACTCCGTGTGGGATTTCTTCAATGCCCATTTTCTTCTCCGAAGTAAATTGGTGCTGCCAGGAACAGATGTGTCTCACTGTCAAGAAAAGCCTTATGTTGTTGAAACATTTTAAATGTCATATTCTGTATGTATTTGAAGTTTTTGAAGACCATCCATCTTTCTAAACATATCTGTTTAAACTATGAAACATACCTAAGATGATTAAAAGTTTTATTATAGATGAGTATTAACCTGTATTTTTTAATTATATGTTTATTTTTAAATGAGTTGCATAAGCCCAATTCCCCAAACAAGAATAGAAACATACATACATATAACAAAATTTGAATTTGTATCAATAAACCAAACTCCATACCAATGTAAAATATTTAAGGTTAATAGTTGTTTTTTAAACTAAAGTAGATTCATTTCCTTATTATATCCCCCTTTTCTCTTTCAGAAAGGGAACTTTGAATCTAACTCCTTTGATTAGGTATTTTTCCCCCACCATGACCAACAATAATTTGTAACCAACTCCCCAAACAAAGACAAACATCTATAATCCATCTTTTGGAAATGTAGCCACTGCTTCCTGTTGTGAGGGGGCTGGCACTGGCATCTTTCGGGGAACCTTGAGAAAATTAGGATCATTTTTGAATCTTGGCTGGAGTGTTCTGTGAGGTTGGGTCATCTTAGCCAGCAGCCTTGAAGATGTTCTGAGATACTGGATCACCTGGGCCATCTGTTTTTATTGATTTCCTTGCTCTGAAAATACATAAACTTTTAAGGTTAACATACATATTTGTATTACTGCAAGTATAGACTGTGTGTTGTACACAAGTGCAGTAACATATTATTTATGATTTATTAAAGCTTGCCTGAGGGTTCACAAAACAAAGTCAGCCATAAGCCATTCAAGCCAGGAACACACCTTTAATCCCAGCAGCCAGAAACTAGGAGGTGGTGGTACACACCTTTAATCCCTAGGACTCAGGATTAAGAGGTAGACAGATCTCTCTGAGGTCAAGGCCACCCAGGGATACATGATACTGAATTACTCTAAAAGAATAACAGATCACACGCCTTTAATCCAGCACTAGAGGGTATAAAAGATAGAAACAGGGTCTTAATGCTCAGTATGAAGCATGCATTCTCCAGCCACGCTAAGGAGAGGTTACAGTCTGAGGCTTGGTGAGAGCTCATGGAGACAGGACCTGCCCGTTCAGCCTGAGCTAGAGGTAAGAAGCTAGTGGTCAGCTGCTTTGCTTTTCTGATGTTCAGTTTGAAATTTGAACCCTAATATCAGTCTCTGGGACTTTTATTTTTCATGTTATACACAAGTTAGCAAAAGATGATTTTGTTTGTTTGTTTGTTTTATGTTTGATCAGGTAAAATGTATGTTACCTGTTTTGTAGGTTCTTTTTGGTTTATTTCTTAGAGGGTTTTCAGGGGATCTTCCCCAATGAAATCTGATCCATATCAACCTAAATGAATCCATAGGTTCTCATTTCCTGTGGAAATAAAAGCATAACCTCTCCTCCAAAGAAATATGTTTTTTGACTTCCATTTTGAAGTCAAGATACTTTTAAAATATATAGGTTGGTTTAATTTAGCAGCTTTCATAATCAAATGTCTCTTAGCAGTTGAAAAACTTAAAGATAACACCATAACATCTAGACTCTCTGTGTATTTCCCATCTCTATGTGGCTTTATCTTTTATATTACTTTACTCCTTACTAAAGAACTTTATTATTTTGAAACTGTGTGTGTGTGTTATGATTCTACATCTTTTTTCTTTTCTCTCCCCAGCCTATGCATATTTTTAAACACACTGTAACCCATTTAGAGGTTTTTGTTTCAACTGAATTTGTCTTTACTGCATGAGCAAAACCCAAACCCACCACACAGCACCTGGGAGGACTCAATACATTGGAGACTCAAGCTCCCAGGCAGTGGCTGGGAGACGCCTCTCTGTATTGTGACCCATGTGAGAGACTGTAGGAACCCACCACGTGGCTTAGCTCATGGTGTTCCAGCAGCTGCCAGGATCGTATCTCTGTTCTGCAGCTGACTTGAGAAACACAAGACCAGGAAACCAAGTTTAGGGCTCTCTCTCTCTCTCTCTCTCTCTCTCTCTCTCTCTCTCTCTCTCTCTCGTGTGTGTGTGTGTGTGTGTGTGTGTGTGTGTGTGTGTGTGTGTGCTTGCTTGCTTGCTTAGGACTTCCTTTAATCTTTCTCAGTTCTTATGTGGGTATAGGTGCTGGATGTTTGTATGCCATTTGTAGGCTGAGTTTTTCTGTCCTGGCAACTACTACCAAATAACTTACATGGAGACTTAATATGAATTATAAACCCTTGGTAGATAGATAGATAGTTCAGGCTTATTACTAACTAGTTTTTACAACTTAAATCAACCCATTTCTCTTAATCTGTGTGCTGCCCTGAGACTTGTGGCTTTTACCTCTACATTCTGCCACGTGGTATCACCTGTCTTCATCTTGTACCTCCTGTTTCCTTTCCATGCCTCAATGGTGACTCCTCTGACTCTACCCTTCTTCTTCCCATTGTCCTTAGTCTGTTTCTCCTGCCTAACTGTATCCTGTCCCACTATTAGCCTCTTGATTAAATAGACCACAGTTTGCGGAGACTGGCCTCAGTCAGATCCAGGGCTCATATGTGTGCCTCTTGTCAGCTTGCTTAGGGGACTCTATCTCTGCTTCCCAAGGCTAGAATTTCCAGATGCTCCACCACACCCCCTCAGCATTTGTGTGAGTTCTGGGGATCAATCACTGGCCTCCCCACTTTCTGGGCAAGCGATTTAGCTGCTGAACCATCCCCCCCAACCCGTCAAGGTGCTTGTCTAAAGTGGGTGTTGTTTGGCCTTCCGTTTTGTAGACCTTTTAAATGAAAGATCTGAAGGCATTCAGAAGATTGCATTTTCTGAATGGAGATCTACAGACTCAAGAGGTATTCATTCTTCCTTATCAAGAAGAAATCACAACGGTAAAATAACTAAAGTTGTAGTGAGAGAATGGCTTTATTAATAGCTTACATACTCCAGTGCACTGTTCATCCTAGTTTGCCTTTAAATGGGTATTTACCATGACCGAACCCCCAGTGTTCCATCGGGATGGTCAGGCGACCTTTAGCATTAACTCCTGTCGCTTTCTTCAAACTGATATCAAATATTAAATCAGGTTTATCTCAGAAGCAGACACATTCTGTCCACACAGACAAGAGCAATCTCAAGCTACAGATCCTACTTAAAAATGTGCAGATCTAATGCTATCCTAGTTTACTTTGTCATTGTCAAATAACTTAATAATGTCCACTGTCTTCTTGGAGCCAAGTACAGAAGGGTCAGTAACATCCGACAGAAAGATGCAGGTTCCCAGGCTTCAGACTCCTAACTACCCAGATCACCCAAGCAAGAGCAACAGAGGAATCTCTACAGCAGAATAGGAGATTAAAGAACAAAGAACTGCAGGTTTAATTGAATCACACATGCTTGTGTATTTAGCAAGCACCTGTCTGTGTCAGACCCAGTGTTTAATGCTGGAGAGATGCATTAGATAACACTATCGAGGAAAGCCAACCATTGGCAGGTGGGCATGAGTTCTGGGATAGGGGCAGATGGGATGGGTTCTGTGATAGGGTGGGTGTGTACTGGGCATGTTCCTGGAGTGTCTGGCCCATCCTAGGGCTCTCAGAAGAGTGGCAGCCATGTAAGAATTAATTAGGGAAGGCAGAAACAGCCTTTGCAGATGTGACACTGAGACGGAGTGGGAGGGAAAGGCCAGTGGGAAAGAATTCCCTTTGTGTTGGTAAAGCTGCCAGTTGAAGAAAAGCCCCATATCCAAGGGCTCTCTGCTCTTGAGATTTTAGGTGCTGAATCTCAAGTTTACTGCCACGTCTGTAGCTGTATTTATTTTGGTGTTGGAGAGATTGGCTGTCTAGCACATAGCACATAGAGCCTGTTTCTAAATGTTCTTCCTTCCTCTCTCTTACCCAAATCCTCTGTAATGGTCTGGCTCTTCTAGGATTCTGCAGTGGACTCAAGCCCACCTTACGCCTGAGAGCCATTTTTTTTTTTTTTTAAGTTGCTATTTAAACTCTAGAAAGGCATTCTTGTTTTGGTCCTATAAGTTATCAATGTACTCTTTGCTGTTCAGGCATTTCCCTCTTTGGCCCATAATTACCCTTTTTAGTATGTATCAAGCGAACATGATCCCTGTACTGTATGCAATATTAACCATGCCTATTGTATACAGGATTGTCCATGCCTGCTGTATACAGCATTGCCCATACCAATGACAGACAAGAAAAATCTTCATTTCTGTTTAGTATTAAAATGAGATTTTGGGTCTCATCTGAGCAGCACTTAGCTCACCTTTGAGCCTCATGCTAAGATAAAGTAGCCCACACTGGATATGTACCTGTAATCGTGGGCTGAAACCTATACATACTGCAGAAGGTGGTTCAACAGAGAACACCACTGCCCAGGTGGATGCTGGTTTCAATTTCTGAAATGATATTAACGTACAACATTCTTTTGGCTGGAAGATGGAGTTTTTTTCCTTTTGAGACTCAGTTTGCATTGGGGTGGAAGTAAAAGCAGAAAGGGGGAAAGGGACTGGGAAAACATTTGGGGAGCTTACTTCGGTAAGGAGAAAATTACATGAACAAATACGGGGTTTTATTCAGCCTGAGACATACTTGTTTCAGTCAGCTAACTTATAGTATAAACTTGTGCAGTGCTAATGATGATCCATTATGGGGTGAAGCTGGATTGGCTAAGTCTCTTTCAAAGGCTTTATTTATTCAACCATGTATAGCACATCTGATAGGCAGTTTTTCCCCATAGAAGAGGTTGGAAAAAAACCAGTGAAATGGCTGAAGCTCCTAGGTACATATGATTTGCGCCCTCACCATCACTTTCACACAAATTTTCGAGTTGTGTTCTGTGGTAAATGTGACAGCAATGGCCAGAAGAAAGTAGGAGCCATGCAGAGATACGGAATGAGCTTCCGGGTGGGTTTCTGTTGCAAACCTGTTGGCTCGCCCAGGTAATTGTTGTAACCTGTGTTTTCCATTCCTGGCTCTAGACTTCTGGCGCTCTCTGTAATTTTAACTTTTGCCTTCTGAAACCATGAGATGCAGTTGTTTTTCTAAATAAAGATGTAAAGTGAGGAAATACCTGTCTGAATATTCCCTTCCTGTAGTTAGCTGTGCACACAGACAGATTATTATTAGTATAATATAGGCATAAATGTATTCTAAGTCCTAGGGGACTTTTGGAGTAATTACCAAAACCTCAGAAGATTTCACACGTACATCAAGTCATGTTTGATTGCCGCTCAGTTGGATTGACTCCTTGTGAACCCATCCATCCACCAGGCTGGTAGTTCATGGTGGCTCTGTGGATGATGTGATTAGAGCATGATGTTGGAGAAGGGTATCTGCTGATGGTATATCTAAAAGTTATTATCTGAAATTATGTTTTTAAAAACTGAAATTAACAAATTGATCATGGTAGAGCTCTGAAGTAATACTAGACAGCAAACACATCCATTTTTCTTCCTTAAGTTTTTGGTTCAGGAAGAAATAATATGACGCCAATTTGGCTATGGGTCACATTTCAAGTTACTTATGTTTTAATCATGTTTTCCAGCTCAGGAAACATATGTGAGACATTCAAAGCTAACGCTCTGTTCTTAAGTATCCACGCTCCTTGCTCTTGATTGTGTATTTTTTAAGGCACCCAAGGTTCAAGAGTCCTTTGGCTTGTGTTGTGTGTGTATGGCGTACATATGGAGGGCAGAAGACTCAGTCTGGGAGTCAGCCTTTGCTTTCTAGCAGTGGGTTCTACTTCTAATTTCCTTTGCAGTATCCTAATTCTCTATCAGAGGCCCTGATGGGTTCCAGCTCCATTTCTCTGAAAACATGATGTTGGGAACTAGAGGGTCCTTAGGAAGAGACATCACTGAATTGTTTCATTTCCCTGTTACTCTCAAGTTTCTCTACATCTTTAGCCCTCACGCCTCTTGAGTCTTTCCAAATGTATATCCAGCTCAACTATCAACAAAACACACTTGGATCACAAGGTTCTCTGTACCGTTTGCCCCCCCCCCTTCCTTTTTCCCAGATGGCTATTGTGTACTCAATAATGGGTCATGAAATCAACTTAAGGGGTTATGATCAGATCTTTAATTTTTTGCAATAATAGAGTTAATTTTTTTAAAGTCAGCATGTTATTGCAATGTGAAAAGGGTTTTATTTCATGAAAGCGCATTTGCTTTTGTATGTATACTAACAGTAAATGAATTATATTTCTTGGTGAAAACAAAACAGGAAAATCTGCATCTCCTTTTAGCTAGATTGTCCCACTCAGGCTTTCGTAGAAATCATAGTGGGTCACACCTACAGGCCAGGTAGATGCTGGTGACCACAGCCAAGACCTCAGAAGGTTACACATAATGCCACTCTGGACTCCACTCACTTGAGTTGAGTCCTTATGGTGATGGTTTCCTTACTATTTGATGAGTCCCTTCTTTCGTGGTGGCTTAGTGGATGTCAGTGGCGAACACGAGGAGGAAAGGTTACCCTGAGTAAGCCTGGTGAGCACGCAGCTACATGTGAGCGAGCATCCTTGCACACTGTTTTAGAGTAGATCCTGTAGCAACAGTCCACCCTGGTCCCCATGCAGAGGTAGCACCCACCAGGAGGCAGCCATCCTCCCAGCACAGTCCCTGTGGAGGTTGTAACCTTTACTGACACTAGCATGCTCCAGAACTAGTGTTACCTTAGAATGGAGATGGAAACTCATTTCGGAAAACTCCACGAGTGTCCACACACAGGATTGCTACAGTGTAATTATAATTACCATGTCATTCTCAGATCACTGCCCACGGGGCCCAGGGGTGACCTTGAAAGATCACTCATTTCACAAATTTTCCTTCATATTCTCTCAATGCTAGGTAGGTAGAGATCCAGCCCTTGTGTCCAGACAGCTATAGAAACCTTAGTCGTCGTCGTCCCCCCCCTGCCCCCCCCCCCCCGCCAGTTCCAGCGTTTGTTGGTTGTGGTGTCTGTTAAGTGTGAGACATTAGGACCGGTGTATAGGTAAGCATGTGTGACTGTTCGGAGATGGGCTGCTGTTGGGGATGGCAAGCTACAGTACCTGCATTCCCTTGGTAACCCCTGCTTCCAGATGCGCTGCCCACTCCTAAGAGCAGTTGGGTCCCCTCAAAGCGCCTTTTGAAGACTGCGACGCCATTAACAGCAGGGCAGACTCTGTGATGCTGGCTGAGGACTTTGTGTGTTCGTCAGAAAAGTGGCCTGGAGTTTTAACAAGTGGCTGAGAGTGTAGCTTTGTCCATGTCAGTGATTCTCTTTATCCACGGAGTCTCGGTTGTTTACATGGCCATTGGCCTCAGTGCAGCTGAGAGCTCAATCGGGGTTCAGAACATGCTCTTCCAAACCCTGTCCAGCCTCGAGGTCACCTAATGACGGACAATGCCACAGCTATAACAACTACTGCCCCTCAGCTTGCTTTAAGACTCCTGTGTGTGTTTGCACACGCAAACACACACACACACTTTCATGCATGCACATGCGCTTGCGCGCGTGCACACACACACACACACACACATACACACACACATACACAGTTGAACACATGCAGAATTAAACTGGGATAAAATCAATTTCTCACAGCCCCAGCCTTATAAATGATGTGTGGTGGCAATGTGGGCAATAGAAAACGCTTTGAGGATTACTTGACTTCCATTTTTTGAAGTGGAGTTGAAGCCGGGAGAGGTTTTTATACACTGAGCTGCTTTTCACAAGTTCCAGGTAATCTTCCATCCTTGCTGTTGCCGTTTCTGGAACTGTCCATAGAGGAGATGGTTGGTGCAGCTTCTGTGGCTTTTATTGTCCCTCGCCTCAGGATACTTCCTGGAACACTGTGGATTGGTCTGTGCACTGTGGCTTAGGGTGGTTATGTTCAGTGACAATTTCCATTTCATAACTGGGTTACAGAGTTCTTTGAGTGGGTCATTCCAGTATTTTTGTGTATTAGCAAATGAACTTGAGTATTGCAAGACACGACAGAGTATGCCCACTGCTCACAATATAGCCAGGGGTGGTTGGGTGTGAACTTTGTTACATCTATCCATGGACACTGTGTGTATTCCCTGTGTGCTATACATCACACAGTAAAGTATACCTTTTCCTGTGCTTTATAAAGAGGTTTGAAGTCTATTTATATTGACCCAAATAAAACTTAAACATTACCATTTTAGTCTTGGTTGTCAGTCTTTGCTGTTTCTACAATGAGGTTTTAGGACAGGTCAGAATGCAGCCGCGCGGATGGAAGCTTGGTGTCAGGGTAGTGGGCCTTTACCACCATGTAGGAAGAGAAATCTATTATCTATGTGCGGCAAAGTGTAAAGGCGTGGAGAACAAGAAAAGCAGGCTCTCAGTGGACAGAGCTGTGAACTCTTTCCAGTGCTGAGAAAGGTTCACATTCGGGGTTTGCTTACAAAACACCATGGCGTTAATCTGTGCACTTTGAAGTGATACAATCATCTGTCAGTTAAGTTGGGGTGATGTCGCAGCTGGGATTTTAGGCATTTGCCACCATGCCTGGCTTTTTTGTGTGGGCGCTGGAGACCAAACATATATCCTCTCTCCGGAGCAGCAAACGCTTTGCCCTGTGAGCCATCCCACCAGCCCCGGTGTGTTTATTAAATGCCGTGTTGCTGAGGGCTAATGCTGACCACTGTGGATTCTGAAGGTAGTCTATAAGGGTTGTGGCTGCCTTTGAACTCAGCATTTACAGCCTGTTGTGCCAGGGTATTTGAAGATGGGCCTGGAGCCCTATGGTTTTCTCCGGTGGCCAGCAATGGGCTCCGGAGATGGCCCCTCAGTCATTGGGGCAGTTCTGAGCGTGGACTCTTCCCAGGCTAAAGGACTGTAGAGCAGGTTAGGAGAGAACCAGATGAGTGATAGTCACAGTGTGCGTGCTGTTAGAGGGACTCACAGCTGGGTATGCGCCAAGCATGGCTTCCAGGTATTATGCTCTGTGTGTTGTGTTGTGTTGTGTTGTGTTGTGTGTGTACCTCATCTCACCAGGGCCCCCAGTCACTCCATTTGCTCCCACTATCTCCTCAGACAAGAGAACAAGGATTATCTTCAGGTTGACTAGCTATTAACTAGTTCATCCAGCCTGAGTGCTGGTGATTTACAAGGGAGAGGTGGTTCACAATGCGGTTGGATGGATAGTCTAAATGTCACAGTGTATGTGAGTTGCACCCTTCCTGCAGGGAACGGGGCTCTGGGCCAGTAAGAAGGCAAAAGAGGGTAAAATCCTAAGCAGGATTTCAGGGAAGTGCTGGCTTGCTCTCGCTGTAAAACTCTGCTCTCTTGGTAGCTAACTCAGATTAATATCCCATGGGATGGTCTTAATCCATTCACGAGAGCAGCTGTGACCCAGTCACCTCTCACACTGAAACCAAGCTTCCAGACCAGGGACCTTTCAGGGTATATTCAAACCACAGCCATCCCAAGGGTGTGACCAAACCAGTGTTTCTTCTCCAAAGTCAGAGAGCAGACATGAACACTCAGCCCATTGTTAGGGGATTACAACTCTTAAGACATCGTCACTACTATAAATGTTATAACCACAGCTTGATGCCGCCAAGAGTCAGCTGACCAGTGTTCCTGGAGACATGGCCTTCTCCTGCTGAAGACATTGTTTCTGGACAGCAGCCACCTATCTCTGTCCCTCACCCATATGGCTAGCACAGAACCCTCCACACCCAGGAGAAACACAGAAGCTGTCACTGTCTCTGGCCATGCTTACTGTTTACTGGCAGAGAGCTGGTCCAGATAATTAGACAGCTTGTATAGGGGCTTGACCTGAACTGTGAGCACAGAAGGGTGCTGGAAGCCAGTTTGAACAGGAGTACTGAGAATCTTCCAGGCCCAGGAAGGAAGCTGTCCCCTCAGGGTTAACTCCACCTTCACCCCCACACCAGCTCTTCTCGTTCAGCTTTCCATAGACCAAGAAAAATTCTCTGCAAAGCCCATCAAGTTGGGGCACAGATCGTCACTGCTACCCTAATTCCGTGGCAAAAGCCGCAGGCTGCGCCTCAACTTACCCCTCTGCACCTGAGTTGGTCAGCCTGGCCGTTTCTGCTTTTTGGCCTGCCCTGGGGTGACCATTATTCCTTCCATATGCTCAAATTGTCAACTGGCTTTGTTTGCTGGGTTTACACCTACTATCCCCTAGCTCTGCATCTTTAATACAAGGCCCAAAGATTGACCCCTGAAGTTGTGGAGTCCCTGAAGCCTCCTGCCAAGACTTGTGTTTGCTGCCATGCTCTGCCAGCCCTTCCCCTGCATCTGCTTGGTGAAGATACTGGGTTGTATACCGCCTGCCATATACTGGGTGCACCTGCCAGCCTGTGGCTCTTAGTCCTTTGTCCAGAGTTGTGACCACGCCTGGGCACTGACTAGACTGGCTTTGCATTAGCTTTAACCTCCTGGGAAGATTAGAGTCATGTGCCAACCGAGCCGTAGGCCTGGTTTTTTCCTTCCCTCTTCCGCCTCTTGTGGCAGCTATCACTCAAATGTTATCTTTCTGACCAAGTTTAATCAAGAACTTTGCATCTCTCATTAAACTGACTTCGGTGCAATTTAGCAAAGTGGCATTTGCTGATGCAAAAGCAATTTTACCGTGTTTAATTAGGCAGATTAAAATGCGAACATCTCAGTTGTCAAACTGTTATTGTAGATCTCCTGTGCTCTGGTTTTTTTTTTTTTTTTTTTTTTTTTTTTGCAAAAGAAAAATCGTTCACATTATTGCAATTCCACATAGCGAAGGATGGAACAAAGAGAGTGGAGCGGGCCCTTGAACAGAAAGGTCAGTTGTGTTGTGTGGTGGGCTGGAGTGCGGGGCTGCTCTGTGCTGAACATTCCTCCATAGGAAGACGTCAGTCTCTCATGTCATGTGGAATTTCTCTTGTGAAGATTTGGACAGAATGCAATCAGTGGGATGTGCTGGCTGCTGAACGCAGGTGAACGTGTGAGGAGGAAGTGAACACTTCACAGACCTCTAACTAACGCCTCTTCTCAGAACCTCTCTCTTGGCAGGAATCCCCGCTGTTCTGTGTCTCAGAGAGCAGGGCTGATTGAGAGAATTAGAGAGTGGTCCCCAGGGACGATAGAAGCACAGGTCCACAGGTTCTCATTAGCCAGGAGAGCAGCCTGAGACAATGGGCCTGGCTGACAAGATTGCAGCTCCAGCTCATAATTGCGAATTGGTGAATACAAAAACTGGGTGAGAGCTCCGCAGCCTCCTTGTGATGATGGGAGTCAGGAACACCGCTGCCTCCTCTGGAAGGAGGAAGGAGATTTGCCAAGAAGAAGCCATTCCAGCATTGCATTGAGAGTCAGCCTCTGCAGGAGGGAACTCAAGAGCAAAGGCCAATGTAACAGTTTGCATAATTCAGACTGACTAAACCTGTAATTCTTGGTAACAGGATTCCTGGTAACTCAATTTGGATTTTTGGCAAGCCTTGGAAAGAAAGGATTGGCCTCCAGGCTGAGACTAGCAGTCATACCACTGCTAGTTTTTTCTCTTAGGTTGGAGACAACAGGGAACTACCCTTGCCCACTTAAGGAAGAAAACAATTAAGAGTTCCTCTCTATTTGAAAGCACAAGATCGTTAGGGCCATGGAGACTGAGTTCCCGCCTCTCTTCTCTCTAGGGATCGCTATGGTTCTTTTTGCCTATTTATCTATAAAATTGTGACCCATGTGAGCCTGTATTAATTTGCTGAGCCGAGCAACCAAATCAAATCATTGGTAGCTGGCCAACCTGTGAATACACTGGGTTCCATCAACTTAGTTCCAGGGTTCAGAGGTCAAAGCGGGTTTGCTTAGAGTGGCGGAGTCTGCACGCAGATGTGGTTTTGTATGTAAATAGGCAGACAGTGTCTCATGTGTTTCTGGCTGCATGAATCCATACACCCAGTGGTTGTGCAAGGCAAAGCGCCCTGGGTGAGGAGGCCACCTTTCTAGCAACATCCCTTCCTTTCTCTCCTGTTTAAAGGTGCCCTGCCCCGGGGTGAAAACAGAAGACATCACTCAAAGCGAGTGCTGTAGGGAGAGGAGAGGAACACTGAGAAACAAAGGGACTAAGCGGGAGGAGCTGGCTAGAGAAGAAACGCTGAGTTTCTTTTTAGAAATTTGGTAAACTGGGCAGTGGTGATGCACACACCTTTAATCCCAGCACTCAGGAGGCCGAGGCAGGCGGATCTCTGAGTTTGAGGCTAGCTAGGGTATAAGTTAGCTTGGAGGTTGGTGGAAAGGCTGGAGTTAGAGATGGAGGAGCTGGGGTGAATGCATGGAAACAAAGAACAAGAAAGAAGGGACTTGAGGTGCTGAGCTCGGAAGACATCCCCATTCCTGCCTGGGTCACGGTATTACCAGAGGGCCATACCAAAACTGGTCCTGTGGGCCGGGCTGATGCTTAACTTTCCCTTTTCCTGGAAGCACTCACTTAGTCATGATAACCTACAGTCTTGGAGGCAGAGCAGCTGAGCGAGTGTGTCTCACCAGCTGCGCTCAGAGAGTAGGGGGAAAAAGTATAGGCGTGCTCCAGAAGTCTTTCCTGGATTGCGTCACTTTGAGGGTCCATGCTGAAAGTGGGCAAAGTGGCAGATGGCATTCCACTATGGGGTCAATTCGTCTGGCTCTAAAACCTCGTCACACTCGCTATGGAGAGGACAGCTGGGCCTCTTTGTTCTGTACATCTTAATTGTGATTTTAATGCTAACCATCTCTCCTAATTCGATGCAGGTGCTCTGCCTGCAGATCCGTGGATATCAAGGTTCCTAAATACCCAGTCCAGGCTGCACAGCCCCTTTCTATTTCCCCACCACGACCCTCTCCCACCCCCTCCTCCCCTCTTCTCTGCCCGTCCTTTCCACCCTGGCCCCTCTCCTCCCTCCCTTCCTTTCATTGTGCTGGGGACTGAATATAGGGTCTAACTCTGTGCCCACGCCAGGCAGGCATTCTACCACAGGGCCACATCCCCACCACACCCTTCCTTCTTGACCCGAGAATAGTACTCACCGATGCAGTTCCAGCCCTTGGGAGATGGAGGCATGATGATGATGAGCAGGGTTTCAAGGTCATCCCCCAGTACATGGCAAGTTTAGATCAGCCTGAGCTGCGTGAGCACCCTTATCAATAATAACAACAAAAAGAGTTACTTTTTGGTATGTGTGGATTCATTCTACTGAAACACCTTCATAGACTCCCAGAGACAGTGTCCATTTTCTGGACTTACTGTGTTGCTTCGATAAAGTGATTTATTGCATGATGACCTTCCTTCATCTTCTCTCAACTTTCCTCCTCCAGCGCCTGTGACCTTTGGCACAGGCAGCGCTCAGTGAATTCCAGGTGAATCAAGTAAACTATGTTTGGTACAGTTTAGGGGCACATTCTTCTCCAGGGACAACTTCAGAATGGCAGGAGCAGCGGAAGATTTGAGTCAGGAGCCCTGTGTCTATTAAGCTTCTCTGTTCTTTTTTAATATATGGCCACAGCCCTCCTGAGCCTGAGTTTCCTCATATGTAAATAGGACAGTGGTTCTTGCGAAAATGAAGGGAAGGGGAATTGCAGCGACGGGGAATTGCAGACACTTCATAAGCAAAATATCCTCACAAGCATCCGAGTGAAACTTCAGGAAGCAATCCTTCTCAAGTGTGACTGAGCACAGACCTCTTCCTGTAACTCCTGCTCTACAACAAACATCACAGAGCTGAAAGTCATTCAGTGGGAAATGAGATACTGGCCCAGTGCAGCATGTGACATCCACCATCTTCATCCCTAAGGTCATACAGGGTTCCTTCAGCCTTCTGGGAAGAGAACAGCTATAGAGGGAGTGTGTGTGTGTGTGTGTGTGTGTGTGTGTGTGTGTGTGTGCACATGTGCATGAGTGTGTTCATGCATGGGGGAGGCAGGGAATCTTCAGCCTTAGGTGGGGTCTGTAGGCCCTGTATACGTGCAAACCCTGCAGAATTTGTCACCGTTTGTAACCCTCTCGTTCTTACTGTGTATGTGGATGAATTTAAGCTCAGGGAGGAGCTGTAGACCTCCAGGTGAGTGCTGTTTCCTCCTGAGTGTGTGTCTCCCTTCCCCTTCTCTATCTTCCTGAGGCTGTGTTCATCCATAGGATGACTCGTGCCTTTATTCGGAAGCCGGGGGAGAAACGAGAGCCTTTCAAGCTCTTGGTGCTGTAGAGGTGGAAGGGGTCTGTCTGTCTGTCTGTCTGTCTCTGTCTGTCCTCCCTCTCCCACTTCCTGTCCCTCTTCTCCTCCCTCCCTCTCTGATTTTCCAGTCCTATTTTTCCTTGGCTTCAAACATGCTCAGCAGAGCCTTGCCAGTTTTCACTGGAAGAAATACATTTCCGAGCTTAGTTGGACATCAGGATTTTTGGGCGCTGCCCAAACTCCTGACAGAGGAGGTAGTGTTAAGGAGGTTGATGATGTCTAGACAGTAAAATCAGAAACTGTGTAATTTATGTTGTATTACAGACATCCACTTCCCGGATTGGAAAAAAGGAAACTGACTTTTATCTAAGGAAGTTACATTAAAAACCCAAAACCCCTGGGTGTTTCTGACCTATGAAAAGTTGAAGTGTGAAAGACTTTACATAATATTCTCCAGACCCTTCAAAGAACAGTGGTGTATAGTCAGAGATGAGAAATTAACCTCTAAGAGACAGTTCACAAGCTCACACTCTGTCCTTTCTAGCCTCTGCTCACAGCAATGTAAGTCAACTTTGGAGGAATTCTGGGAAGCTGGAGAGGAGAGAAGTCTAAGAGCCAATGAGGATGGAGGTTTTTAGAGAAGAAACTAGAAAGTCAGACTCAGGAACCAGAAAAACAAAACAATAAACAACAGCAACAAAATTTTTACTTTTTTTTTTTTTTTTTTTTTTTTTTTTTACTTTTTTACTAGATTTTTACTTTTAAAAGCCGGGCAGTGAGCATTCAGGAGGCAGAAGCTGGTGGATCTCTGTGAGTTCAAGGTCAGCCTGGTCTACAGAGCTAGTTCCAGGTCAGCCAGGGCTGTACAGAGAAACCCTGTCTTGAAAAATAACAACAAAAAATACTTTTGACTCAAAACAATCATAATAAGAAACATTTTAAAGATCTCACTCACACAACAATGTTCAGCATTTTTGTTTTGTTGTTTATTGCCCATAAACAGCAGATAGTCAATAGTTGTTACTGTGGAGAATAATGAAAATGTTACATCTTAAACAAGCTAGGCAGTTATGTGGTGCTAAATGCTAAAAGTCCTCGGACCATCATCCAGGTCCTGCATCAGACTCTGAGACCTTTTTTTTTTTTTCTAGAAATCACAGCCTCCCCTGGTGGAGTCACAAGGCTTTTGTGTGTTTAAAACACTATCATCCGGTTAGCTCTAGGAACTGATCTGTGCTGTGGAACCTACTCTTGTAAAACTTACCTCTTAGGGCTAAGAGCACATCCTATTCTTACAGAGGACCAGAGTATGGTTCCAAGGTCAGGCAACACAAAACTGTCTGCAGCTCCAGCAGATCCAGTACCCTCTTCTGGCTTCTGTGGGTAGCACATGCATGTGCAAGCAACCAGGAGCACATGCATGCTGTGCACACACACACCAATAAATCTTTATACGTAAACTAAAAACTATTATTTCTTAAGTGGAGAGGGACAGGGTAATTATTTACTTGCCCCAGATCCCAGGAAGGCTCAAGTGACTGGAAGCTGGCACTGTTGGGTTTGTGCAGGCCTCTCTCTCCCTTTCTCTGGGGGCCCCTTGGGTGAACCCTCTGTGGTCTCAGGGAGGAGAGAGTTACGTTGCCTTTTCTAAGCATCGTCAGGAGTTGTGCAGCAGCATCATTTCCTTCACATTGTTGTTAGAAGTGAGCCATAAAAAAGGAAAACTTCCAGGCAGAGGCAGGCAGGTCTCTGTGAGTTCTAGGCCAGCCTAGTCTACAGAGCGAGTTCCAGGGCAGGCTCCAAAGCAATACAGAGAAACCCTATCTTGAAAAACAAACAAACAAACAAACCAAACCAGGGGGAACAGTCCGAGCCTTTGCCTATGTGAGGACTTGTGAACTTGTGTGAGAATCAGTGTGACTCCACTGAACTCAGATGGAGTCGCACATCTGTTGATGTGGGTCTTAAACCCAACAGAGGTTGTCCTGGGCGGTAATGTAAAAAAGAGAGAGATCTCGGCAGCATTCACTGTTCCACAACACTGACTGGCCCACTTTGGGGGATCCCTCTTCCCACCAATAATACCTTGTGTGGCTATGACGTTTCTGCTCTGGAACCCAGAGCGTTCCAGCTCGCCTTCCTTCCCTGACCATAGGATTCACCTGCTCCATTAATCATCCCTGGGCAGTGCAGTCTGGAGTCATGGGTACATGGCAGCAGTAGTCAGTGCCACAGAGAGCCTGCTACAACCTGAGGCTCACGGTGCCAGAGTTATCACACTGGATGTTTTCAGGGTGCGCTGCTTGCAATGCATTTCCCTCTCTTGTCTGTGCCGTGCCACAGCTTTCCTAGGATGTTTCGCTCAACAGTGTCTTTATCTACTTTAGTACACCTCATCAAAGTCATCAAAGTTGCACTAATAAAAAGGTCATCTGGACTGGAGAGATGACTCTGTGGGTAGGAGCACAGGCTACCCAAACTCGAGGGCCTGACTTTGGATCCCCAGGACCCATGGGAAAAGACCGGTGTGGTCCAGAGTACCTATAGGTACAGCACTGAGAAGTGGTGGCAGGTGGATCCTGGAAGCTTCCTGGCCACCAGCCCAGGGGAAGCAGATCCACTGAGAAACCCTGCCTCCAGGTAATACTATGGAGAATGAGAGAACCCACCATCTCCTCCAGCCTCTACACATGCTCACACAGGAGCTGCACACCTGCATAAGCACATAGGTATGCACAATACACACATAAGGAAAAATAAAATGATTTTAAAATAGTGTGGTTTGGGGAAGTAGCTCCTCCAGAGTATATGAAAGAGAGGTTTTCTGCTTCCTGGAAAGGAGAGAGAAGTAGCCAGAGCAAAGCGGATGGTCCCTGTCTGGCTGCCCTGGTGACTTCTACACTGTGCAGTAGAGCCTGGTTTCTGGGTTTGCTTACCTCCCCTTACAGCCTACTTTCCCTCATGTCTGTGGAAACATGTCTAAAAGCTAAGTGCTTCTTAATGCTTTGAGGGTAACAGGGAGAGCTAGTGAAAGAAATTGTGGTTATTTTGCTGGAATGGCTTCTGTCTCGTTAGTCAAACGTATTTTCATCGTGCTCTCCAAGTGAAAACAATCTGCAAGATTTATGCTGTGGCAGTCAGTGACTCCATACCTCAATTGTGTTATAAATTGCATTGTGACCTATGCAGGAACCAGCCAAGTGCAGTTTCTGACTTTCAAACGTAGAGCTTGAATTGAGGGGTACGAAAATGGCCCTGAGCTCTTAATTTGGAAACATTACATCAGATGTGAACAAGAGACACTGTGCCACTCAGCCTGTCCAGAAGCAGCTGTCTGTAGAACGTGTGCACCAGGGGCTTGGTGCAGTGCTGGGTTACAAGGTTCAGATGCCGCTGACTGTGACCTCTTAGGGATGGTTTGTTGTGTAAGGCAGTAACCATTTTTATTCTAATCCCCAGAGGTATATATTAATATCTGTATTTACAAAAGCAGAACTGAAGCTTTAAAAGATTAATCTGTCCAAGACTGTACTCTAGAATATGGTAAATTCTATTCTAACCAAGTCATCTGATTCCCCATCCATTCTTGATACCCAGCAACCATTTCCCTCCATCTTTCTACCTCCTCCCTCTGTCTTAGCATAGTATGTAAAACTCCCAGTTACTGAAGAATGTCTTTTCTCTCAAGTGGCATTGCTAGGAGACACATGCTTTTCTCGGGCATCCAAAGCTAACACACATAATAAGAGAATTCAAACACAAGTCAGAGTTTGTAGCTTACCTGAGCCTCCAGGGCTCAGGTTACTTTGTTGAGAGACGATGGATATATTTTTATAATTGAACTGAACTCAGGGGAAGCATTGGAATTGATAGTCAGGCCTAGGTTGTACCTACAGAGTACAGAGAAAGGACCCAAGTTGCCCCCAGCCCCTTGCGGATGGTTGAAAGTATTTATGCAGAGTCCAATGGGTCATCAACCAAAGAGTCACCTTAATAATGAAGGGAATAACACTGAGCTAGAATACCTTGGAAATGTCAGATAGTATTTGTCAGCCTCACATGAAGCAGCGAAAGCCGGGACTCAGGCTGGAAAGTGGGCGCAATCAAGCAAAGGTTCATACTGTTTACATTCTGCTGATAATTTTCTTTGATAGTGGCTTCTGTTGTTGTTCAGCGGACTGGGTTCACAGAGAGGGGGAAGAAGGAGGTGGGAGGAGGAGGAGGAGACAGCAACAGTTGCAACCATGGTGAGAACTATGGCAGAGAGAAATGGTAATAGTGTTGTTAGCTTTCGTTGTCAACTTGACACGACCATGGGGTAATGAGAGATTGTAAATCTGAGTTGCCTGTGGGCTCGTCTGGGGGTTTGTCTTCATTAAGGCAATTGATATGAGAAGACCCAGCTCCCAGTGAGAGGCACCATTCCCTAGGCCAGGGCCCTGAGCTGCCTAAGAGTGGGCAAACCAAGGCAAGTGAGCAGGCTCCTGACTGTAGGTCTGCTTCCCACCCCTCCCACTGGGACTCCCCTAAAGAGTCTGGAACTGTAAGCTAGAAGCACCCTTTCTCCTCCGAGTTGCTTGTTGTCCAGGATGTTTTTCCTCAGCTACAGAAATGAAAGCAGAACAGGCCCTCAGCAAAACAGGTAGACCTGAAAAGAGCCATCGGAGGTGGTGATGGTGACCTCTAAAATGAGGGGAATGCTGAGTTATTCTTAAAGATGGTTGTATTACTTTTATTGGGGGGAGGGGAAATTTCATCAAACTGCCAAGCTTTTCCAAAGCAGGGTTTGCCATTTTATATCTCACCAGCAGTGAATTAATGATTCAATTGTTCTTATCCTCATCAAGGTTGTTTTTTGTGTGTGTGTCTGTGTGTGTCTTGTTTGAGACAGAAGCTTATGTAGCCCAAGGAGAATGACCATAAGCTCTCCATCCTCCTGCCTCCACCACCGAGAAGTCGGAATCTAGGCACCCTGCGCCATGCCTGACCCATGCTAGTATTTTGTATGCAACTGTTCTGGCGTGTTTGCAGTGAGAGCTCACCGTGGTTTTAATTTGCGTTTCCCTAGCTCCTAATGACGTTGAACATCTTCTTTCGTGCCTGTCCGCCATGTCTATTATCTGATGGGGGAAGTGCCTGCCTGTGTTGTCGGCCCGCTTTCTACTTAACACGGCTTGCTTTCTCACGGTTGTGAACACTACTGTTGTGTGTGCGCGTGATGGTGGGGGCAGGCACACCACAGTGCATGCGTCTAGTCACCTAATGGACTTGGTCCTTCCCTTTACCTTTACACAGGACAATTGCACAGCTTACCTAGATTTTCATCCTCTGCAGAGCATCTTTTGCAAAGTAGAGGTTTTAACCTGGATGCCTAGTTTGTGAATTGGTTTTGAGTTCATTTTTGTATAAAGTGAGACTTAAGCCAAGGTTCATTTGTGTCTTCCCGCCCTCCCTCCCTCCCCACCTCCCTCTTCCATCCTCCTGCCTCTGGGTGCCCTCTTAGTGTTTGTTTAAACAGCTTTGGGTTTTTTGTTTGTTTGTTTGTATCTTGTAGGTAGTCCAAGATGGCCTCAGACTTGAAATACCCTCTAGTCTCTCAGTGCCAGGGTTGCAAGCATGTGCTACCAAGCTCAGCTAGATGAAGTATATTTAATATGGTCTTTATTTCCCCCCCTCAAATAGTATGACTTGAAATACCTGAATATTATATGAAAAATTAAATCATAGCAGAAAAATCAATCATGAAAGCTGTGTTGTTAGGATAAAGCATGAAGGAAATAGCATGGGGTAGGAGAGAAATCACAGTGGAAAACCAATTGCTCCAATGACATTTCACAACTCACCATTACTCCAGGAGTTCAATTAATGAAAACACATAAAGTGATTTGTTATTGGAGCTAAATAACAATAAAACATGAGAATTATGTCTGTTTCTTTTCCACAAAATCAAACGTCAAAAATATTTTACACATGTGGACTGTTAATTAGCTAAATTAGAAGTAATGCAATATTTTGTCACATTTGAGGTTTTCTTCATGGTCTCTGTAATTAATATAGTTTGGGCTTCAAATAGCACATCTGTATAGATTACATTGAGTGGTTGTTTATTTGTTGTTGACTTGTTTAAGAAAGCGGATAAGTGGTTTTAATGTTTTTTTAACAAAAGAATGGTACAGAATATAAAATTAAAGGATCTTAAGATATTTTGCTCAATTTTTTGAACTGAAAATTTATACACATTTTATTTTTTCAGTTGTTAGATTGATGATGACATTTCAACTTCTTAAAAATGGAATATTAGCCAGCCTTCCCTAGAAATGTCCCTAGACTGTATGTATGTTCAGTATATTGGATTCAGGAGGCCAGTGTTGCTTAGAGTTAAGCGGGAATTTCTAAAACATGAGCAAGGAGGCTCATTTTCCTGAAGCCGTTGAGAGGAGGTAGAGTCCATTTCAGAGTCGGAGGAAAGCCTCCCACTGCCCGGCCAAGTCCACGTTCATCTGCAGTCCCCTCCTCTGGCTCTACATCCTAAACCCCTGGTCAGTTTCTCGGTGTGTAATCATGGCCCCCACACTGTTGAGTGAGAAATTGCTGAGTGTCACACAGAGGAGAGCATAGCAAACCGAACACTTGGCATATGTGTGTTATTCGGGGTGAGAGGGGGACAGCGATCAGGACTGAGGTCTGTTTTGGTGTTTTGGCATCAGTGTGGGCTTCAGTCCCATCTTGCTTCTGATTTTCTTTCTTTCATCACACCATGTCTTCAAGACGCTACAATGAATGCAGTCTGGTGTAGTGGTGCTTGCCTTGAATCCCTGCAGTTGGGAAGCAGAGGCAGACAGATCTACAGAGCGAGTTCCAGGACAGCCAGAGCTACATAATGAGAGTCTGTCTGGAAAAACAAAACAAGCAAACAAAACAGAAACAAAGATGCTAAAATGCCAGAATTAATGTGAAAACTCCAGTTGCTTTTCTAAATGTGTTACACATTAAACATTTGAATAACAGTTGAATTAACATTTATACTTTAAATATTTGAAGTAACTTAGTTAGACAAACCATCAACTCAAGGAACAGCCATTTAGATTGCTTTCTGGACTGTGCCACGTGATGCTTTGCTGGGAAGATTCACATTCTTAATTATGTTTGGTTTGGAATGATATTAAAGTAACTGCATTTCCTGAGAGCAATTGGATTGTGCCGCTCAGAGAGGTAATGTTCTTTCCTCATCCTAGGCAGCACAGAATCTGGCCATGAATAATCCACACAAGAATCAAGTAGCTTTAATCATACTCAAAAACACCCAGAACAGCAGGTCTTGAGTTCACTCCATGGCCTATGGCTGAGACGTCTCAGAGCCATAACTCCGGGAGGGAAAGTCGAGTGCCTGTGTGAGCTGAGGCAATGCTTTTGGTAGCCCTGGGAAGGAAGGAAAAGGGTGAAGGACACGGAGGGAGCCTGCTGTGCGGGTCTATTCAGTCTAGCCATGTGTCCCTGTATTCCTGTGGTGCTCCGGGATGCGCATAGTCACCGTCTAGGGTAGGCGTCTACGTTTTCTTCACTTGTAAGAACTTTTACAAGTTCGGGTATATAGACATTCAAATCAAACGTTTACTGACAACAGAATGGTAAGAAAATTAGTGTTTGTTTTGCATTAATGTATTATTCATCGTGTGTGTGTGTGGTTTGTGTGTATCAATTTGGGCATGTTCAAGCCACAGAGCAGGTGGAGGTCAGAGGACAACTTGTGGAAATCAATTCCTCCTTCTGCCATGTGGATCCAGGGGACCAAACTCAAGTCATCAACGTGGTGGACATCAGGCACCACTACCCCTGAACCATCCCTAAATCCCGAGAAAACTTAGTCTGGTGGGAGCTGGGTCAGTGACTAAAGGTGCCTGATGCACAAACAGAAGGCCATGAGCTTGGATCCTAGCGCTCCTGCTTGGTGGAGTGAGCCTGTAACAGAGTGCCACGGGTTCAGAGATATTTGGGTCTCCCTGGCCTGCCAGCCTGCCCCAAACAACAAGAAACCCTGTCTCAAAAGTAAAGTGGAGGGGGATAGAGTAAGGTAGCTGAGATTGGCCTCTGACTTCCACATGTGCACAGGCAAGTGAGCACACTCCTACACGCGTGTGCACACGCGTGCACGCATGCACACATGGCACACGTACATTTACTTTAAAGTGAGTCTTCAGTACACATGTAATTTTCCCGTTCATGGGAGAGGAGAGCAGGTTTAAGCAGGTTTGCAAACTGATGAAATCGTGGTGCTTGTTATTTTTACACAAATAAATCTTGGCTGAATATTTCATACTGCGGGGCAAAACACACAGCCAGTGTCTTCTGGTCTGATTGATGTTTTGATTTCATAATCAACAATGTTGACACCACGGCGTCACGTGGGTGCACGGCACAAAACAGCAGAAGGGTGTGTAGGGCCATTTTACACATTGCTGGAAATTGTGTCAAACTCAAACGGCAATTTTTAAGATAAAAGTTCTGATATAGTGTAGTCCACGGGTGTGCTAATTTGGTGCTTACATACTGAGAAACAATAAGAACATATCAAAAGTCTTTGTTTTCTACAATGTGACTGTTAGACTTCTATAAGAGCAGAAAACTTCATATGTCCAGTAAAAACAGCTCAGTTCGTACCACGCCACAGTCTTGAGTCCTCATCATGGTGTCTCATGCAGCATTTGTGGTGATGCATGCTGAGACAGCATGCCTGCAGCAGAGCATGCATGCTATGTCTTCCTAACCAAGGCGAGGCGAAGTTGCTTGATGCAACACAGGTGAGTGACAGAAATACCTCAGATTCATTTATTACCTGATTTTGAATACTTTTGGGCTTCTAGTGCTCAGATCCATATTGCTGCTGCCAAACAGTCCATGACCCTCACATTCGGTCGTGTGGCCTATAGTTTCCCAGAAGGACACATCCCACATGTACCTGTAAGACGCTCTAAAACTGCAGGCACCTCACGTCTGCCCGAGGCTCTTCTGTAGGCATTTGAATGCTACTTACAAATGGCATCACTCTTGAGTGAACACTTTACTATCTGCATAAGTGCCAGAGGGTCTTTGAGGGAGACCTCCCACACTGATGCAAAGGCAAGCCCATGTAAGGAACAGAAGGCCCATTGCCTCATCTAGATCGATTGGGCTCTTCCTATCAGGCAATACAACTGATAAATAAATGTGTTTAAGGATTATTGCTTAGACACAGAACGTTGATCTTGTTCGGATGGAGCAACTGATCCCTGTAATAGGTCAAAGGGTAAAGTGCATCCGTGCTTGAGGGAGAATTTCCAGGGTGTTTCTCACACCTTACAGGTGGAGGGGCTCTAGCAGCCCAAGCACAGCAAACATGGCTCTGGTATTCTCCTAGCCTTGCTAACCCATTAGCTTACATTCCTCAAGCTAGCCACCAAGGTCTTATTTGACGACTTCCTCCTCCTGAGACTACTAACGTCCAGCTACTGAGATATTGCAGTCCAGAAATCAAAAGCCCCCCCCCTTTGGCTCACCTAATTAACATGACCAATTAAAACTAAACACCTCATCCTAAGGTGGGGCTGTCCTCTTACCTTTATAAACTCCATTTGCCTATAGGTCACACCTGTCTTAACTCTATCCTGAGGCAGTCCTTTGTTCCTCTGGGGCAAATAAATCTCCTTTGTGCTGAGAACATGGACTTGTAGCAAATACTGATCCCTTCAATAGGAGGGTTCTGGTTAGTATTGAGTGTCAACAGGACACTCTAGACCCCCCTGGGATGGGACTGGGAGCGTGTCTTTGGTCTGGATTGTTGATGGCTATAATAAGAAGACTGGGTCCACTGTGGAAGGCACCATTGCCTGTTCAGGGGTCCTAGGCTCTAAGGCCTGACTAAGTCTGAGCAGGCAGGAAGCATGATGTTTCTTCTGCTGTCCCTGTACAAAGTTTATAAATCCTTGACACGGTGACTTCCCCACACGATGAACTGTGGCCTGGAACCCTAAGCCACATAAACAAACTCCTCCCTCCCCTAAGTTGCCTCTGCCTGCCAGAGCAACAAAGGTGGAGCTAAGATGGGTTGGGGGAGGGGACAAAGGACACACTTCTGGTTAGGACACGGAGGGAGAGTTTCCGTTTAAGGAGTAGGTTTTCCCTCTCCAGTCCCCGGGGGGGGGGGGGGTTTGGTCTTCTCACCGTCACACGGGGAAGTAAATATTTGTCCAGTAGCCTGCTTTGCCCTGCGGTCCTTAGCGGGTCTGAAACTCCTCGGTAGTCATTAGCCTTCCTTGTCTGCAGTGGTGGGCTTCCAACCCTCTGCTTATCTCTAGCCCTTTGGCTGCGGTCCCCTCTTTTATCATCCGTACTTAGTAGGAGAAAGCGTCACCAGAAATTGCAGTCCAGTGGGGCTCTGGTCCCCTGGAGCTCAAATGCTTGATCATCCTGAGCGACAGCTCTGGCCTCTGCCTGCCCAGACCAGCATGGGTAAATAGACACCCTGCCCGCTCTCTGTGCTGTGTGGGGCTCCTTGTCTTGAGTCGGACTCAGGAAGCTGATGGAGAATAGGCCCTTCCCATTCCCACTGCCTTCTTGGGTATCAGTTCACCTTGGCCACAGCCTTATGCTTGTTAAGTAGCACTGATGTCCAACCAGCACAGGCAACTGCATAGCTCTCCTGAGCTTAAGGCTTGGATTCAAGGCAGGTGGGTAACCCAGAGGACGCTCAGTGACACTAACTACCTGGGTGCAAATGGCTAAGTCAGGGCAGTTAGCTGTGGTTCACCTGGTTAGCACCATAACCTATTAATTTGTGTAAGCGTTAAGACTGGGATATGGGTGGGTGCTAAAAATGTACCTCAGCATTTACCTGTCTCCTCCTGTCTCAGCATTGGGAGTTTGACATCTGAAAAACCAGAACAGCTCCACCCCCACCCCCACCCACCACCTTGCGATATTTCTGGTTTGCAAACACACGAGTGTTTACCAGGTGGAATGGGTGTGAAAATCGGCTCAGCTAGCAGAAGCCCTGGTGCGACGTCCTTCACTTCTGCTCCTTCTCACGGCCACGACACAATATTTACACCGTGTTTATGTTTTTCCAGAGCAGTCGACAGTCATATAAACACACCCAGTTTAGTGGTCAGGCCAGAAGATAGATGCCTGTCCCAGTCTGTCCCTCTATGCCGCCTCTGCAGGGGCTGGCAACACTTAGGCCTTTTGCACATGCCATGTCTATATTGAGAGCTCAGGACTGTAAAGTCTCGCTTGAATCCAAGTTACCATATGAACCAGTTGGCATAAGAACCCTAAACAAAGTTCAGTGGCTAGCTTGTTCCTTCCACGCAGGCTCCCAGCGAGAAACATGAAGCAGCACACATGCAAGCATTGTTTTTTCCAGAAAATGAACAGAGTTTTCATCATGCCTTGACCAGAACGCCTTCTTTTCTGGTTTGTTTTCTTCCCCTCTCCCTACCCACCCCCCCCCCCAAGCTCACTTGCAGGGAAGTAAAGTAAAATAAAAGCCGTACCCGAAACAGAAGAACGATGAGGTATTTATATACTGTGGGAATAAGTTGGATTTCATTTGGAATTCCAGACTCTTCTGTACAAGGCACGCTTGGATTAAAGGTGAAAGAAAGAGCAAGAGGTACTGATTGTCACCGGTTCTGGGGGTTGCTTACCTCTCCAAGCCTTATTTGACACTACTGTTAAGACAAGGAATTTGAATGAAGCTTGCCCTTGACTTAATAAGGAAATTTATACGTTTTAGGCTAAGTTGGCATGCCAGGAAAATGTAGTATACTTCAAGACTTTTAAGGTCTCAGATAAACTGGGTGTGGTGACAGAGGCCTGTAATCCTAGCCCTGACTCAATAAATAAATAAATAAAAATAGCCGGAGATGATATTTTTTTGGGTGGGGGGGGCTGGTGTTAGTCTGTTTTTGTTTCTTGGTTTTTAAGTTGTCTCTAAGCTGAGGCTGGACTGGACTTCCCATGTTACCCAGGCTTGGTTAGCCTGCTTCTGCCTCCCGGCTGCCACACCTACAAACGTGAGACACCGCCCCTGCCATGCCACAGGAACTTACGGGCAAACCGTCTGCAAGAAGCAGAGGGTGAGCTGGAGGCTGGTGGCATGCTCGGCACAGGCCTGTGTGTTACACCTCCAGTGCAGCTTGTGCTGCGGGTGTAGGAGCTGTGCCGATGCTTTGGCGGAGGGGCTTGAGGTGTCAACCTTTGCAGCACTTAATACCTTACAAAACATTTCTGCATACATCATCTCATTTGATGTGTGTACCAATTCTGAAATGGCAGCCAGACGTGAGCCCCACTTTAGAAACAGGGAAACTGAGGCTCAGCACTGTCACATAGAATGCCGTGGAAATATGCGTGCAGCATTGAAGATGATGACGACTGTCTTAAGTTTATATTGTATTTATTAGCTGTGTGTGTACGTGCGTGTATGCCAGCTCATGTACCTGTTGCAGGGACCATGCCGTGGTGCATGAGAGAGTTTTTGTTGTTTCTACCACTTGGCCATGTACTCCAAGCCAGCTGGCCCACCAACCTCCTGGCGACCCTTCATCTCTACCTCCCATGTGGCCAAGGGAGAGAGCTGAGGTTGTAGATGCTTGCCATCACATCCCACTTCTCACGTGGGTCCTGGGGACTGAACTCAGGAGGCCAGGTTTTCAAGGCCTGGAAATTTCACTATATGCCCACACTGTTCCCAGTTTCTCATGTGTATTCCCTGGTGTAGTTCATGTAACAGAGGTCTTAACAACATCTACAGGATCTTTTTAAAAACTATTTCATGCATGCACACCCGTAGCAGTTAGAACAGGGTCTAACACCCATAAGTATTTTAAACACATATTTTAATCAAGTCTATGTGTTTATGTGTGGATCTGGGTGTGGGCATATGCGAGTAAGTGCTGGTGCCCTCAGAGGCCAGAGGTGTGGGCATCGCATGAAGCTGGAGTTATAGAACATACCAGACATGAGGCCTCTGCCAAGGGCCTTATTCTCTCCTAACCACTGAGTCACCTCTCCAGTCCTCCACACACTTCTTAAAGATGAGCTTCAGATCAAGGAGCCAAGGGGCGACTATTTAAGTTAACTTGTTCCACTAAATCATGATCTAATACCAGGTGGGGGCAAGATTTGAGCTGGTAATGCTCAACACCACAACCTGAAAATAAAGCAGCCCCCGGGGAAATGTGGGTGCATTTTAAAATCAACTTTATTATTAAAAACAAAAAAACAAAACAAAAAAAACTTGCACATAAAAAGCATCACCTCAGCCAGGCGGTGGTGGTGCACGCCTTTGATGCCAGCACTCAGGAGGCTGAGGCAGAAGGATCTCTGTGAGTTCGAGACCAGCCTGGTCTACAAGAGCTAGTTCCAGGACAGCCTCCAAAGCCACAGAAATAAATAGACAAACAAATAAATAAAGCATCACCTCCTGATGTCAATCAGATCCTAAGTCTACACATCTCAGCAAACAGAACAGCCATCCTGAAGCTGCGGTGTTCACTCCAATTTTACATTTTTACCATCATATTTTAATGCACTTATCCACCACCACAACAAAACAAAAGCAGTTAGAACTAGGAAGAGCATTATGTACGGATACAGTAGAACACGCAGGAAAGAGAGCAATAAAAGGCAAACATTGGGGGTTATGGGAGAACTGGATGCAGGAAACGGACACAAGTTTTTCATGAAAGAGGATAGGAAGCTGTGTGTGTGTGTGTGTGTGTGTGTGTGTGTGTGTAAGGGAAAATTTAAGCTAAGAATGGAAGTGAAAGGCAGAAGACCAAGTTCTCAGCACAGTGGAAATGTATTTGCCCCAGAGGGATCAGGGCAGGGAGCCAGAGACAAAGAGATAGAGGATGAGGGAAAAGGGAGGGCACAGGGGAGTGGGGAAGGGTTACTTGTCCCCCCCCCACACACACACAGGGGTCGGTGGGGAGCAAAAGAGCACCTCTGTATAGAGGAGACAGATGTGGCCCATAGGCAAATGGCAGTTTATAAAGGTAAAGGGGAAATCTCATGTTAGGATGAGGGGTTTAATTTTGATTGGACTAATTAGGGCAGCGAGGGCTTCTGATTGCTGGACTTGAGTAGTTTGATAGCTGGACCTTGGTAGTCAGCCTTGGGAGGAGGGCGTGGCCGCAAAGGGAAACAGACCTTGGGGGCGTTAGGAATGCAGTCTAATGAGTTAGCAAGGCAGAGGGGATATATGGGGGAGAGGGCGAGGCCTGCCGGAGCCATGTTTGCTATGCTCAGACCTGCCGGGGTCCCTTCAGGAAGAGCCCTCACTTTCTTAACCCTGGGGTCAGATTCTTGCAAAGAAACATTTGATTGTTAGAAAGCCTTCCACAGGATTTAGAATCTTATGTATTGGTGGTGATCGGGCTTTGAAAATGATTGTTTAATTGAATACTGTGGGGTCACACACCTTTAATTCCAGAACTAGGGAGGCAGAGACGGGTGGATCTCTGTTTGAGACCAGCCTGTCCTACAGATCAAGTTCCAGGACAGCCGATGCTGCACAGAGAAACTCTGTCTCAAACTACAACAAAAAAGAGTCCTTGCTATGGTGAGGTCTGATCCCAGCCAGCACACACCCTGTGTGCAGAGGCAGGGAGTTTGCAGATGCTGCTTGCGTTCAGCCTAGCCCCAGGTTCAATGAGAGTGATGGAGGGGTGTGCCTGATGTCCTCTGCTGGCCTCTGCATGCCCAGGGGTGGGTAAGGGAGTGCATGGCTGAGCACACATGTAGGCCACACACACCACACCACACCTCCCTCTCTCACACACACACCACACAACACCTCCCTCTCACACACACGCACACACACACACACCACACAACACCTCTCTCTCACACACACACACACTCACACACACCACACAACACCTCTCTCACACACTCATGCACACACACCACACCACACAACACCTCTCTCTCACACACACACCACACAACACCTCTCTCACACACTCATGCACACACACTCACACACACACCACCTCTCTCTCTCTCATACACCACACAACACCTCTCTCTCTGCAGTATGTCTAACAGTTGGTGGGTTGTTTGTTGTTTATTTTTTAGCCAGTGTCATTATAAACTAGGACAGCATAACTCCATTCACCCCCGTGTCTGAGATTGGGGCTTACAGGAAGAAAGCACATTTGCTCTCTCTCCTCCCTTTTATTTTCCTCTCCCTGCACCCCTTCCCTTTCCTTTTTTCCTCCTTTTCTTCCCCCCCTTGCTCCTCTCTCCCTCCCTCCCCCTCCCCCTCTCCCCTCCCCCTCCCCTTTCTTCTTGTGTGCACTGGAGGTTGAACCCAGGCCCTTAGGCCTGCTTTACCAGTGAGCCCCACATTCTCCCTGCCTAGAGCCCAAAGAAGAGTTGTAGCTTGTAGAAAGAAGGAGTGATGATATATTTTTTTTTGAAAGTGAAAATCTAAAGCTGCAATCCTGAAGTGAGATTTAATTTCAACCTGAAAGAGCTATAGTGTAAAATGTAGCACCTAATTCCACACAGCACGTGATGTGACCCACCCGACAGCTCGCCTGAACATAAACTGCAAAGGAAGGGTTACTTTACAAATGGCGCTGCATGACCTCAGTAATTGAAATACTGAGAGCCTCTTAGCAGAGCACAGATAAATATCTCAACCCAAGAGCTACAGGTTCTCCCCTTGCACCCTGTGGCAATAAACTAATGAATTCATTGTTTATGTAACTAACAGTAATAGCCCGTGTGTTCATATTTTCTTCTTGTTTTATGTTGACACTCCAGGAAGGAAATCCAACAGTGATTCCTCTCCACCACTTTTGGATGGGAATAAACCTAATAAGTATGCAGAGAAAATTTGAAAGACCAAAGTTTTTAATGGAGACCTCAAAGCTTAGACATTTGCATTAGACAGGCTTCACATATCCCTTTATGAAGCCTTTTAGGAACTCAAAAACTTACATGGAGCTTTGTAATACACACCCACAGTGACTGAAACATAAGCCGATGGTGGTGTCTTCTGTTTGAGAAGATAGAGACGCTGGCTAAGGGAAGAAGGTTGAAAGCCCCCCCCCCCCGCCTCCCCAGCCCCCTTCCCTAGGTCGTGTGTAAGTGGGTACACTTTTCATCATACCTGTGCAGAAAGCAAAGCTGTACTTCATGTCTCCTCTCAATTTTATAGCCCCTGTGCCATCTCCATCACAATGGACTTAGTAGTTGCTCTTATTGTTGGAGTCCACCAAACATTTAAAGGAAGAAGAGATACCAATTCTCCATGCTCTCTCCCATAAAACAGAAGCAGAAAGAGCACATGCTAACTCTCCCTACAAAGCCAAGGCTACCCTGATACTGAGCAGAGAAAGACATTGTAAGAAAAGCCTTAAGGCCAACACTTTTCATGAACATTGACTTTAAGCATCACCCTCGTGGCTGGAGTGATGCTCACTGGTTAAGAGCACTTGCTGCTCTTACACAGGACCCGGGTTCAGTTCCCAAACCCTCACTTGCCAGCTCACAACTGCCTGTCACTCTAGTTCCAGGGGATCTGATGCCTCCTTTTGATCACCTCAGGCTCCTGCAAACATGTGGTACACATACATACACTGAGACAGGTTTTCTCTGTGTAACAGCCCTGGCTGTCCTGAAACTCAGAGATCAGCCTGCCTCTGCCTTTCCTGTGCTGGGATTAAAGGCGTGCACCACCACCGCCCAGCAACAAATTAATTTTTAGAGCCCTGAAAACACTAACAAACTGAATCCAATAATATATAAGCCAAGTATATACAATGACTAGCAGCATTTATTCCAGGTATAAAAGGCTAATTCAGTACTTGAATATCAATATAATCTTGAATTAGTAGGCAAAAAGAAAAAGTTCGTACATTCATATCAACAGGAGGAAAAACCATGAGAGCAAACACCCGTTCACAATTACAAAAACAAAAGACAACAGCAAAACAAGCGAATGCTCTCAGCAAGCCAGAAATGGAGAGGAGCTTCCTTGAGTAGATAAAGAGCTTCCATCAAGTGGCTGAGAGGATAAAGGCCAGTGCAAGCCTGCCCTAGACCTCCCGGGACCCACACGGTAGGAGGAGAGAACCTACTCTTGCAAGTAGTCCTCTGACCTCCACACATGCGATGTTGCAGGCATGCCATCCGCCCACCTCTGAGCACAGGAAAAATAATAAAATATGATAAAATTCCTTTCAAAACAGACTTACACCAAATCCCTACTGCAAATATATCCTTAACGGTAACAAGCTAAATATGTGCCCTTTAAGAGTAGGAGTAGGTACTGCAAGTCCTAGCTAGTGTAATAATAAGAAAATGAAATCAAAGGTCTTTTTATATATTGAGAAAGAAGAAAAACTTAACCGCTCTTTATTTTAAAATGACATGATTTTCTATATGGGAAAATTTCAAAGGATTGACATTGACACAGGTACACACACACACACACACACACACACACACACACACACACACACACACACAGACAGACACAGACACACCAGACACACACACACAGACACACAGACACACAGACACACACACAGACACACACACACACACAGACACACACACACACAGACACACACACAGACACACACACACACACAGACACACACACACACACACACAGACACACCATACACACACACACACACACACACACACACACCCAAGAACTAAAAAGCAAAGTCTCAGGGCCTGCTATTCATACACAAAGTCAACCACTTCTTAACCAGCAATGAAGATTGGAAATTTTAATCTAGAAAAATCATGTAAGAATAAAGCCATACAAGTATAGCTAACTGATCTTTGGCAAGGATTTTTAAAAAGCCTTCCCAGGCTATCATAACAAGATGCATGGCTAGTTAGGTTAAACAACGAGGGGACGTTCACACAGCTAACGGCTGTGGGGTTGAGATAAGGGTGGCGATGTGGCTGGGTTCTGTTAAGTGAATAAAAGATAAGCGACAGATGGAGTTAAAATATTTGTAGAACACATACTCAGTGGAGGAGTTCTATACAAAACATTGGAAGAACTCATATCAACAATGAAGGTGAGCCTGGTGGTGCACACCTCTAGTGCCAGCGTGTGGAAGATAGTGGAAGATAGACCTCTCTGTGAATCCGAGATCAGCCTGGTCTACATAGCAAGTTCTGGGATAGCCACGGTTACATGGAGAGATTTTAATCTCAAAGAACAAAGCAAGAAAACAACAAAGCTCAACAATAGGAAAATAATATGATTAATTAAATTGATTTGTCCATAAAACATTCAAGTGGAAATTTGTACGTATGACATTTGTTATTAACAAATTAAAGTGAGGGACATAACTTGTCTAATAAGATGGTTAAAATAAAAAAGTTACTATCATCTGCTTGGCAAGACTATGCAATGAGGAATTCTTGCCCCTGGTAGAAATGTAAATCGGCACAGCCGCTGTGGCAGCTGCTTTGAAACCCTCAACAGTCTTACTGCACAGTCCAGCAACTATGCCCTTGGCCATTTACTCAAATCAACTGACAATGCGTGTCCACACAAATGCTGGCATTTAATTATATATAGTAGAATGTACACAATCACCCAAACCTAGAAGCAACGAGATATTCTGTACGTAAAGGAATATGATAACCGTGTTCATTCATAAAACGGAAAGTATTTAGCAGTAAGAAGAAATGGGCAGTAATTGGTGTAAGACACCAGCAAATCTTTAATGTGCCTTGCTAACCGAAATGAATCAATCTGAAAGGGCTAGATACTATGGTTCCTGCTACAAGACAACTTGGAAGACACAAAACTCCCAGCAACACAGAAGGGTTGGTGATGGAGATGGAGAGTGAATGTTTGAGACACTGGGTGTTGGGTGGGACAGTGAAACTCTTCAGTGTGGCGTTCCTGTTACGGTTGTGTGATAGCATGAGTTTGTAACTACCTACAGCCTTCACAGCGCCATAGAAAAGATACAGACAGATGTGCTAATGTATGCAAACTGAAAAAGCATTTAAGAGTTGGGGAGTCCCCAGTGGACAGCACAATCATTAAAAGTTGTTTTTCTATTACAGTGTATGAAACAACTCTACTGGGGGGGGGGGGAGGAGAAAGGGAGAGGGAGAGAAGGAGGCAGGAACTGAACTGCTGGCCTAGGTGACTTTGGAAACGAGGAAAAGCCCTGACGTTAGAGGCAGAAGCAACTGCTGAACAGTGATGCAGAGGTGCCTGAGGTCCGATGCCACTGGGAGCGACAACTGGGTGAGCAGGCGGCGGATGGTGGAAATAAGGAGTGTACAGATCCATGCAGCGGTGGGTTAGAGTTGAAGACATTGCTATGAATCCACATTTGGTTATGGAGATGCAGATGCTTTGCATGTGGAAATGCTTACAGATGTTTCTAAGTTCATGTAGTAAGTATTGTATATGTGTTTATGCATACATGTGTATTTCTGTGCCTTTGGCTGACAGAGGATAGAAGACAATACCCTAGGAGTAGTGCGTAGGTGCAGTGTGTCAGGGGGCACACCCAGAAGCCAACTGGAAAGTTCTCAGTGGCCAAAGTTGGAGCAGTTTGAGCAACAAAATAAAGGACCGTGGGATTGTAAGCTACAGTGTGATGTGAATACCCTTGAGGCTCTCCTGATGTAAACAAGGCGCTGAACAAACACACATGTGGGAGAAAAGACACCCGCACGCATCAGAACTTGGAAAGATTCATTTAAACACTGCCTTCAGGGAGGTTACCCCAAACTCACTACTTCCTAAGCATAGACTGAGCCGAGCAACTTCCTTTCAAAGAGACTCTGGAATAGTGAAGGCGATCAGGGGAGAAACTGGACACACACGGCCTCAGCCAGGCGGTCCTCCTCAGTGTGAGCCAGGCAAGTTCCTGCTCGGAGTGCGGAAACAGTCTTGCTCCTTCATCTCAGTCCCTCCCACGAACCTAAAGGTGATGAGGAAAGATGTCAGTCTGGTCCAAGGTTGGGGACGCTGTACAAAGAAAACGTAAAAGCTGACGGACACTCCTTAAAGCTGTTCACGTTATCCCCGTAAGTGAAGTTTAAAAACAATCAAGAGATGCCTTAGGGAGATAGGTGAGAAACGGATGTCCTATTTCCTCCTTGATTCCCTTGCCCTGCTAGGTCATCACTGACAATGCAGCAATATACGGTAACGAATGCATCGCGGTAGTTTACCTTGTCAATAACTGAGGGGGCTGGTTTGCAGGGTGCATGGAAACCCTCTGTACTGGCTTATAGTCCTCATGTAAATCCAAAACTATCCTTAAACATGTGTTTTTTAAAAAAACTTGTTACCCAGACTTTTTGCTTCCAAGAGTCAATTCATGTGAAATTCAGGGTGAGCAGTCTTCCTGTGAACCTCAGCACCCCACAATTACAGATCCTACCTCATCGCTGTGCTCAGGACGGCGGTTGGGCTGAGTGTGAGGAATATGAAAGGGTTCGAGTGTATGACACCATCCACAGGCTCGTGTGTTTAAACACTGGGTCAGCAGCTGGTGGTACTGTTTGGGGATATAGTGGAGCCTTTGAAAGGTCAGCCCTACCTGGAGGAGGTGGGTCACTGAGGGGTAATTATGATTCTCGTAGCCCAGTTTCATGTCCTGTCCCACCTGGTCCCTGATCCTCGCAGAGGTAAGCAAACAACCAACCTCATGGACAGTAAACCCTCCTCCATTAAGTTGTTTCCTGTCGGGTGTTCGGTCCATCAGTGGCAAAGGAACAAATACAAAACATAAGGCATGTAGTAGCCTCTTCACCCGGCTACACAGAAAAAGACAGAGTTCAGCAAGGACATAAGACTGGCTGCTCCTGGCCCATGATTTGTATGCCTTGCCTTTATGCTACAATGACCTCAGAGGGAGCTTGGAATCACCAGCATTGAGGATCATGTATCTGGACATGGGTTGGGAGGAGGTCTCAGTGACTGTCCAGAGCACTGAGAGAGAGGGAAGGAAGGTCCCAACGACCAAAGAGTTGCTTCACGCTCAGACTGCTCCAACAAGAGCCTGAAGGACAAAAACATTTTGTTGATTCCTCAGTACATGTGGGCACTCAAACTGAGCTATGTAAATAAGACAGTAAATCCTCACAAATTGTGAGACCTTTTAAGCATTTGGTCCATAAATTATGTCCCACCAGAACTTTAGATTGTAAAGTTGCCCCATTCCAGACCAAATTAATGGTCTTTTACTTTATTTTCATAAATTATGAACCCCAGATATGTCAAATTATACGTAATGAAAACCACATATAAGAAATTTGTTATTTAAAGAACCTAATAAATTTCTTATTTTACTAGTATTTCTTGGTGTTATCTTAATGGGAGGAAAGAAAAATGAACATTTCATGCTTCCCCTTTTGGTTGCAATACCGGGAGAGCATGAATTGTCAGGCAGGGCAAATGCTTTCCTGGGGCCAATTTTTCGAATAGAGGAGGACCAGCTGCTGAGTGAACCCTCGTGCTGAACCAGACCTATGCCATGTGTTTGGTCTTGGATCTTATCTGCCCACAGCAGCAACTGCAGCTTCATAACAAATGTTCAAAGAGATGCAGCCTGTGTTTGGGCCTCTCACAGGAATGTTTTCCAAGAGCCACCATAGATTTCGTCATTATGTCCAACCCTCCTCAAACCCTTTGAAGGCTTATCATCTGCCACCATTTCCTCCTGCCTGGCCCCAGAGCAAGAACCATTTGTAATCATTAGCAGAATGGAACGTGGTGTGTTAATGTGTGTAATACTTACATTTCAAAGACATCCTAGAAGCCTGCAGATGTATCTCAGCTGACTCAAATGAGTTCAGTCCCCAGTACTGCCAAAATAAATAAGTAAATAAATAGAAGACTGGAAACACCTCCTAAGACCACCCTTTAACAAACATAGGCTTGACCTCAGATTGGAATATTTTCAGTTAGTTTGCAGTTACCCCCTTCCTAGTTTATGAGCAGCATAGCTTTGCAGCATAGATAAATTAAGCCTATGTATCTTGGGACATAGAGATGACAATCAGGGATTGTTTCTCTCTCTCTTGTGTAGGAAGATGGCATTGAGTATGGGAAGAACCGCAAAGGCCGATGAAGATGGATGCTTTTAGGGTTTCAGATTTCCTTAGAGTGAGATGGGATTCATAGACCAACTATGTTTTCTATAAGGAACCATTGTTCACATCCTCAGAAAAAAACAAGCGGATTCCATGGTCAGCAGAGCAGAGGGAGGGACCAAAATTCTTAGAAAGGAAGCCTATTGAGCCCACTGACTTCTCTGAATGGGGCTCCTGGCCATGGCCTGGGCTGGCTTCTCTCTGACCGGTTCCTTCCCCATCAGGCAGACTCGCCACCCAGGCCAAACAGCTCATCTTTGGGGGAACTTCGGGTTGTCTCAAAGAGCCAGGAGAGTCCCACCACTAAAATCAGATTTTCCCCCATCAGTTTAGTAATTTACTCATTTCATAGTTGGTGAATTTCATCCACAAAGATTGTATTAATAAAAAATAAAGTCCAATGTGGTCTTTCATGATGTTCTATGCAGGCCTACGCTACCCACTGAAAGGTCTCCAGAGCCAGCAGCAGGATTCTGAATTCTTCTACAAAAGTTGGAGATACTTGTTTATAAAAATGAATTTCAAGAGTTATTAACTATATAGTATTTCCATGCAGATAATCAAACTAATCAAATGACATTTACAAAAAAAAAAAAAAAAAAACCCTCACTGTTTTGCAAAGACTACGACACATGTGATGTTTTAGAGTAAAAGATTAAAATGCATATTTATATATATAAGGGAGAGAGGGAGGTGGCTATGGTCACCACTAAACCACAATGCCACACCAAATATATCCATATCTATGCAACTATTTCCCAATATAAGCAAAGTCAAAACTCAGAAAGTATGAATATAAGCATAAATTAATTCATGGGGTTATTTTGTTTATTATAATAAAGTTTTATAATAGAAAAATACTAAATAGTTCTTATGATAGCATTTAGGTAGAATTTTGTTCCTTCATAATGAAGTTCACATATCATCTTGTAAAATTACTTATAAATCTTTAATTATTTTATTATTTTAATTTCATTTAATATTGTTTTTTAATTATTTCAGTTATTAAGCTATTTGATTCATTTAAGTTACTGAATTAAACAATTTACAATATTTTAAATCACTGATTAATTTTAACTAATTAATTTTGGATTAATTCTTAATTATAAGGAAATAGGGATTGGGGAGATGTCTCGGTAAAGTACTTGCTGTGCAAACATGCGAACAAGAGTTCAGATCCCCAGCACCTAATGTAAACGCCCAGATAGGTGGTACACACCCATAATCTCTGCACTAGGGAAGCAGAGGAAGCCAGATCCCAGGGGCTTGCTGGCTGAATCAACAAACCCCAGGTTTTTTGAGAGACTATTAGAATAAAAGGTGGGGAGCAATTGGCTAAGACACTGCACATTGACCGCTGGCCTCCACTGTATATGTACAGATATGTACCTGTGCCTGCCTGCATGCATGTGAGTACATACATAACACACACACACAGAGAATAATGGGATAGGCATGTAACACTTACCCAGCAGTGTGGTTGATCATTGGTTGGGGGTGGGGCAAAAGTTTGGAAAAGGGAAGGAGAGAAGGGAAGGATGGAGAAAAGGAGAAAGGAAATAAAGGGGAGGGAGGAAAGCATTTTATAAATACAGAAGTCTTAAAGAAAAGCAAAAGCATAAACACTTGTATGCTTAGTACACAGATGAGGTGACCAAAACTTAGAAGGCCTCGGTGTACCTCCCCTAAAGCATATTCTTTCCTGCCTTCCTCTGGAACTATCCATCTGAATTTTATGTCACTCTCTCGTTAGTTTTCATTATAACTGATGACCTAATTATTGCCCCCAAGTAATAATATTTAGTGTCACTGGGCTTAGTGTAACTAGTGTCATGATTGTGTGACTTCTTTCTTTGCACTGCTGTGTTTTGCACTGAGTTCCTGAGTGTGGATAGATCAGTTCACTTTATGCTGTTTTCTGATGGAAGCTTTGTGTCTTAAAGTAGGCGGGTCGTCTTCTGAAACTGTCCTCTAACAGCTTTAGACTTTGACCTTGCACATGTAAGACCTCTCTTCCGTTTGAAATATATTCTTGTGCATTGCATAATCAAGGAGTCCAGTTTCTTTTTCCCATGTGGAGACCCAACTCTCCCGGCACCATTTTGAATAGCCTTTTGCCCACTGATCGACAGTGCTTTCTTTGTCTTGAGTTATGAGCTCACTCCATAATATTGCACACAGGTATGTATCTGTTTCTGAGTTCCTCTGTTTATCCCAGTGTTAGCTCCTCTATGCCAGTGTGTCAGTTACTCAGAAGAAAGGGATAAGGACCATTTCCAGAGTTAAACCCACCCAGCCTGACACATGTTAAATACTCAGCTCTCTCCATTATCTTAGTTAGGTACACATTTGGCACATGAGGTTTGTAAAAAGTTAGTAAACATTCAGTGAAAATTAACTACTTTTTACATTTGATTTGTGTTTCTGGGCCTGTTCAGAGATTTAAGAAATGCAGCTCTTCGGCCATTTATTTGCTCATATGGGCTTCTGTAAACAGAGCATGCTGCATGCTGAGTGCTTTAAACTAAAGTGTATCGGGGGAGGGGGACTCTGAGCTGAAGTCACTCTGACCTTCCCCTTCCTCTTGTCCCTGCAACCTGCCTCGTCCCTAAGGGATTCAGAGAAAATTGCATTTCTGTGTCTCTGGATGGGTCATGGGAACTAAGAATCCCAGAAAGATTACTCTCCATTCTCCCATAAAGATGGTTACCACAGAGATTCTTTCTCCATTCCCTTGAAGGAATGGTACCGAGAAACCAAGAACAATCTGAACAGGCGGGCCTTGACAGTCTGAACAGGCAGGCCTTGCTCTGTCCGTCCCCATCCACCATCCTAGCCTTGTCTCCAACCACATTTCAACATAGCTGTCTAACTTCATTCCACACAGACATAAGAGGCTTCGCTGGGTCTTTGGGTCTTCAGTTGTGACAGCTCCGGTGTCGTGGAAAGCGTGGATGGAATAGATTTGTTCACACACCTCTCTCATTAGTCTATTCTTTGTTTTGATAGCGGAGTGATGGGGAGCCTTCCTACCCCACTCTGTCCACAGAATGCCGTAGGTAATGGTGACACTACAGGTTTGGTCTCCTCCATCAAGGTCTCTAGAAAGGTTTAGGAAGGATGCTTGGATGTTTGCTTGGTTTTCATAGCTGAATTTTGGAAGCCAATATGCTGAATGCATAAAGAAGCCTATGTAGGAAACACAGTTGGTGATAACTGTCCAGAAGAGTCCCATTGTCTCCACTGAGTGTCTTCACAGTCAAGGGTGCTTTATCAAAAAAAAAAAAAAAAAAAAAAAAAAAAAAAAAACCATTTAATGATGGAGGAGAGGGAAGTGCTACATTCTATCACTGAAAGCCATTCTCTTTGTTCTGTTGTTCTTGAACTTCCATAGAAACGCTTGAGTCTCCAGATGTTACACTGTTTCCTCAGAAGCCTTGTTAAATGGAAAGCATTAGATTTTCCAAGGCATTTCCAAACTCTGGCCTATTATCACAACACACAGGAATCCCAGCTTTCAAAGCACAGCTTTGCTCAGAACTGGATCGGCGGCTGCAAAAATTGCTAGCAAAGGCCCAGGCTCGCGGGGCTGGGGCGCAGTGCCGTGTAGGTAAAACTGTAAGCAGGTTGCCTTTCCTCCCAGTGTGTCACAGACTCAATCAAATGTTTAAAGTATATGGAATCCTTGATTCTGTCAGGACTCAATGCAACCTGATAAGGGCCCTGCAAGCTGGCACTTATTCCAGGCGAAAGTTGCCAGTTTTATCTTTTATTTTAATGCTCCTGTTTGTTTTTGACACTATGTGTCCCCAGACTGGCCTTGAACTGCCGTCAGCCTCCCCACCTCAGCCTCCTCCCACACTTCAAGATAGCAGGTATCTCTGTGCCTTGCTTTCTTTTTATTAAGTCTTCTACCGGTGCTCTTACTGTGCTGGTTTCTCTTTTTCTTGTTTACACTTTACTGTAGTTATATCATGATCCCTTGAAACACTAATAAAATCACCTTTCATCGAAATAGTATGCACATACCATTTGTCCTTTTCTTGAGAGGTTCCATTGTTGCCTAGGAAACTGATACTGTGCTTTTCCAACGATGGAGAGAAGGGAGGCCCTCTCAACATACTGAGAGCAGCAAGAGGGGACTTATGGGGAAATGTTATACCACACTGACTAGACATGAAGAGTTTTCTGTTGGGGAAATGCCAGGCAAAGGCAGAGATGGTAATGATAGGAGACTGAGCACCATGGGAAGGCTGAATTGCTCTGAGTGGAGGGACAGTATACTCATTGATTTTATTTTTATTTATTTATTTATTGCTTTGCTTTGCTTTTTTAAGGACGACCTTGACTCACTGATCTTCTGTCTCTACCTCCCACATGCTGAGACTATAAACCTGTGCCGCCACACCTGATTGGATAAGACATTGTGATTTGTGAGGAGGGTCCAGTCGGAAGAGCACATGAACTCAGTGCCCATTGGGTAGAATCCAGTGGGCTCCAACAGCAGGCTAGCGGGATAGTGTGGCATAGTGGACGTGCCTCATGGGGTCCGTGTTGTCAGTTCCAAGCGGAATTATAAAGATGGCTTACAGTAAATGAGTCTACCCAAAACCCTCAAAACAAAATGTTACAAATGTTTTAAATTGGCTTCCAAAGGCGTATTTAATTCCCTGCTGTTGCTACTGTGCCAGGAATTGTACATAGTAGGAATTCTTTTCTTTTTTTTTAAATCAGTCCTCTTTATGTTAAAAATAATGTTTATTTACTTCTATATCATTCACTTATGCAAACATGTGGCTGTTGTGTTCTGGTACACATGCATGTGTGTGCACCAGCCTGTGGAGGCCAGAGGCCAACATGGGGCATCATTCCTTAGGTGTTCATTTCATGTGTGTGTGCATGTGAGTCCATGTGTACATATACACATGTTGCTCAGAGGTAGATGTCCTTGTCTTTTGAGATGAGGCCTGCCACTGAACTCAGTACTCACCATCACTACTGGTCACCATGCTCTGGGTGTTGTGCCCAGATTCTGAACCCCAAAATCACCAGGAGACCCGTTCCAATGCAAAAGCAAAGAGTCTTTTATTGTTGTTTAATGAGCTAACTGCATTAACTCGAGCCCTTCGTCCGTTCATCTTGCCACGAGGTGGAAGATCCAGGGGAACCATGAGGCAGGGAACGTATTCACAACAGTTTCAGGATTGGTGTGTTTCCGAGCTTGGGAGACCTGTCCTGTGTTGATTGGTCAACTGGTTGTTATGGCCTGTAGACCCTCCCTGGGCGGTTGCTATGCTCTGCACATCACTGTTGTGCCACTTGTGTGGTAAAGCCAGCTAATTTCTGATTGGTTCCTTGCCATGTAGAGGGTATCTGACCTCCCAGTGACTAGGGCAGGCCCCGCAAGGTCAGACATGTGCTGAGTCAGTGGCCTGCCTGTCTTTTCTGCAGCCTGTCATGGCTCCTCCTCTGCCCATATTCTCTGTGCTGTGATTACACACAGGCATACCCACACCTTGCTCTTCCGCATGGGTACCAGGGAGCTGAACTCGGGCCCAAGTACCCATTTCCGGCTGTCCGGTGTTCTCGGGTCTGGAGCTCACCGATTCCTCTGGCCTGGCTGACCAGCAAGCTGTCGAGCGGGGTTGGCTTGCTTCCAGCCCTCCTGCGTTCTGGTTCCAGCTGTTTGCCGTCACACACAGCATTTTCACTTGGGATCAAACTCGGGTCGCCATGCTTGTGGCAAACACTTTACCAACCAAGTGCTTTCCCCAGCCCAGCTCTCTTCCTCTCAGATCTCCCAAGCAGGCACTGCATCGGCCTGTTGGGTAATTCAGAAGAAAGGCTGAGTGAGTACAGCAGTGCAGAAGACTCCTCCGGCAGCATGCTGGGGGCTTCACATCTGAATCTTTCTCAGTCCTGTCCCAGCTACTGATCGGCCTCAGGTGTCAACCGACCCCTCCATTCAGAGCAGAATGTACGCGTAGGAAATCCACTCTACCGGGAGCCTCAGAATGGCATGGAAGTACTAGTGTGCCCTCAAATGACTCAGCAGTTGACATCATGACAGCGATTGGGAGCTGCAGAGGTCTCTCGCGATCTTCATATTTAAGACTTAAGAGACTTAGCTATCTGCTGTTCTAGTTTCTGGATCTGGACAGACACGCAGTGACTGGTCATTTTGCTGAGGGCTAGGAACCAAGAAACGAATGGCAGTCCCTGCTATTTAGTGAAAGAATGCACTGGGCAGTGAACAAACGCAGCGTTGACCCCCCCCCCATTTGAATTACCATTTGCTTTCCAGGCAAAGGCACATCCATCCTCCTGCGGGCAGGTCTCCTGGCTTACTTGGCCTTAACTCCTGGTTTGTTTTTTTCCAGTCTGACTCCAAGCTCCTGAGGTTCATTTTTCCAGATGCTTATTTAATTCAGTCAGTTCATAACAATTTATTGCTATTCCTCAGACTCCCACCTCTCTATCAACCCGAGATTGATAGATGATCCTGGATGGCAGTAGCTGAATGTTTTCACATGCCCCGAGTGATTTCTGTGATAATGTGGTAAAATGTGGTTGAGACCAGGCATGACCTCCGAGGGCCCTTACCAAGAGACCCCGTCAGTGGAGATGTAAAGAGCATCCCACAAAGCATCCCAGCCATGGATGAACAATGGAAGTCACAATAGTTAGACCCCTTTGGCAGAAACTCTAGTCTTCCGTGGGTTCGGCTTCCTTCCGAAACCCATATCAGAGTCCAGGCTCCTTGTTGGCTCCTGTCGCTAAGGTTGCTGTACCCGGTAGCAAAGGGTATTTCTAAATGACAGCAAACAGCATTGGGTGCTACTGTAGTAGTGATGAGTACCTGCTGAGGGACAAGGTAGCCTTCGCTGAGGAGGCCATGCTGGACTGGGTCTAGATCCACGTGTAGGAGGCCTACTTGGAGAGAGGCGAGGCGGTTTAGTCGGCATTTGAAGAAGAGAAGTACACAGCATCATCACCGAACAGTAACACACTTGGTGTAAGAGGAACTCAAAAGTTGAAGGGGAAAGATGGGGAAGTGAGCCATGAGCACCAGAGTACAGCGACTGTGGTTTGTTCCATCTGAGGAAAAGTCATGGAGGCTGCTCATTTGGGCTGCAGTGCAATCATACCTTTCCCTTTGGATGAGAAGATCAAGGTGCCAGACTCGGGGGGGGGGGGTGCTATGAAGGGGTCCTGCGGTAGTCCTCACCAGAGATGCCCAGCTGTGACTGTGGGGAAAGGAAATGAAGTAGGAAAGTGGGGGTTACTCCGCTGCTAGCTCCAGAAGGGCAGGGTGCTGAGGTCTCTCTGTCCCTCAGTTCCGACCTTCCAGCATTTCCAGTGTAGTGAGCCCACTTGTTGCTCCCACTGCTGGTGGATACATAGAATTATCAGAATTGAATGCTCTTCACTCTGCATTTTCATATAGTAGCTTTTCTTTCGTTCATTTTGGTAATCATAAGAAAAAACACCAATATCTTAATAGGTGTGTGTAATTTGCCCCATTTCAAATACTAAGCTATGGACTTCAAAATACAGGGTTTTTTTTTTTGTTGTTGTTGTTGTTGTTGTTTTCTAGGTAGAGGCGCATGTGTGCACACGCATTTAAGTGCAGACACCCTTGAAGGCCACAAGAGGGTGTTGGCAAGCTGGAGTTCAATGCGCTTTTGTGCTGTGTCACATGGCTACTCCGAACTGAACTTTGTCCTCTCCAGGAGCAGTGTGTGCTCTTCCTGCTTACTGCTTTTTAAAAGCAAGTATAGAATGAGTAAGATTTCTAAGAAGTCCTTTAAAAAAAAAAAAAGTAACAGGATACAATGTACTAACATGGAGAATAGCACAAATCAAAACTGTTTTTATATGAAGAATTGTGTATATACATAGAAAACAATTTGAAATGAAACAACACAAACCAATAACGGTGATCACCTCTTGGAGAAGCAGGAGTGGAGGGGATAGTCTCTCAGTTCATCTATTTGGGGATGAAAAGATGGCTCAGCAGTTAAGCGTGCTTGCTGCATCCTAATACCCTTGTCAGGGAGTTCACAAATGCTTCTAAGTCCAGCACTAAAGTATCAAATGCCCTCTCTGGTCTCCATAGGTGCCTGCACACACATGTGTACATACAATTACATATATACACACACACAAACACATATACTAAAACATTTTTAAAGACATTCTTTTACTGTTTTATTATGAAAGGGAAAGGTAGAGAATATGAAGATGAAGCAAACAACCCAAGACGAAGCCTTCTCGAGCCAGAAATGTCTTCTTTGGGGCAGAAGAAATCAGGGTGTCTTTGTCTAACACTGGAGAAGGAGGATTAGGTTCCACAGGAGATTTGTTTCTCAATTACAACTGTTAGAGTTGTGAGCAGTAAGCCATGAGTCTAACACCCTGTTTTAAACTAGAAAAAAAATCCATACTATAACCTGGGCTTAGGACAGCTGATCTCAAGCTAACTACCTGGTATTTCCTTCCTAAAGCAGAAGAAATAAGACTTGCCTGTAAAAAAGGATGCCAGGGAGACAGGATGTATGCAGGCACAGTGGCTGACCTCTCCTGAGTCTTAATATAAATATGAAATGCTATATCCTGGTATGCTGTCTATGTGTGGACACATACTGACAAATACCGTGTGCACCTGACATATTGTTTACCAATTTTAAATGTGCAAATTACTATTTAGGATAATCTCACAAAATCCCCGGGTCAATATTTAAAAAAAAAAAAAATAATCACAATAAGTTCTTTGAGATTTTCATTTCACAAAGCCTCCTTTTTGGGTTTAAAATGGAATAGACACATTGCTTTTATTTTAAAATCACAGCGGTGCCCCTGGAAATCGTCCTTCACGGCAGCTGTTGTCTAGTTAAGTGAAGTGATCATCTAAGAAAGCCTATCAGTTGCTTTAAAAGCAAGCTATTTATAATTCACTCACCTTTCCAGATGCCAGTGAATTGCTGGAAAGCTGTGAGCTTAGCTTCCCACCCTGACAGTTTTAAAAGAGGTCAGGGTACGTTTTACCACAGCGTCTAGCAATGTGAGCTTATTCAGACCTCCTGGCAAACATTCCTGCACACTCAGGCCGAATCAATGAATCAACTGTTGTGGGCTAGCTCTGCTCTCAGCGACTAAGAGTTTTCAAGCATACTAAGGTTTTATTTATGTGGTCTAGAGAAAGGGCAAAATGTATTAAGCCTTAAAGTGTCTCATCTTTCTTAAGTCAGTAATTAAAACTTTGCCAGAGATTTGATTGGGACTAGCGGAAAGTCTGCTGGCAGCTGGGGGGGGGGGTTGGGGTTGGGGTTGAGGGGAGGAAAATGGCCTGCCCATAACACCTGGGGGGGGCATGTGTAGAGGAAATGGGTAAATCTAAGAAATGGGCACAGACGTAGAAAAAGTCAACAAGAGAGGTCTACACCCTGAAAGAAATATGATGTGCCTGCACTTGTGTTTGAAATGAATGTTTTCTTTAGTTTTTATTAAATATGGTCTGATAGCTCTCCTTCCGTCTGTCTGTATGCTTTCTTTGCAATTTAGCATATTATCTCAAGTCTTTGGTGTACTTTGTTTTTAAATGGAAAACATCATAAGAGTGTTGTTTTCCAACTGGTTCTTTGTAAATGGCTATAGTTTGTTTTACAACAACAGTGCATGGGATACTTTTAGAAATTGCTGAGAGAGTAAGTAGATGTTTAAGTCTTCATCACACACACACACAAACGGTAAGTATTCAGGTGGCGGTGTGTGTTCATTAACTTGATTTAGCCACTCTGTAAAGCATAGGTATATTTTAAAACATGTTATTGCCCATAAACTTCATTCCTGCTCCTGGTCTTGTAAAGAAGGAGCTCTTTTTTTTTTAAAAAAAAAAAAATGAAGTTTATTGTATTCTGTATAAACGTTCATAAATGTTGATGAATGCTTCCGCAGCTGTTCTATTGATCTTCTTTGTGAACTTGGTAATGATTTCATGATGTGGAATTTGCTTTTCTTGATGCCAGAAGCTCATATTTTATTTTGAAAGGGATAACTGGAAATATCAATTTAAAAATAAAGGTTGCATAGAATAGATCCTAACTTACAAACAAGATGTTTGGGGGCTGGAAATGTGGTTTAGTGGAAGAACACTTGCCTAGCATATACCCAGCACCCACCCACATCTCCATCCCCCCCCCAACACACACAAGGTGAGAGCTAATAATAAAATACCCTTCCTGTGATGGTTAGCAGCTTCTTTTTGTTGTTGGCTTGACAGAAGCTATAATCATTTGGGGGAAGAGGCAACCTCAACTGAGCTGGTCTATGAACATGTCTTCGGAACATTCTCTTAATTAACAATTAATGTGGGAGTGTCCAGCCCGATATACACAGAGCTATACCCTGAGCAGATGGTCCTGGGATATATAAAACAGAAGCTGAGCAAGCCGTGAGGCACAAGCCAGCAAGCAGCGCTCCTCCATGGCCTCGCTCTGCTTGGTCTCTCTCTGCTTCATCAATTCCTGCCTCTAGGTTCCTACTTTGAGTTTTTTGCTCTGACTTCCAGTCATGATGGAGCATGATCAAGACGTAATCCAAATAAACCCCATCTTCCCCATCTGCCCCTGGGCATGATGCCTTACCACAGCAAAAGAAAGGAAACGAGCCCACTCCTTCATAGCCACATTCCTTAATTTCCCCAAATGAAATTTGGCCTTGGAGCGAGACAGGGCCAGGTATTGCAAGTGGTAGGTTCCGCTTGATTCAAGGTCCAATGGTTTAGGCCCCTTTGGGCTCCACCATCCGCAGCAGTGGGGTAAACAATGCTCACAGTCCCAGGTAGGACAGGATTCAGATGAGGAACCCGTAGCGCCGGCCGCGGACTCTAGGATGAGTGCCAGTTTTCTGTTGTGTCACATTGTCAGGCGCTGGTGTCCACACACGCCTATGCACTCACAGCCAAGCCCTGTTTGTGTAGGTCGGCAGTGTGGGTGCTCTGCCTTATGTCTCATTCCAGCAGACCTGCATTTGTGGCGTGGTGAGGGCATTTGCTGCATGTGATGGTCCTGGACCCAGAGGAGCATCACACCTACACCCTTTCGTTTGAAGAGAAGCAAAATGCTTGTGGTTCTCACCTCCATATTCTCCTAGGTGTCCTTTTTTAAAAATGACCTTACTGTCTCTGTAGACTTCTGTCCCAATAGTGGCTCTAGCAACAGTAGCTGTGCAGCAGAAACTAAACTGAGCCTTGGGTCCAGCCTGGTTGCTGTAGACACAGCATTGAAGTCAAGCATAGCAAAAATAAGGGTCGACCCCACTTACACACTCAAGCTTCTAGACACCTGTGTTTACTTAAAGGCAGTCTGCCCATGTCTGCATTGATAGCCAGAGATGCACAGCCTTCAACAACTAAACGCATGCTTTCGCAGTCTATTTTTCCCATAGGAGAGAAAATCAGGATCTGTTCCCCGGGTGTTGGTTGTTTCCCTCTGAATCTTAGAGATGGTTTAGGTACTTTTTCTTTTAGGGAGTCTTTCTTATGTTAGGCAGTAGATCACGAGATCAAATGCAACCATACCTACCTGAACCACCTAGTTAGACTGAAGGGAATTGCCAGCATGTTTGCTCCCAGAATAACGTGGAGCAGGCATTAGACAGTCCTACACAGAACCTTGTGGCCTCTGTATAGAAAGGAAAAGGCCTCATAAACACTGGGAATAGAGAGAGGCCGAAGGGTGACAGAATAAGGGTATGGTGTGAGTTAGTGATAATGTTGACCTGAATTGTCCTAACTTTACCTGTGGATCATAATGTCTAGTTCTTCAATGTTCATAAATTGGAATTTTGTTGGGAAGAGGCTTAAAACATCCCAGAAACTCATGGGCTGGTTATGTATAGTAAGGTGATTATTTTCAGTGCTAGGAGTTGAACCCAGCTTACACTTACGCTGTGCAAGTGCTCTATCGCCAAGCCACAAAGACAGCCCTCTTACTCTTCGTTGAAGGGTCCCTCATCCTTACCGCCTTGCCCAGGCTCACTTTGAACTCACTCTGTAGCCTAGAAAGGCCTTGAACTCGCCTTTCTCTGGGGACAGCAGGTCTTTGCCACCAGGCCTGACTTACTTTGTAAGCTGTTTTTAAGTTAACTGAAGGTATTAGGAGAGGGATGTAGTTACAGCTTAAGATACAGAAGTTGGTGTGTGTTGGCTGACACGTTTTACTTACAGCGATTATACTGTCCTAGGGTGTTACAGAGTCAGTCACTCTCTGGCCAAAAAAAAAAAAAAAAAAAGAAGTTTGGTTTGGGTTTAATGACTCAGTAAAGAAAATCATCACAAAGTGACTTAAATTGTGGTGCTGAGATTCAACAAGGGTACTCCATACACCATAGAACAACCGAAGAACAGAGAGGAGGAGGGACAGGGAATTCTCGCTTTCTAAGTCACAGCTCAGAAATGTTGTTATAAAACACCAAGAATGGAAAAGCCATTACATAGAGTATAAAGAAATACTTGAGTCTACAATGCCATCGGATTCTTGGATTTTGTTTCCACAGACATGCCCTTGTATTCCCACAAGTGTCTGGAAAATTGACTCCTGGTTTGTGTGGATTTTTCCCCCCCTGTCTGGAGGTATTAGTAGTATTTGCTGCATGGCTCACTCTGGGTCAGAGTGTTCTGGGCAAGCGGATACGGATGCTCAAACAGGGAGTCTGTTGAAAAGATTGCGGAGGACTGCTTCCCCAAGGCAGTTTTGGATGGCAGTTTGATGGCAGTCAACTATGGTAAGGACAACTGAAGCCCAGGAGTACTGCTTGTCACCTGTGGTCCGCAGGCAAAGTTCACCTACTATGAGCCATTGTACGAATTCTAAAATAGATGTTATCGAATGCTTAATACTTTGGGTTCTAATATTGAGCTGCACTTTTAGTTGGGAATTGCAATACGTAGGAGGAAATTCTATCAAACCTGTGCATGTGTGTACTTGAAATATTTGTCAGTCGTTATAAAAGAGAAGTAGTTGTAATTTCTTAACCTGTTGCAGGTTGCAGAAGGAAGGGAATAGCTGTGACTTCTGAGATATAGAAATTGCTTTGTATCAATAGATGTTCTTTTGCTGCCAACAGATATATTGCAAAAATCTAGTAAGTAAATCTTGCCAAGAGTACATTGTGTATCCATTTGTCAGTGACCAAGGGGGGCGGCGGGCCACTATATTTTACATCTTCCTCTGAGTGAATTATTATTCTGGTAAGCAACTTGATACAAAAGAGAGTGAAATATTCATTGATATTTTTTTTAACAACTATGCTGAATTACAGGTTAATAATCCAAAATAAAATGTAAACTGATTTAATACCTAATTCAGCATTAGGGAGGGAAGTAGGCATTTTCCTGACAGAGTACAGACATGGCAATCCCCTTCTGAGGAGAGCTTATTTTCCCCTCAGTAACTGTAGGGCTGAACCACAGCCAGCCTGGGGGAACCCTTTGTCCAGGCTGTTCGGTGCTGTTTCTACTGAGAAGCAATCGGGAGTTGACAAGTAGATCCATATTTGAGTTTCTGATCTGAGACTATTTTCTAAGTAGAGTGCCAAGTTCCAGTAGATAAACTGTGAAAGCTCCAGGCCACTGTGCCTGGAAATGAGATTCCTCCGGGGTGCTGAGGCGGCCCTTCTAGGCCAAGCCTTGCAGGGCCTCTTTGGTACAGTGTGCCTTGCATGGTTTGAATGAGTCTTCTCAGATAGTTCTCGGATGCAACTTGAGTTTCATTTTCCTTTTTGCTCCCTTCTGTAATTTGGCTTGGTAAACTTAGGTGTTTACATGCCCAAGGGAAAAATTCCCTCAGACTTATTGCTCACCAGATCAAACACCAGCAGGCTTTAAGCAGGAGCAGGGGAAGCTCCCAAGCCACCCACGGCCAACACACACACACAACCTTGTTATCCCTGGGAGCACACACTCCACTGCGGGCATGTACACGGCTCTCTTAAGACAGTGCGGACCTGTTGGGCTTAAGCTCATGTTATTGAAGAAAAACATGAGAATATTCTTATTAGTTGTGTTTTCTAGACATGAAACTTTTTAGGTTGTGTGTATTTCACAGGAAATTTACACAGCGGTTTTATTATTTGAAAATGAAATGATAGAGTCCAGAAGGAAACGTAATCTGCAGTTAAAACAGTGTAGGAAGTGCATGCATACTGACTTTGAGAGAATGTTTTGCTTTAAAACAAAAGCATGCAAAGAAGTCTCTTTGCCATAAGAGCCATAAGTTCTTAATGGGGGAGGGGGAAATCATATTATTTCCCTAATGGCAATAAAGAAACACACACACACACACACACAAGACACATTAAAAATGTGCTAAATAGTTGTGAAAACTACTTTCTTCAGGTAAGATAGTAATAGTACACTTTTAACAATACGCATATGTTTGTATATCTCTGTGTGGTTGTATGTGTATGGATGTTGGTGCCTGCAGAGGCCAGAAAGAGCATCAGATCCCCTGGAGGTAGAGTTACACGCAGTTGTGACCAGCCTGACATGGGTTTTGGGGACTGAACTCTGTTCTTGTAGAGGAGTAGCATGTGCTCTTGGCCACTAAACCTTCTCTCTAGCCGTGAATAGTGCACTTTAAAAATTATCGTATAACTAAACATCTGATTCTGCAGCTGGATGGCTGTTTGTTTTTAAATTCAAGGAAAATTATTTTCCAGCTCCGGGCAACTCATTTTCCTTGAGGCACTGTTGGCTGTGATATTCTGCATACACAGTTTAGTCTTTATCTTATTTGTTCAGTTGTGCTCCGATGCTCCCGGGAAATGGATTAATCTAGGTAAATGAAGTAAGTGTCGAGAATGAAAGACTGAACTTTCCCAAGTTTCTAGGTCTCTTTGTAGGTTTCCTTCTTTAGTGAGCTCTAGGCTCATGGAAAGAGGAAATAGTACATCCTCGCGGGTCCTTAAACAGCATTCCTAGGAGCACCAAAATTTAATGGTTCACTTTCTGCCCTTAGGGATGTTAGCATTTCTTAGTCGACTGTGCGGTGTGGTGTAGATAAAATTTGATGTCTGCCTATTACATCTTTAAAAGACGTGATCACGTGGATCTGTGATCACATGTAATCTCTGGTTACGTCTTTATGTTTTGCATTTATGCACAATCATAGTGCAGCTTAGGATACATAAAATATAAGGGCAATCGATCAGAAAAATGGACAAAGAAGTAAAATAATCATTGGCATCAGTAGAGCCAGGAATGTGACTAATGACGTGCAGGACCTACACACTGTTGCACATGCATCGTGGGTTCCACTCTTAGCCATGTCCATGGCATGTAGAGATGCTTGGTGGGCCCATGCAGACCACAACAGATAAGGAGATCAGTTCCTGTTGGGGTTAGCAGCAAGTTGGGGGTTGGGAAGACAGGCAGATCATCAGGGAGTCAGCCAAATGCTTTCAAAGCCTTCACTTTGCATAAGCAGTCCTCGAACTGTCTGTCACTGTGTAGTTAAAAATGAACCAGATGAGCAGCTGGGAGCTTGTAAGTGTGAGGTTAAATATGAAGCAGTGACTGGGGCTTTGAACTGGCCACACAGCTAACGGCTAAAATGATGACAGTAAATACTGCTCCTTCTTGGCCCAGAGTTAAGAAAAGCTAAGAGCTAAACTTGGGGTGATAAAATTATGCCCCCTGTCTAACACACCTGTTGTGAGTTTTGAACCCGTTAAGTGACAGCAAAGTTAAATGAAGAGTAGTGTGTCACTGTCATTCAGAAGTGGAGTATGTTTTTTGCACTTAAGGCTCTTGCTTCTTGAGTCAAGTGCAGTGAAGTTTTTTCTCTTGTTTTCTTTTTGAGGCCTGATCTCACATAGCTCAGGCTGGCCTCAAACCCACTATGTAGCTGAGGGTGACCTTGAACTTCTGATTCTCTTGCTTTCTGCCTCTGGAGTGCTGGAACTCCAGGCCTGTACCCCCATATCTGGTGGTGCAGCTGTGTGGCACCAGGGATTGAACCAAGGGTTTCGTCCATGCCAGCAGCCCCCCCCCCATTTCCCTAGCCCAGTTCCCATGCCTATCCGAATAAAAGCCTCACTATACGAGACTTGAGGTGACCAGTTCTCTGATCTTCATTGGTTCACCTACCACGCTCCTTCCCCTGGACATGCTTACCTTCCCCTACATTCTCTTCACCTTCCCCCTAGCCTCGTCTGGGAAGGTGTTTAAGGAGGTATCCCTAACCTTAAGCCAGCTCCCTGGAGGGTCGGGCAGCTTTGCAACCGTCCGGGAACATGACTGCGTAGATACACTTAACGTGAAGTTCTTGGTGGCATCACCTCCAGGGTCCTCCCATGGACAAGGTATGCTGACAAGCCACGGCCACTAGTATATTTTTACACTTGGAGCAATTCTCTGAATTCAGCACTACAGCACATGAACCCTCCAATTTCAGGTATACATTTTATAATTTCTGGACTGTGTTTTCCGGACAGTTTTCCTGGGTTGTTTTTGATAAATAGTTCTCGTAAACTCAAGATTTTGTTTTGAAGTGACGGGATGCAGTGAAATAAGGGTCAAGCTTCTCTAACATATGGGACGGGATAACTCCTTTGAGTCCCCGTGAGCACACACACAAAGATAAGAGTGTGTCGCCATGGGCCTACTATTCCATTTAACTGAAGTGACGCAGTGACAGTCTCGATGAATTAACCTCAGCAAAACAGTGCTGAAGTTAGGCAGCAGTGGCTGGTTTTGTCTCCAAGGTGACTCCATGAGTGGTGACCCAGGCACTAAGCTACGGGAATGAAGAAACAATAAAACTATTTTGATTTTAGGATTACCCATTTACTGTCACCTTGGCTGAACCTGGAACTCACTCTGTAAACCAGGCTAGCATCGAACTCACAGAGATTCACCTGACTCTACCTCCTAAGCGGTGCCGAATTACAGGTGTGTGCCACCACACCTAGCATTGATTTTAGGACATTCTAAATGAAGTCCTCTCCCCTTTTTAGTCAGTATCGGCTTATAAATGTATCTTCTGGTCCATTTCTAGTTAGGGATTCTGTATTCATAGTGAATACTATAATAATGCCCTTCAAAACTGCTTTAGCCAGAATGCACCCTCTTCCTCTAGACCTGCAACGTAATTAAGAGCTGAGCATTTCTACCTTTGCTTTGTATCTGTTTCTTTAAGTTACCATCATCAGTTTTTACAGGGTTGTGCTGGTCCCTCAAATGTCACCTAAAGTTCTCCAGTTACTGTCCTAAATCTGCAATCACCTTGGATTCTAAGGATGGCGGTTTTGACCAATAACACCTTTATGACAAGGAACCAAGGCTACCTCCCCAACCCCTGCAAGCATCAGTTAGCTGATGGACCACTCCTCAGATGAGAGCAATTGTCAGTGGTGGTGAGGCTGTACCTTGGAGCAGGATGGCTCGCTCTCCTCAAGCAATAAGAATTTCTTCAAGCTGCATTGAAGAGAGCCAGCGTAGGGAGGGCTAAACTGACCACGAGTGTCTGTTATGCATAGCTCTTCCCCTGCTCCAGCCCTAGCTGTATTTAAGCCCAAATCTCGGGGCTATACCTTGAAGGTGGACTTGAGTCACTAGGCCCTTCTTCAATGCATCACTATCACTGATCCCTCCATCTCCTTTCGCTACTTTTCACTTTACTCTTTAGCGGACATCCTGACCAGTCTGAGACTCTAAGCCAAAATGTGGCCCTGAAACTCCAGTAACAAAGCGGAGATACCGGGTCTTTTCCGTCTTCTGTGTTCACCTCAAGTCTGACACACCCGAGTGAGCTTCCTCAGGATCCCCTGAGGTCAGGCTGTGGGGTTCTTGAGGTCTGCCCCTCTTCTCATACTTGCACAAGCTTGCACTTCTCATGTCGTTTCTGTGACTACCTGCTCGTGTTCCAGTTAGCCTGGACCACAGGATTCAGGAAAACGTGACTTTGGAATAGCGAGGGGAAAGCAATGTGTAGCCAGTGTGAGCCAGGACATCCATGCTTTTCCTGGATGCACCATCCTCCCAGGACCTCAAGGTATTCACGAATCCTGGAACTTAAACCAAATCTTATCATGCAATATTTGTTACATAATGTAATCTCTAGCCACCACCACCCTTTTCCTGGAAGATCACTAGGAGAGTCTCCACACACCAACCCTGTGACCCCCACCCGGCCAGCTATGAATCCAGAGCAATGGAAGGAGGCTTGTTATGAATAACAAAAGACACTTATCACTCAGGAAATCCCAAGGTCCTTAGGGGCGCAGTGCCAGGAACTGGAGGCAAAGGCCAATTCAGAAAAACATGTTGTACTGCGACCGCTGGATTTTGTGCTATCTGTGACAGAAAATAACACATCTCTTGAGTCCCACAGTGGCTCCGGGTCAATTAGGAAGAAGTTGAAATGGAAGCAGAGTATGTCCACAGTCTGCTGCCGCTTTCTGTGCCCCCCACCCCCCACCCCCGTTTCCTGGAGCCCTGTGGAATGCCTTGAGAGTTGATCAGAAAGGTCCCATTAAGTTGTTAAGTCAGCTTTGCTGCGCCTGAAGATCAATTAGGCTATGCTAGTTCTACACAGAAGTAGACCTTGGCCCTTCTCCATCACAGGGATAGCTCGGAGCTTGAGCTAAGGATGTAGGGGGGCATACTCCTTTCTCTCTGTTTTCTTCCTTCCTTCCTTCCTTTTGAATTCAATATAAACTTGATTGAGTTTATTCTATTAAGAATAAAAAGTGTTCTTAAGGGCCTCTAGAAGTGTCAGTTTTGACTATACACTCTTTTCATTATTACAGAATTTTGTGACATAACCGTGAAACAATTTGGGATAGTTTGCTAATTGCCACCCCACTGCCTGGAATTCCCTCCCCCACCCATCCCTTTTGTGGGATTGGGGCTGATTTCACTTTCAGCTAGAATGAGGGCTGTGTCACGCGCTCATTCTTGTCATTCGTTAGCATCTCTGCTTGGAACACACATTAACTGCTGAGGTACCCATTGTGATGTAGCCATCGGCCGGCCTGAGCACTGAGCCACAGTCTGTAGTGAAGAGGGTACCAAGAAGAGGATTTCGAGTAGGTAATAAAGCATCCAGCACAGAGCCTCACACAACACAGCCAGTTGTCCCACATCTGGCTGCTGCGTGGGTGAGTGAAACCAACAGAGAAGGCGACATGTGGCTGATGTTCTGAAGTTTTGTATGGATTGTCTTAGGTTCCTACTTAAAGACTCAACAGGAAGTTACAGCTATGTAATGAGCATTCACTGAGCAGGAATCACACTGACTGCCCTGTCCCCAAGCTGCATCCCTGGACTTCTGAGTGCTGTCTATGCATTGTTTATCATGCCATGTACATCCCATAGTTGAAGAAACAGGCTTGAGATAAGTTGCTTCCCTGATCAGCTAGGGAATCAGAGCAAGGATTTGAACCAAGTTGTTGGACTCCAAAACCGTATCATCCAGGGTGCTGTATTCCTTTTGGTGATGCCTGAGCCAGTGAGAATCTATATTAGGTCCACACACTGTATACTGAAGTCAAAGACAGCTTCATGAGGAGTGTTGGGATGAAAGTTTCATTTCTCAGGGAGCCACAGCTTTTCCCAGAATGGTCATTGTGATAGCATGTTCCCAAGTGCTTCAAGAGGTGATATCCGTGGCTTCTACCAGTATAATTCTTTGTGAAACGTAACCTCATCTTCTGTAAAAGTGTAATCTGGGTCCTGGTGATGCCAGATAGCAGATCTAGGGTGAAACTGGGTAGGAGAAGCAAACTGCTACCTCTGCCTCCAGTATCATTTCTTGGGGAGAAAACAAGGGATGCGACTAAATCATTTTTTTTTTTTTTAGTGCATTTTGTTTATTTATTTTTCTGGCTGTGTTCCGTGGGGCATGTGTGGAAGTCAAAAGGCAGCTTTCAAAGTTGGTTTTCTCCTTCTACCATGTGAGTCCTGGCAGACAAGCACCTGCACCCTGAGCCAGCTTGCTAACCCATACAGTAATCCTTACAATGTTTTTTGTTCAGATATGTGTATAACTTTCATAATCTACCAGTTCATGACATTTGCTCTCTTTGTATTTTATGTAAATATATAACACACTTACTCTCTTTACTTTTTGTATTTCAAAGGTTGATGATCAAGAGGCAGTTTATTTTTTTCTTAACAATTGTGTGGCCAGCGTAGGAGCATAGCTCAGTGGTAGAGGACCCACCTAACACATGCAAGGGTTTCATCTTGTCGTTAGAGGAGAAAATGAAAAATAAAACACAGTAAAAGCAACAGCGGTGGTGGCTAACTAACATTCAGAGCGTGCTGTGTGGCAGCCTTTGCACTGAGGTTCTCTATTCTATTCTTTTCTTTTTCTTCTTCATGCATTCTTACATTTAATCAGAAGGGCAACCCGATCAGACCGCTGCCACTGTCATCTCCACTTGAGAAAAGAGGGATCTGAAGCCGCAGGCATTGAACAGTAACTCAGTGCCATGTGACTAGTGAGAAAGTAGCAGACCCTCTTCTGAAGATGAGGTCTGTCAGATCCCCGGTACCCAGGAGCTCAGCCGCTACCCTGGGCCCCTCCCTCCTGGCTGGCCTGACAGCAGAGTAGCCCATCTCAGATAAGCGGTGACACCCCATGTTCCAACCAAGTAGGTTTCCCTTTGAAGAAAGGCCGATGGGCTTTTCAACATGATGACATTCTTTCAAAATGTGTTTCAAGTCGGGGAGCACTCCTCAAACCATGCTGTTAAAGAGCGTGGCTTTTAGGTTGTGATTTAGTACTTGTTTTAACTAATTTAGTACCTTTTTTTTTTTTTTTCTAAGACAATTCTAGAGAAATGGGATATTTCGTCCCAAGACATTCTAAATTTGGTTGTGCTTCCAGCAGAAAACCATGCCTATGGTGCGATTCTGTATCCCAGCTCTGTGCCTTCTCATTCGGGAGCTTAACTAGATACTGCAGAGGCGAGGAGCCAGCAGTGGTTCATTGTGCTTCTGGCTCTTAATTTTACTCTAATGGTTACATTTGTTCATTAATCACCTTCCTATTATAGGTCCATCCCCCAGAGTCCAGACACAGAAGCCACAAGGTTACAAATGGTCTCCTTAATCAAAGCTCCTCAGATCCTCCATTAGAGTGGGCAGCCATTTCGGGCCATTACGTTTTAGCTAACATCACACAAATGTCTCATTTGCTGACCCAGCCCTTGTTCCAGTGGAGGTAATTGCAAGACTGTGTGTCGATTTGTTTTGTTGAGGGGGAAACCATGCCGCTCCCCATTGTTAGTTACCATGAGAAAATATACTCACCTGAATTATGAGAAATCACAGAATGTTGTCACAGAGGTTGTCAGGGAGGCAGAGTAACAGTGTATAGAAAGACTTGAGCAATTCGCTTCTGTGCGCGAAAGATTAATGGCCCAAGGAATTTCCCATTTTCGGTAGACAGTCATAAAAGCGGGCCAAATGCATGCAACAACAGTTTGCAGACCGTGTTTACCAGGAAACAGGACCGTGCCCCGTGACCAAGGGAAAACTGAGGCAACCATCCAGTGGCAGTTTCCTGGCCTGGCAGAGAGAGGGTGGGGCAAGCAGGGCAGGACAGAGGCATAGAGAAAGGTGACAGCCAGGGAGGAGTCAAAAATGACACTGAGTTTCCGGCTTGGTGACTAAGTCTGTGCTGATGTATGACTGAGTTGGAAAGCATGAGCAGGAACAGGTTAGGGAATGGAGGCTTGCAGCTGAGAGCGTGTTCAATAGCAGGGCAGCGGGTGGCAGACGCACGGAGAAGGGCCGTGTGTGCTGTGACTCCTGCTCAAGATACACAAGTCCTCTGCACAGTGGTGAAAATAGGGCTGGGTAAATAACTTGGTACTCCTGTATGGACCCCCATTGGACTCCCAGCACCTACCTCAAGTGGCTCATAAGCATCTATAACTCCAGCGCCAAGGGATCTGATGCCCCCTGCTGGCTTCCACGGGTACCTGCACACGCATGGCAGATACGCAGATATACACAAACACACATAAATAGAAACAAAATAGATATTTAAGCATGGTAAAAATAGCACATAATTCATGGCTTTATTACAGAGCTTGGATTTCAATTAGGGCATCCAGGTGAAAGGTCTTGAATGATGCCATTATTGAGTGTAGCTACAGCAGCTGAGCTGATGGAAAGGGCACTGTTTCCTTGTTTGTCTTGATTAATGGAAACTTCTGGAACGTCAGAAGAAGAGGAGTGCACTCGACTATAGAAAGCAGAAAGAGTAATGGTGAGTGTGTGCCCTGGCCCCAGAGCCTGGGACCTTTGGATAGTGGGTTTGTTGGTTGGTTTTGTGGAGACAAAACCTCTTGAAGCCCACTTGAGTTTTAAGCACACTGTATAGACAAGGATGGTCTTGAACTCCTGCTCCTCCAAATTCCAGGATTACAGAATGTTCCACCATACCCAGACCCTGGGATTCCTATTAACAATTGGAATCCTGGCAGAAGACAGCTCTGAAGTACACCTGGCTGGTAATTCAGTTTGCTCATAATTCTTTAAACGCACCTTCCAGCCAGCTCTCAATCATTACAGTGCAGATAAGCCATGGAGGAAGTTATCCACTCAGATAATGGAGAAATCAGTTACCTCGGCACACATTCAAATATCTGCATTTCTGACTGTGATGGTTTAGACTGTCAAACTTGATGAGATCTAGATCACCCTAGGAGACAAGTCTGAGGATGCCTGTGAGATTGATCTAGATGATGTTAGTGTCTGGGAGGAAGCATCTAAATTAAGCTAATAGACTTAAGTCTGTCTGTGGGAGGGCTCTAGACTGAATAAGGAGAAACTGAGCTGAATAGGAGCCATCCTCTCTCTGGTTCCTGACTGTGGCCACAGTGTGACCAGCTGCCTGTGTTCCCATTCCATGGCTTTCCTCCAGGAAGGGATTGTACTCTCCAAGTCTGTGACAGAAGGAACCCTGCCTCCCTTAAGTTTACTTCTCACCAGGTATTTTGTCACAATGATGACAACATACAAGCCTAAAACACATTTTTGCACTTAAGGAGTGGGAGAGAGATTAGGCAGGGCAATAAAATTCTTTGAAATTTGCCTTGGAGACTTGTTTAATTTGCATTTTCAGTGTGCCGTATTCTTCACGTGGCCTTGTATAATCGCTGCAGGGTTGCAGATGAATGGCAGGCCTTTACCTGTGTTCAGTTTGCTTGGTTTAGTGAGGTACAGAACACGTGTCTGCATAACTGCTTCATTTGCAGCAATGGAGCCTTGCATTTGCCAGGGTTCCCATTAACAGGCACCACAGACATGCTGAGTTACCGCTACTATTGTGGGGTTCAGTTCTCGTCATTGTGAGAATTTTCTGTTAATGAAGACCTGCTAACCGTGCACACAGAGGTTTGCATTGGGCGTGTTTGGGAAGAGGCTCTGGGAGGATTAAAAATGGCTTCCTCCCTCAACACTTTTCCTGGCTTGCGCAGCTTTGCCTCAGTAGAGTGGGTTTCGTTCACCCTCATTAACTTCTTTTAGCACTTTCTGCTTTTAAAATTTTTACACCCACTCATATGTACTGAGCAAGATTATCTTTCATTTACATCCTCCCTAAATTCCAATATGGGAGACTGTGGTTGGGAATTGTGGAATGCAATCCAGTCAATCAACAACAAAGCAAAGCAGACAGACTTACTGCTTTATGAAATCACAGGGTTTCTAATGCTCAAAGCTTGTTGCGATCCATTGTGAGAAATTGTAATCAGATATAAAGGATGTCACTGTCTGAAGGCTTATCCACTAACTTACCTGGGAAGCCAAATCCTCAGTCCTCAGATGAATTAAAAGTCACATTCCAAGTGGCAGGGTGTGCGGCGTATTTTTTGTTTGTGTGTGTCTGAGTGCATGTGTGAAAGAGAGAAACTCAAGGAAAAAGAAATATGTTGCTTCCCAAAAGAGTCTTTTAGGGAAAATCTTGACAATATTGTAAACAGTGTTGATATTTAAGACTTCCTGTCAAGAGCAGTTGGAAAACACCTAAACTGTTAATTCTGCGATTTGTGGAAACTTCTCAGAATGGCTTTGCCTGAACATGTCATGGTAGACCATGGTCCCTGCTCATGTCTGCATATGCCAAGCCACATTTATTCCAGCCTTTGGGTTTAGGCAGATTGTAGACGGTTCCTCATTTGTGTCAGAAGTAGGTGAGGTAACAAGCAATGTGAAAACTTTAAAAACCTGTTTTACATAACTAATAACTTATTAGATAGTTCTGAATGGTTTGAGCAGAATCACTTTCCTGTTAGTATATTAACTTTGGTTTTTCTTCTCAATGATATTTCTAGTTTATCACAAATTTTGTCATAAGGTTAAGAGAATGAACCTGTGCTCTAATTCTCCTTTTCCTGTGACTGGAGGCCTGGGCACCTGATCTGTCTGAGCACTAGGCTTAGTCTCCTGTTTGTCCCATTTCACAATTCTTCAAGCTTAATATTCTGTGTTCACTTGTTTTTACTTAATTCTCCAGCTGAGCAATTTACTACACATATATGTGCAGCTAGCTTGGACACACAGATGAGCTATAAACATTTGTTAAATCAATGAATGGTGTTTTTGTGTTTCTGAAGGACTGTGAAATTACTATAATTCCATGGCTTTTGATATTGGAACTATTACTCTTTTTTATTTTTGTTGAATCATATTGTTGTTGCTTTAACATTAACTTCCCCTCTACTAAAGCTTTTTTATGGTTTTGAGGATTTTTATTTACTTTTTTTTTTTTTTTGGTGTGGTGTATGTGTGTGTGTGTGTCCTCACTAAGGTGTTTTAGAGAGGAAACTATACCTAATCTTGCCCACTCTAAAACAAACGGTTGATTCAAATATTTTCCTACTCATAAAGTAATTCAGGAAGTACATTCTGTTTTATAAACTACTTTAATTACATTTTTTTATGTGCGGGTTGTGTGATGGTGTGCTTGTGGAGGGCAGGGGACAACCGTAGGCTTCATTTCGCTCCAGCATGGGTTCTGGGGACAGAATCCAGGTCATTCGGCTTGCTGGCGGCACCTCTACCAGCAATTTCATTGGCCTGAATGGTACTTTCATTCAGCCTGATTTTGCTGAAAAACAACCATTTGGGGTACGCCGACAGTTTTTTTCCACCCCAGTTGCCCCATAGAAGGAAAAACACCACCCCTGTTCCATTCACTGCCAGTAGAGACAGGCATTTGGTGCCCACCCAGCGTTTGGGAAGGCATTTCTTCCAGGACTCCAAGACAGTTAGTAAAAGAAAGGAGGAAGTAATTGCCATTTGATAACAGTATTTAAAAACGAAGACATTTGTTCCCGCAAGTTTAGTTTGTTTTGTTTTTGTTTGTTCTAACCGTCAGGGGGTGTAGGCAATGCATTCGTCCTTTCAAAAGTGCCTGCCTCCAGAGGGCGTCCACTGTGCTGGGTGCATTTTATGGACTTTAAGCCCCAGGGGCAGCAGCAGCTTAATGTGACATTTATGACAGAGATAGAAAACTAGCTGTGCTAGTGAAAAGCACACTTTACAGCTTTTAGTTCATTCCCTATTACACTAGCTCCGAGGGACTATCAAGATTTGTGAGGTTAAAAAGGAAAAGGGAAAACTTGTGAGGTTCACTTCTGAGTCCCCAAATAAATGAGGGAAGGAAAGCAAAGCTTTGGTGTGGAAGGAAACCCTTGTTCCTGACTTCCATGAATATCAGTGCCTGGTGCCATTCGTTTGGAGGATAGGATCTTAGCACTCCAAACTTAGGCTTGCTTTTATTTTGCAGCAATACTGGAAAATTGTAGAAATGGGTGTTTTATTTTCTTTTTTCTTTTTCCCTCTTAATACCTCGTGGATCCCAACCTTTTCCTTCAGACTGGCTTAGTATGTGTTTCTCTTAAAATTGGTCGTTGACCCTAGAGTAAGTGTGATTTTCTTTTTCCATGATCTGCTCTAAAGAATTCTGTTAATAGCATACTAAACTGGATTACAACCTCGCTGAATAAGTGCTTTGAATTCTGGGCAAGCTTGAAATAAAGGGCATAGAGAAAGTAATACTGCCCAGAATGACATTGGGCAAGTTGGGAGAAAGGCGTGGAATGCAGCTATAGGACTGACGGGACCAACATCTCCAAGCGGCTTTATTAGCAATTTAATGGAATATGGTTGTCCAAGCACAATGATGGCCTTGGCTGAAATGTCTGCTCTGTTCTCTTTCCCATACATTTAGGAATGAGTAGAATGTGGTAGCAGAGCCTTCAATAAGCCTCATGAATTTTAAATCCCCTTTAGTTATAAAACTGGGTGCAGAGCACATAATCAGTGTGGACAAGGAGCTGAGGGCCACAGGATATCAGGTGTCTTTAAGATAATGAGGACTCAGGCTGGCCAGCTGCATCCTGGGACTGTTCTGCGAGTTCTGCTAACCATCTTGCAGTTGTACTTTGGACCTAAGACTTAGAAACCTCATGCCGTCACACCTCACTGATGTCTTGAGGCAGCTTCTTTCGTTAGCAGCTAAGCATTTCTAGTTTGACTTTTTTCTCATGCTGATTTGTACACATTTATAGTAGAAGGGAATCTATGAATCTGGATGTAGCTTTGTGTTCTCAGACTTTAATATATATCCCAGAGGAATTCTTAAGTATTCCCATAAGTATATGAATATTTTATAAAGTTGTTCCAAAAATATACTTACCATAATAAAAGTCTGAATCTGACTTAGGTTAAGTCTTAAGTTGTCCAAAGATATAGTATAGAAAGCTTGTTCACACTTGACATGCACTCACAACAAAATACTGTTTCAAAGACAATTTTTCAGAACATCTAAGTTCATCCCAGATTAAATGCTGTGGATTTATTTTTAACTTGGTTTATATCAATTCTGTATCTTTCACCTAATTTAAATTTTGTTGTAATATGATCATGTGGGGTGTGTGTGTGTGTGTGTGTGTGTGTGTGTGTGCGCGCGCACGTGCGTGGGCGCATGCGGGCACACACACCACGGCCCAAGTGTAGAGGTCAGAGAACATCACCTGAAGTCACCTGTTGACCTCTGATCACCAGGTTTGCACAGCAAGCGAGCGCCTCTGCCACTAAGATATCTCCAGTCCTATTTGTACTAATTTGGTGACCTTGGGGGTGAGGAACCACGCTGCATCTATTGGGAGATAAGTCCAAAGTACCTGAGCACATTGTTTCATAGTAAAATCCTATGGTTTACACAGCAGTAAGGACACTGCTTAATTGGCTGGCAGAGCTCCCAAAGGTTCATCTGAACATTCTGAAACGGACCCTGGCCCACACCGAGAGAGGAGAGATGCTGCCATGATGCCAGGGTCCCTGAGCAGTGGCGTGGCAGGACCCTCAGCCTAAACCTACCATTGCTGCCATGTTGATTGGCGAGGTCGATTCTTCCTCCATGTTTCATTTAAACGTAAAATGTGCGTTAACACAAAAGTGTACCGACAGGCATACGTAGCAACGTCCGCAAACTTACATGACTGAGTGCTAACACTGAGCGGTATGCACACTAGCATATTGTGACAGCCAAGATTTCTAATGGCTGTTCCCAGGTCAGTCTAAGACAACAACCCAGGAATGCATAGAAACAATAATGACAGCCTGGGAGGAGTAAGCCATGGAGCTTTGGCCAATACCCCAAGCAAAAAATAACCCCTGCCGTGCAGCTTCAAGTAGTCCAGGGTCCCACGTCTGCAGTAACCGCTGCTCTGCCGGGGAGCAGGAAGCGGTTTGCGTAGTTGTAAAGAGTAGATGCCGGTTTTCAGTGTGCAGGCTGTCAGTTCTCAACATGCTTTGGCTGGTAATTGGCTAGCCAAGGCTAGCTAGCTCTTCTTACTTTTGCACACTTCCTTTTATTCTGGCAGACTGTTGCGACCCTAGTTGCTGCTCTTTGGGCCTGTTTTTGCATCGTTCCAACTGTTCCATGTGTCTGCTCTCCCTTTACTCCTAACCCCTCCCTCCCTTTCTCCTTGAGTAGTTGTCAGGGCGCTCTCCAGTTCCCCCGCACAGACATCCAGGGTCTTCCATAAAGTGTGCCCTGTGGGCTAGAAACAGTTAGCCACTGTCCAAGAGAAATGGAAGCAGCAAGAAAATCCAGCCTAACTATAAGTGTCAACAAGAAATACGTTAGTCGTGTATTTGGAGAATACTAAAACATACTTAGTTTTGAGAAGTGTAAACAATTCTGTTCATTGGGAATTCGTTGCAGGATCAACCTATATGATCCAGTTAAGAAACTTCAGTTGTGAGCACTATTCAGCTGAGTGGGTTTCCTCTGCGCATTGTCTGCCTTGCTGGAGTGTGAAGCTTTGAGTTTATAGCAAGCACATTCCTGTTGTGACCTGGAATGCATCTGGGCTGCAATAAATCTGCCTGACACACAATGGATTCCAGCCAGTGCAGCTCCGCTTCAAGGAAAAAGACAATAAGTAGGGGCAAGGACATTTATGGGAATCAATTCCATCATGTTCTGCCCCATCAGAAGTGTGTCTTGATGGTGTTAAAGTCACAGTGCATTGGGAATTACTTAGAACCAGACACGGAGTCCCTCCTGTGTGGTATCATTAGTGGCGCTTCCTCCAGTGGAGTTTTATTTTAAAATTAGTACTTAGTGATAAGTTAGAGGCAGTAATTAAATAAAGGGTTTTCTCTTTCCTAAGGGGGGGAAACATTACAAATGCAAAAAAGCTTATCATATTTTTTCAAAAGTAATTTGAGAAAGGCAAAACTCATTAGCTCAACAATAATTAGTTTTCCTTGCTAAAACAATGACTGGAATAGTTCTGTTAGGAAAATATTATTGAATTTTTCCATTATCAGTCAACTAAGGGTGCCCAGACTTGATAACAGAAAAGAGAAGTTGTTCACTGTTTTTATTAGAGCATGGACAGCCTTCAAAGGCAAGACCTTGAAGGTGAGTATGTGCTTGCTTGCGTGCGTGCGTGCGTGAGTGCGTGCGTGTGTGGGTGAAGCCAGGGGTCTTGTGCATGCAAGGCAAATGCTCATTGAACCATTTCCCCAACACTCAAAACTGACTACTTTGTATAGCTAGAGTTACTTGTTACCCATAAAGCTGTGATTATTCAACTATTTTTTAAAGCAAGCTATGAATATACGACTAAAACTGAGTTTCCATGCTGCAGCCTGGAATCAGGCAGCAGCTCCTCAGAACCAATTACTGTGCCCTCTAATAACCCTGATTGGAGCCTTTCAAAGCCTCACCGGTGAAAGCCTCAGTGGCTGCTCACAAAGAAAATCCAGGGTTTGGAAGAAAAGAAATTAAGCACCAATATTCTAAAACTAAATAAAATAAACAAATCCCACCCTTCCAAAGCCATCCCACAGAGCACGCTCAGCCCCCCGCAGTCAAAAGCTCATGGACCTTGTGTAGGTTTTTTAAAACCTAACAAGTATGGGATTTTTTAAATGATTTAAATATAACACCACCCCTCCCCTTTTTAAATACATATAATAGATACAGAGAATACTCTAATGAAGCATTTCTCAGTCAAGAACCTTACGGAGCTGGACAGATGGCTCCGTGTTTCGAAGCGGTCTTTCAGTGCACCATGATTCAGTTCTCAACATCCACAAGGCAACTCACAACAGTCTCCAACTCCAGATCAGAGGATCTGACACCCTTTTCTGGCTTGTGTGGGCATTGCATGCACATGGCACTCAGACATACATGTAGGCACACAAATATACACAGGAATTAAATTAATGCTCTTAAAGGGATGTTTCTTAGCACAGCAAGCATTCATTTTGTTCAGGGCTCCTTATGGTGTGAATATAATTTGGACCAATTGATCTGGAATTTCAGCAATGTGTTAGAAAGCTGTACATCCTAAGCCAGTGGTGTTGGCCCATGCCTTTAATCTCAGCAGAAGCAGGCTGTGAGTCCAAGTCCAGCCTGGTCTACAAAGCCAGTGCCAGGAAAGCCAGGGCTGTGCAGAGAAACCCTGTCTTTAAAAAAAAAAACAAAAACAAAAACAAAACCACACATCCCTATCACCCTACTCAACTGATTAGCTTAATAGGCATCACCTCGCCCCCCTGCTCAAATGCTCACAAGATTCATGGTTTCTGAAAGAATAAAGCTTTGAGATTCTGTTACAGTTGCACAGCACCTACAAAACCGAGTTTATCGTCTAGAGAATTGGCAAGTAGCACTTTAAGCCTTAAGATACCTATTAGGCCACAAAGTCCAGTATCCTCCATGTATTTGTTTTCAGACCTTTCATCTAGACCTCCCTAACACTGTGACCCCACCCAACCATGCATTAATTTAATTGCTACTTCATAACTGTAACTCTGTTACTGTTATGAATTGTAATGTAAATATTTGTGGTTTTCCGATTGCCTTAGGCAACTGCTGTGAAAGGGTTGTTCCACAACCCCCACCCCAAAAGGGTGATTGCAACCCACAGGTTTAGACCCACTGACCTAGAGACCCTGTAAAATCATCATAATGTGTATACAGTAAGTAGCCCTTCTTGCCTAAGGGTGGTTTTCCCCAGCCTTGCTACCAACAGCCAGCACTTCCCACAAAGGCAATGAATGAGCGATGCCTACAAGGGTCTCTTCCCTAGGACCTAGCTATTGGAAGGCCTCCATAAGGCAAGTCTTCTGGCTCGCTTCCTGCGGATCACAGTCTGCTTCCTCCCTTCTCTGGCTTCCTGTCTCACCTTTCTTCTTCCCAGGCTGACAGTCACCCTGTCAGAAACCCACAGGGGCACATTCGGATCTGTTGACATCTCTCCATTTGAATAGAGAACACTTGAGATTCAACAAGGCCAAAACAGAATTTTTATATCTCTCCTAACTTACTGTGCAGACTAGTTTTATGTCAACTTGACCCAAGCTAGAGTCACTGGGCTGGAGGGAACCTCAGTTGAGGAAATGCCTGAAGGGAATTTGTTTTAATTAGTGATTGATGTGAAAGTGCTCACCCCATTGTGGGTGATGCCATCCTGGACTGATCCTATAAGAAAGCAGGTTGAGCAAGCCACTAAGCAGTACTCCTCCTTGGCTTCTGCATCCATCAGCTCCTGCCTCCAGGTTCTGCCCTGTCTGAGTTCCTATCCTGACTTCATTCAGTGTTGAACAGTGATGATGAAGTGTCAGCCTTCCTCCTCAAGTTGCTTTGGGCATGGTGTTCCATAGGAGAAGGTGATACCTTCACCTACCCCACGGCTCAAGGTGAAACCCTGAAGTCATCCTCATCCCTCTCCTTCCCTCCCCATATCTGATCCACCAATCCCTGTCAACCCTGCTTTCAAGACACAAGCCAGAGTCAGACTTGCTTGCCCATCTGCACTGTCCCCCACTGTTTGTGTGAACTGTCACCTCCCACGTAGACCATGGCTGCTGCCTCTCTGCTACCTTCCTCATTTCAGTTTTGCCTCCCTGTTCACTTCCTACACAGCAGCTACCCAGTTATCCCTGTGAAACAGGTTATGTCCCTCTTCTCCTCAGGCCCTGCCTGCTGCTTCTCTGTGGCCTGACCCCCTAGCCACACACCCAGTTTTCTACAACCTTCAGAAGGAAGTACCAGAGTCTGCGAGCTCTCAATCGGCAGAGAATTATTTCCTCACAGGTCTGGAGACTGCAAGTCGGAAATAAAGGTGTCTGCCCAAAGGGCTGCTGGGTTTCTCCTTTGTCTCATTTTTCTTCATTTAATGTTCACTTATTTACGAAGTATGTAAAGCATGCACGCACTCTCCCACACGCGCTTGCGCGCTCACACACGTGCACGCTCACACACGTGCGTGCACACACACACACACACGCGTCTGTGCATGCACGCATGTATGTGCACAATCACAGGATAACTTTGAAGCAGTCGCTTTTCCCTCCACCATGTGAGTCCTAGAAATCGAACTCACGCCGCAGACAAGCTTGGTGGCAGCTGCTTTATTTACCTGCCGAGCCGTCTCACCAGCCTGAGGTTGGTTTCTTCTGAGGTGTCTCACCTTGCCCTGCAAACAGACACTTTCTCTCACTGTCCTTGATGGTTTTGTTCCTTCATGGCTATATTCTGAATCCCGTTTCTTGTAGAACACCAGTCACGGAGGTGAGGAGGCCCCCTCTAATGGCCTCTTTTAGTGGGGCCTGTTCTTATGCTGTATTTTAAACTAATTACTCTTGTAAAAACTCTGTGTCTAAATACAGCCACATTCTGAAATACTGGAAGTTTTCAGCATGTCCGGTTGGCAGGGACACAGTGCGGCGTGAGGCATTGGTCCTCTACTTCGGCCTCAGACTGCCTACCTTTACCTTGAACAAGGCAGGCTTGTTTCTGCCTGAAAGCCTCTGAGTGGCAGCAGGCTTGGCCTTTCTGGCTTTTCTGGCTTTGACACAAGTGCCACACATTCAGAAAGGCTTTTCCTAACCTCCCCTCATTTTATATTGAGATCTCTTGAATTAAGTCTCTGTCCGGTACTTATTACTGTCAGATTTTTTCTACTTATTATTTATTTCCTACCCCCCACTTTCCCATCAAAATAGACACAGTATTCATATATGTAAATACAATAGGACCAAGTGTATATCAGAGAATGAGTCAGTATTTGTAGAATTACTAGATAACGGACTGAAATTATTGAAGAAAAGTGGTGGGTCTGTGATTTTTGAAACAAACAAATGAAAGATACTCCCCCCACTGGGAAATATTTAGAAATAGAATAAATGCATTCACCCTTGACATGTTAACACATTGGCCAGACATTATGCCACTCTGTGACTATACCGTGGCTAAACAAATTGTGTTTTTACCTTGTGCATTAGGTTTTCTATTGATATTTCTAGGTTATGTCAAACTCACAAGTTGTTCAGCTATTCATTTAATAAACATGTACAGAAAGTTGTCCAAGCCAGTCATTGCCTTGGCAGGATGTTCTAAAAGATAGAGGAATGCATAGAAAAAATATCATCCATGACTGGAACCTATAATTAAGATAGGAGCAGAAATACATAGGAAGGAGACTGAGGCCATACTGGACAGCACTGTGAGTTGTAGGCCAGACTGGGTTACAGTGTGAAATGCAAAAGAAAAAAATGTGTGTGTGTGTTTGTGCGCACGCGCACACGTGTGCTGGGATGTGTGTGTGTGTATGTGTGCGCGTGTGAGTGTGTGTAGGGCAAGCTGGCACCACAGGTAAAGACACTGACTGTTGCTGGCCTGAAGACCTGTGTTCAATCCCTGGAACCCACATAGTAGAATGAGAGGAACAATTCCTGGAAGTTACCCTCTGTGCTACACATGTGTACCACCCCAAACAAAAAGCTTAATATTTATAACTTGGTGTGGGTGTTCTGGGACATCTCAAGACCTCCAATGTATTGATTATATAGTGAAATTCAAGATACTCCCCATACTTTACTTGGTTTTATGTTATAAATGGCAGTGGGCAACTTGATTGAATTCACAGAAAATCATGGCATTTTGGTTGATGTATCTGTTGCTTGTTTTGGATGGCATATACAGCAAACTTTTATGGCCCTCGGATTTCTGGAAAATTAGCTCAACATTGTAGACACTTGTCATTTTCCCGGTTTTTAACACGCTGGATTCTGCAGGCCTTTTGGCAGCTGGCACTTAATTTCCATTTGGCCTTTGGTGGTGGATCACAATTTCACTTGTCCTCTGCAGGCAGAATGTCGGTGGCTCTTAGGCACTCAATGCATGCATTGTGGCATTATCTAAAACAAGAAACAGGGACACTCGAATGTGAATGCTATATGTCAAGAGAGATGTCGAAACCAAAGGCGTTCTCTTGGCTTTTCAAGTGGGAAGCTGAGTGTCCCTTTGAGCTTCTTCCGGGAGATAACTCAGCGTGACGTCTTTGTGGAAAGGCTTTGGTGGCTCTTCTCCTGACAGTGAGGAGTGCTTCTGTTTCATCAAAGTGGTTTTCGTTGCCTCCATGTACTCTGACCCCAGTTCCCTCCTTCCTTGTTCCGTCCCATCTCAGGTCCTGCTGAGCCATGCTGGGATGCACAGGCAAGTGCTAGAATCTCAGCTGGAAATTCTGCTGTTCAGATCTATGGAACCGAGAAGGCAAACTCCTGTCTGTGGCTCGTTTAGTCTTACAAATTACTGTCTGTGGGCTAACTCCTATAAGCAGGTCAGGGTTGTGCTGGGGAATGGTTAGAAGTATCCTTTGATCAACACTCTTATCAGCCACTGGAACAGACAGTGTGGGATGAAATCACAGTTTACATAGTGAGTAGGCTGGGTGCCCGCAGGAGTGTCACACACTTACAGAAAGGAAAGCACCTGCCGTTAACGATTGTTTCTATACACAGAGTTACAGTCTCTTAGTTAGGTGGTGGTCTGTTACTAGCTCTTTGGATATTGCTTGTCCATATTTTTCATATAAGTGAATGAGACTTTTTGCTTTTAGCTGAAGCTAATGGAAAAAAATGCAAATGCAATGGCTTTAGGAAATAAGAGTTCTCATATGTCAAGAATGGCAGCATCCCCGGCTGGTAGATTCAGCCCTCAACAATGTCAGAGGCCGCAGATTCTTTCCATCTCTCTGCCCTGCGGTGGCTTGGCCATTGTACCAGTTCCAGGCACCACAGCCACATACATAATAACATCCAAAGGAAGGGGAGGGGCTTTGTTTCTTCTACACTACACAACAGGTTTCCTGTTACTAGCCAAAACTGGGTCACTTGGAAAAGAGACGGGGCTGGCATGATTGACTTTGATTGGGGATACCTGGAGGGAAATGGCAGTCGCTGAATGACACTTGCACTGTCAAATCACTTTAAGCAATAGTTGGCACCTAGAAAAAGAGCTTAATAAATTTCACTTGTAGTTGATAACGAAGCTACGGAAATCAGGTAAGAAACCAAGTTGTAATCAGATGATGGGCAGGTTCCTCAGTTCTGACGGATCACATTCTTCGTGGAGATGGGGTGACAGACGACAAAGGTGCCCTTCCGTGTCATAGGACAAAGGCTCCATCACCTCGGAGCACAAAGCAGAGCCCTCCATGTGGGAAGGAGCTGGCTTTAGTGGTGCAGAACTCCAGGGAGAAGAACCACGGTGGTACCCAGGTTGTAATCCAAGGGAGGATTGAGCAGAAACTGGATCCTTGGTGTCAGAGTGCTGGCATGGGGCTACTTAACCCCTCCTCTCTTGGGAAGATTGGTCCTGAGAAATGGTTAGGAATGGACACAGTATTGATGAAGTCTGTCTGATGTACAGATGTACGAAAATACACAGAGGTTGGCAAGTAACAGGACCTTGTTCATCATCTCTAGAAGACCTATCATTGGTGATTCACAGGCATGCAAAAACTGATGGACGACTCCAGAAATAAAATATAGTTCTCAGTTAATGTTCGGCTGACACTCACACACCTTCTTTTCTATCTAGTTGGTTCCTGTTTCAACAGAGCTCTTCTGTTCACCTCTGAGGATTCCCATTCTGCTGAATTTAGTCCCATCTTTCTTCTATCCCATGTACCCAGTCTCTTGCTTCTGATTGAATTTGTGTAAACACCAGAATGCTTGACTTATGAATAACCCTCTGGGGTGTTTTCAGTAAACTTGGTGGGAGGAGAATACGATTACACATTCACAACTGCCATAAGTGGTTCTGAGCGTGCAATTCCTAGAATCTAGAGCAGGAAATAACCGCATCCTAAACTCTGCCCCCTCATATTACAAATATAGGAACGAAGATGCTGAATATCCTGACTTTTTTTTTGTGTGTGTGTGTGCTTGTCACTAGAAATAAATCAATCAGCAAGTTTAGAAATCCAAGAACTCAATGGAGGAAAAATGAAACAGATATTTAAGTCTATGTATGGGAAATGTTTTAAGAGTTTTATTCACATAATTGTTATTTCTAATAAAGATTCAATAAGAGGGAAAATGAACTGCTTGTACAACTGTTGTACAAATTGGCCATTCTATAAATATGAGGAATTCCCAGAATAGTCAGAAGGTCCACTAACTTTTATTTAACTCTTGCAAATAACTTGAAATAGTTACTAAAAGTTTCCAGTTACACCGGCCATTTTTTTGATACAATAAATCCGTTGATTTATTGGAAACTTGGGTGAGCTGTTTAGAGCCTGGGGATCATCTAAGAAGCCCCTTTTGTCTCTAAGCTAGGTAGCCTATCACAGAGTTAATAGCTAGTGTAAATATTTTGATTTCATAACTTAAATGTCACCTCCTCAAAGAGGCCTTTTCTAAATAATGTACTTGCCTTGTTTTTCAAACATGACTTCCTGATACTATCCCACACATATTATCATAACAACCAACTAGAAATGACTTGTGTGGTTTGATTTTTGTCACCACAAAGGCAGGCTGATCTCTGTGAGTTCGAGACCAGCCTAGTCTACAAGAGCTAGTTCGAGGACAGCCTCCAAAGCCACAGAGAAACCCTGTCTCAACAAAAAAAGAAAAAAGAAAAAGAAAGAAATGTGATCCCTTTCTGAACTGGTTCATGTTGCCAGCAGGCTTAGTTCCTTGTAGTTGTAGGACCACCAACCTTGCTTGGATGCTTGTTGGGGTTTTGTTTACATTTTCTTTTCTTTTCTTTTCTTTTTTTCTGACTATCATCCAGAAAATTTTTTTCTTATTAACAAGAGGCCACCAGAGCCCTCTTCCATAGGCAGGTCTCACTTTTATTGGTCAACCTTGGGATTTAGAATCACTACAGAAACAAACCTGTGAGCTGGTCTATAAAGGAGCTTCTAGATTAGGTTAATGAAGATGGGAAGACCTACCCATCCCATGTGCCAGGGCTCTAGACTGAATTAACTTTGAGGTAAAATAAACTCTTCCCTCTTTAAGTGGCTTGTTGTATATTATTTTTTAACTATGTAAAGATATGTTACGTTTGTTTATGTTGCAGAATATTACTTTATGTGAAGGTGTGTTGTATTTGCTTCTGGTGCCTTTGTTAATGAGGTACAGATAATGCTACATTTGTTTATGCTGCATGTGTTTAATTATGTAAAGATGTCTTGCTATTTCACCTGGCCTCCCTAAGGCACCTGATTGGTCTAATAAAAATCTGAATGGCCAATAGCTGGGCAGGAGAGGGAAGGAGGACTGGAAGGCAGAGAGAATAACTAGGAGGAGAGAGGGAACAGAACAAGGGAGAAAAAGGGAGACACACCTGGGGCCAGAAGCCAGGCAGCCACCAGCCATCCATGGAGACAACAGGAAAGTAAGATATACAAAAAGAAGGGGAAAAAAAAAAAAAAGGCAAAAAGCCAGGAAGCAAAACTCAGCTAATGAAAAACATTAAAATAAGAGCTAAGCTAAGACTGGGCATTCAAAACTAATAAGTCTCTGTGTCATGATGTGGGAGCTGGTTGATGGCCCAAAAGGAAAAGCTTGGTACAAATGTTTTTGCGGGGCATTTTATCCCTGCAGTGGTACAGTAACTAAAAATAGCCTCTTGCTTTTCTTAGAAGAGAGCATCACAACATTTTCCTGACTTCTCTCTAACTGTGAAAAGCTCTCTTAAGAGCTTAGATTAGGTCAGGGCCACTCAGGCTAATCTTCCTCTTGATTAATTTAAGTCAACTGTTTGGTCATCTAAATGACATCCTCAAAATATCTCTCCTTGCTCTATGCAGTGTAAACTTGTCAAGGGAGTGGTAGGCCTGTCCCGTATATTAGTCTTTTCCTCTCATATGAGGTATTTAAAGATACAAAAAGCAGCAGCCCTAGAGTTCTGGTGCCACCTTCCCAGTGTGGCAAAGAACATTTTCATCTTTAGAAACTTATTATACTGTTTCAGAGATGCCTGCAGTGTCCGGACTGGGAGTATATCTGAGTGTTCATTTTCTTTTGTAACTTTGTTGTGCTTAAAATACACTGTTGATCACTTAAAAACATTTTGTTGCAAAAGCTCTGCAAATTCGATAGGCTTAGTTGGTGTAAAGTTCAGGATCCTTAAAAGCCAACCCCAGGTTTGGATCACTGTCATTTGGCCTTTGGAATGCCTGAGTCCACATTCTGTTTCAAATAGTTAAGATACCGCCATTTCTGAGAGAGGGCCTCACCATCCTTGATACTTTGGGTTTTCTGTGGGTACAGAGGAGTAGACTCCCTGGTGTGTGTTGGGGGGGGGTGAACAAGCTTCAGAACACCCTGGAAATGTCCATCTGAGCTAAATTACACACTTGATATGTAACTCCGTTTCCCCACCGGTCAAACAGGACCAGTGTTAGCGTATCATCAGACTTGGCAGGCTTCCGGATTCAGTACACATTCTTCTTGAGGGTGCCAGGTGTATAGGAATATGATGCATGTGTTTGCGATCATCATTACTAATTCCCTCCTAGAAACAAGAGGATTGAAGAGGAGTCCAGTGTGGCTTCAGTGAGGAATGAAGCATGGATTTTGTAGTAAACCTCTCTTTGATCTTTTGTTTTAATAAGTTTGGTAGTTTAGTGAACACATGTGGAAAAGCTAAGAAATCAACCACCGAACAAACCCAAGGCATCCCACTACTGAAGGGTGGTGGTTAATATGTGGATTGTTTTCACTCGGTGTTCCCGTGTGGTTTGTGTTACTTAATGTTCTCAATCACTCAGTAACCTAACATCCTACGACTCACATACATAGAAATTCCATTTTTCTCTGGCATATGGTCTCACAATACCAAATTCACATCAATGTACAGAACCTGAGATTCTCAGTTCTACGACAACATGAGCTACACTGATTCTAGAGACATCACTTTCACAGTGCAGTGAATGTGCAAAGGGAATAGGTTCAGAAGTCAGTCAATCCCCAATAGCCTCAGTTTACTCATGTGTAAAATGGGTATCTTAATGCCTGCCCTTACTTCCTTTTGGAATAATTACAAACATCACAAAATAATCCCATTTATTGTCACTGTATAGGCACAGGTTTTATCTAAAATTTCAACTTTCAGAGTATGGGCTTTGCCCTTTAAAAAGAAAAAGAAAGAAACTCTGTAGTCTGATATAAGTAGGTTGGCACATAAGAAAGTGTATAGGAAACGGTGACAAAGACAAAAAACATTGATGTAAAAGCAGCCAAACGTGCTGGACCGAGTGGCCACAACCATGCTGATTATCAAAGCATATTAAGGTGGCATAAGGAAATGAAAATGTGGCCTCTCAAATGTTACTGTGGATGACATAGTGTGGCTTTGATGCTTCAGCAGATCCCAAGCCAACTGTCCCCTGACGTATTAAAGGCGTGGCACGCCTCCCTGTTAGCTTCCTCAGCGTTCCTTCGTGCCACAGAAGACACAGCAGAACTTAGCAGCAAGAGAAGGGAGGCTGTGCCTTGGCCACTGAGCCCTTTGCCTGGGGAGACAGCATCATGTTGAAAGCCTCTTTCAGATCGGAGGTCGTGTGCGAGGACTTGGAGAGTTAAGTGGAGGTCCAAGACAGTGGTGTGAGTCCAGCTTTCCATTGTTGTAACAAATGCTTGAGGTGATCAGCTTGTAAACAGAAAAGGTCCATTTGGGACCACAGCTTCTGAGATTCTGGTCCAGGAGCAACGGGTTCATTTGGAGCCTTCTTCGCCCAGGCAGCACACGTGCTGGGCAGACTTCTCACCCCAGGGCTGGGATGTGGAACAGACTGAGGAGGAAGGGACTGAGGGTGCACACCCCAAAGTGGCCAGGATACCCCCCCCCACTGAGCCCAGCATCTTAAGCAGTCTACTCCCTCCCAGTAGAACCACAATCTGGGGACAAGGGGCCTTTGCAGAGCATTCTGGGTTTAGAACGAAGTTGCTGGTGACAGCACATGACAGATCTTGGGGTGGGGTAGACATGCCAGCCACAGACAGGTCAGCTCCTCTACAGCCATGCCATCTGGCAGAAGCAGGAGACAGGGGCTTTGCAGAGGGACGGGGGTGCGTTCTGTATGAACACAGAACACAGGTGTCCATCATGCCCATTCCTGGTGTCAAGAGTAAAGATGTAAAACCTCAATAACGTTGCTGAGAATACCCAGCAGAAGTCAAGTGTGCACAGGGTCTGCCAGGACAGACGGATACTGAATCTAAACACCCAGGCCATCCGTTGCGGTAATATGGTGAGCCATTCTGAATGCTGTGTATGAGATTTTATGTTTAATTTGTTTTTACTTCATGTGTAGGGAACATTTTGGGGTTTGATTTCATTTATATATTCAGGCAAGAAAAAAGGAGACTTGGTGTTAAAAGATTTGGTATGATGATGAAAGACTATATTTGTGTTGTTTCTTTCCTGTTGAATTGTAGCCAGAATTGAAACCAATACATGAGTTACTGGTGAGTATAATGATACTACTACAGACTGTGGGTTCTGAGCTCAGGGTGCCAGGCACTAAGCTGGGCGCTTCCAATACGGGGTCCCCTCTGTGACTCACATAATCCCCATGACAGAGAAAACATTACCCCTTTACAGATCAGGAAACCAAGGCTTTGGAGATGCCATTTTTTCCAAGTTGTAGCCTCCTTCCTAGCAGTATCCAAGTCCCTGATAAAGCCGTGAAGGCTCCAGAGGATTGAAGAGACAAGGTACGATATCCTCAGTGTGACAGGTCAGATGACGAGGAAACAGAGTGACAGGCAAAGCAGAAGGCAGGAGAGGATGATGCAGAAAGAAAGAAAAGGAGCTAGGCACTGAGAAAGGGAAGGGGCTCTGCGGGCTGCGGGGCTCTGCGGGCTGCGGGGGTCTGCGGGCTGCGGGGGTCCTACCCACACAGTTGTCACGGCTGATGCCTTTGTGCGGTTGTGTGATGGGCAGTGCTCACTGTCCTAGACAGGATCGGGATCATGTAGGTGACAAATGAGGTAGGGTGATGTGAGGGATTATGCTGACTAGGTCAGCTGGAGTGGGAAGATGACATCATCCCCTGGGTCTGGATCCAGGGGCTGTGTAAAAGTGGGAAGTTAGCAGTGCCAGCATCCTCCGTGTCCTGCTGTAACTTCCCCTCCGTGGTGAACTGTGACCTCCAGTGTGAGCCACAATTAGCCCTTTCCCTTTGTGGGGGATGACACCAGAGACGCACAAAGGTTACTGAGGAGATTTTTGTTGCATCAGGTTGTTGTGTAGGTGGTGGTGGTTCGTTTTGATGCATGGGTCTCTTTTTTTGTTGACGGTTGGTTTGTTGGTTTGTTTTTAGTCAGAATCTCTCTGTGTAACCCTGGCAGGCCTAGAACTTCACAGATCTCTTAGACTGACCTCAAACACACAATCCTCCTGTCTCATAACCCTAGTGCTAGGATGTAAGACAAGAGACAAGACGTCATTGATGTTTGAGTCCTGTGGGGCATCCTACCAGACAGGCTCACCTGCCTTTTGCTATGGTACCTGCTGCAGGCCAGCTCAGAGAAGAGATTAAAAGAAATGGGCCTCGGGCTGGAGAGATGGTTCAGTGGTTAAGAGCACTGACTGCTTTTCTAGAGGACCTGGGTTCAATTCCCAGCACCCACATGGTAGTTCACAACTCTCTGTAACTTCACTTCCAGGGGACCTGACACCCTTACACAAACATACATGCAGACAAAACACCAATATACACGAAATAAAATAAATAAATTACAAAAATGGGCCTTCTTAACACAGCTTCCTGGAGGTGGGAGGAAATAAAGTCTGCACGGTTTTAACGTGCCCTTGTTATAGAGCCCCGCTCCCCTCCCCCCCTCTCTCCGAGTTGGTCTTGTGAGAAAGATTGCTGTTTTATTTTATGGGAACCCAGATGGAATCTGTCACATGGCCGCAAAACACAGAAACTTCTCTGATTTTTAGGAAGAGCAAGAGCTTTTTTGCTCGTGGGTCAGATTTGCAGCCCAAGTGCCTGTTACCAAGTGTACACAGACAAGTATTTCACCAAGATATTAAAAGTCCTGCCTGATATTCATTGTGCAAGTTTAGTGGTCATGGAGAGCTAAAGAGGTTGATGGTAGCGTGACTAGAAACCCACTTTAAAGATGAGCAGACCGAGACAAAGCATGCACACTAACCAAGACAGGAGAAGTGGCTCGGTGACCCAGAGCACTTGTCAGGCTTGGGTACAGTGGGATCATAAGCTAAGGTTTCTGATTTTCCCTTAATTTCTGATCTCATGTGCTAACAGGCAGAATCGATGCTGTTCCTTCTGACGGCTTCTCTGAGAAACTGGAAGTTCCCCTGCAGAGTTAGGGCCTGAGAAGGACGGGGTGTTGATTGTCCCCCTCCTAAACGTACATTAAATCAGTATTAGCCATGTCTGTGTAACCAGGCAACAAGCAGATTTTTGAAGGTTCATGGCTGGGTCTGTTGATATAAAAGTTTCCCTTATTGTCATCATACTTAATGATCCGAGGGCCTGAGTAGCTGCTTGCCCTAGGCTGTGCGTCAGGGCCGTGTTGGGCCTATTGTGGAGACTGCGTATGCTTCCCTGGGAGTCTGTGCCAGGAGAATCCAGGCCTCAGTGGGCAGCCTGAAGGGCTCTGTTGTCTGCTCTGGCAGACAACAGAGGTTAGTTAGCATCCCGATTGCTGCGGCCCATCCTGCACCTCTCAAAACTGTCAGCATCTTAGGTACATTTCCTTGAGCTCTTATTCACACATTCGTCTCTGAAAGTGATACAACACCATCCACGTTATGGCGTGGATGTCCATGTCTGTCCCAGTGACTGATGACAGGACAGCAAGCAGGTATTTTTCAAAAGGGACTTCTTCTCCTCCACAAAACCCAGGATGACTGCAACGTCAGTAAATAAATCTTCATTTTTAAGAAGCCACAATATTTTTTCCTTTAGAGTTATTATAAATGTCCAACAGCTTCTTACTATACACATGCACTCAGAGTTTTCAAAGGAAAAAAAAAAAAGTCTTATTCCATGATCCTGACTGATTGCTTTCGAAATTCAAACTTCAGTTTTGAACAACCGAGGATCTGAAAGACACACTGGTTTGGGAGACCAGTGTGCAGAGAGCACCCGCCTTGTTTCTTCCTGTCCTTTAACCTGGAAGAGTTTGAATAAAATTCCTGAGTTGAGATGGGCCGTAGTTACAGACAGATAAGCTTTTCCGAGCGGAATCCGGGAGGCTGCTCAATCCCCAATTACTGAAACACTGAGTTCCGCTGGAAGCAGCTGCACCAGCAATAGGAAGGGAGAACCGGGCCGCCGGCTCTCACGCCCTCTCTGGTCACACTCAGTGAATTTTCCAGACACTAAAGCTGCCATCAGGAGCAAACTCGTGTGTGAGAGCCCAGGTTCAGAGTCTCCCAAGTCCTGGTAAATGTTTTGATCGTGTTTGTACGCTGTGACAATTCGCCTTCCTGTTAGAAGAAGTCACCGGAGTATTTACGGTCTAAAGACCATTTTGTCCATGGAAATAATTTTTATTGTTCTGAGTCATTCTGTTGTGTGGAAATGGAGCATGAGTTCCAGGACAAGGATGAGACGATGTGTTTGCTTTTCTTTACTTCCTCTTAAATGGTTTTGAATGCATGAATGTCAGTATTGTCAAAGTATTTCCATATTTTTATTGGTTTAGAAGCAACGCGGGTAGAGATGTCTCCTCGCTGACAATCCGCCCTGTGTGCTCAGCATCTTGGCAGGAATGCCTGCCCAGTGGGATGTGAGCCCTTGTTTTTCTCTTAGCCCCACTCATGTTTTTCTTCTTAATGGACGCTTACCATTTTAAAGGTTGCAGAAACCTTGGGGAAAATTGAAATTGCTTTTGCTGAGCTACCAGAGGGATGCCAATTAAGTTGTAAGCTTCTGAGGGCACAAACCTGTAATCCTAATGCTCAGAGGCAGAGGCATGAGGGTCGTGAGTTCAAGGCCAACCTGGGTTTCCTAGTAACATGTTGTCTCAAAATTTTAAAAGTGAAAATAGATTGAGTCTCCATGGTAGCATTTCCTGATACCACCCAGAGCACTTCCATGATAGATAAACCCTAGACCCAGGCAGTTCCTGACCTTTATTTCTCAATATTTCTTTGATTTCACAACCGTTGTTAATAATAACCTCTAGGGAACTAAGTTTTTTAAAATACATGAATAAATTTTAACAGCAGGACTGCTGTGGGATGCCCCCTGTATGCTGTGAATATGTTTTATTGCCATTGGTTAATAAAGAAGCTGATTTGGACAATAGCCAGGCAGAATATAGCTAGGCAGGAAATCCCAACAGAGAGAAAGAAGGCTGAGTCAGGGAGATGCCATGCAGCTGCCAGAGGAGTAAGAAGCTAGAGTATTACTGGTAAGCCGTGGCATGTGGCAATGCATACATTAATATAAATGGGTTAATTTAAGTTGTAAGAGCTAGTTAATAATAAGCCCGAGCCAAAAGGCCAAGCAATTATAATTAATATTAAGCTTCAGAGTGATTATTTTGGAACTGGCAGGCAAGAAAGAAACCTTCAGCTACACATTACAGCTTATATTTACTGAGAAGCCATGGGTAAATGGCATTTTAGAAAGTATTTTCAAAGCAATCAATGACTGTCCTTGCTTTAGACTAAAATGTCAAGTTCCTAGTCATCACTGTTTCAATTACTGCTCCATCTTACTTAGGCTTAAAATTAATTCTTGTACTTTCTTACAAGAGTAAGAGAACTGGGTGGGCCTCCGGCCTTCTTGGCTTATCAGCATGCTTACCGGTCCATCTCCAACACTGACCTAACTAGTTATCCCTGTTAGGCAAGAAGAGACTAGTACTAGTCAGCCTTACACTAGAAAGAAGCTGATCAGATTTTGTTTGGTTTTCAAGGCACTGTATCATTCTGTAGACCACGCTGGCCTTGAATTTCAGCAGTGTTCCTAAGTTAGCTCTGAAATGCCAGGGTTGCAGGCATGAGTTACCACCCCCAACTCTAAACAAGTGCTTTCTAGCAAATAATTTCTTCTCTTAGAAATGATCATTTCTGATCCTGCTCTCTGCCATATATCTATACAATATACGCTTTTTATATCCACAAGAATGAGTGTGTGTGTGTGTGTGTCTGTGTGTCTGTGTCTGTGTCTGTGTGTGTGTACATCCGGGAATATGATTTGGTGCTCAGTTGCGGAGAGTTGGATTTTTACATTAGGGAGTGGTCGGTATTAATGTGAATTGTTTTATTTTCAACAGGTTGATATGATGAAAGAGGCTTTGGAGAAACTTCAGCTCAACATAGTAGAGATGAAAGATGAGAATGCAACCTTAGATGGCGGTGATGTCCTGTTCACAGGTATGAGTACATTGATTTCCTATTCTGATACCTGACTCAGACTTGCTTGTTTCATTAACTTGTTTCTTTAGTCGTCGAAATAATGGATACAAAGCGCAGGGGCCTAAAACATGCTCAGAAAATCACCGTGAAGAAGAAAGAGTGGCCTTCCATTTGAGATCATCAGTGTGATGTTCACACACAGTCCAGGCTTCCTTGCAGTACAGGTCCTTTTTCCCCGGTGCATATCATTCGAGTGCATAACTGATTGTTCTTTATAGAGGCATTTTGGTATGTATCGTGTTTTCTATAACTAAGTGAATATGTTGAGTAGTATTTCCATTGTGTAACCATATACCAGGTTTATGCTTAAAAGATTCTTCATACAAAATTAATATCATTTACAAATAATTTCTTTCCAGATGGCAAGACAAATTCAAATACATTTCTATGCAAATTGATTTGGCTTCATGCCAGCATAACTCAGTGAAATATAAATGTTAGCATTATTGTGGATCTAACCAGAATGCATATAAGGTGGCTACTAAAGAAACAATAATTATAGCATTTAACCTTCCCACTTCTTTATGATGCTGGATTATTAAGTGAAATCTCCATCCTCAGATTCATTCTGGTTATACTGAAGTGCAAGATAATTACTAGAATTTTAATTTCTAGTGTGATTTTGTTTGCCCTAATTGTCAAGGAATTTCACCACCATTGTCCAAATAAAGACGGTGGTCCTGAGGACTAGAGAAAGCAGCCTCGCATGGCCCCCATATCTGTAGCCAAAGTACAGCCCCTTTGTTGTTTAGAACATGTCTCCTATTACTAATGTTTAGATTTAATGCATGTTCCTGGAGAAGGTGCAATGGAAAGAGAAAGCAGCTTTATTTTGTGACCTTTTAGTGTCTTCTTGCTTGGTGTCCTATGCCCAAGGCTGGAGGTGTTGTATTGCCCATCTCCAAGGGGTGACATTCAACCCATGGCTTTTGTGAGTAGCATCTGGTGAAGCCGTGCTGTGTTCCGGCTAGCCGATGTTGCCTGGCACAGACCTGCCTCTGGAGTTTGGGCTGCATGTGCCCTGAGCCCTCAGAACACAGAAGGAGGGAACTGACTGCACATTCATAGCTCTGGTTGTGCCCAAGCCAACTCAGCCATTCTCCGACTCTTCCCAGTAAGATCCCCTTAGATGGTCTTCGTGCCTCTCATGGATAGACCAGAGCAGCAGACGGTTTCCTCTTAGAAAATGGCCTTCTGTGGAGCACTAGATGTGTAAGCCACACCTTCTTGCAGTGCAGAGCTGATCCAGTCAGCTCATGAGAGTAAGACCTGTCCGTCTCCTCCACGGGGCCATGACATACAGCAAGCGTCTCCTCCTTTGGTCAAAGCTGCTGGCCATGTCAAGCCCCTTGTCTTTGCATCACTGAACATGGAGGGAGTCTTGCCCTTGATTAGGTCTGAGCCTTTCTTTCACATCCAGTAAGTTCACATCTTAAGAGTTACTTGATTCAAAACTGAGATAAGGGTCTAGGAGATGACTTGATGATGCCACTCAAGGGCGAGGACCTGAGCTCTAATCCCCAGAGTCCACATAAAGCCAGAGACAGTACCACACATCTGTGGTCCCAGTGCATCTACAGTAGGATGAGAAATGGAGATGGGAGGCTCCCCAGAAGCTTGGGGCCTGCAGGCCTGGCTTGCACTGTGGTCAACGAGAGACCCCGGCTTATGCAGGGTGGTAAGTTTAAAGACCAACACCCAAAGCTGTCCTCAGATCTCTACATTTGTACCCCATTGTTCCCCCCGCCCTCCTTCCCATTTACAATTTTCCCATTTTTAAGTGTAAAATTCATGAACCATCAGTTACATCCCCAATGTATGCAAGTCTGCCCGTCAGTTAGATCAGGCAGAGCTAGGTAACTAACGGATTCTGTAGCGCTTTCTGTGTGCTCTCTGCCCCCTTCTTTCCATGAGTCAACGCTTCATTAATAATTTATCAGGAAATGGACGGAAGGAGAGCTACTTTCCAATTCCACTTCCTGCTGGGAAATGTGTCAGTCACGAAAGCAGCTACTGGGAAAAAATTGTTTCCATCCCATTTGCCTTGAATAGATAACATCAATTTGCCCCCTTTTTTTATTTATTTTGTGAAATATAGATTTCATATAACTGAGTTGTAAATGTGTATGTGCTGCTTAAAGACCAACGATAAAATAAGCGCTTGCATGCCCACCCCTGGCTTATAAAACAGGATCCTGCCAGGACCACAAAAGCCCCGTGTGGTCCCCTCATCCAGCCTTGGGAAGCCGTTCACTTTGCTGTGGAGTTTGTCTCAATATATGTATTTCTAAGTTACATGCCATCTCAGGTTGCTCTTGGTACAAGTTCCTGTGGCTGTAGTGCTCACGATATGACTTTTCTGCCTTTGACCTAAGTAGACAGATGTAAATATAATAGTTTTCTATGTTAAGCGGTGTTCTGAGGGAAGGAATATACCACCAAATAGTCTTTACTAATGCTGTGTATTGTGGGTGCCTCTTGGATTTGTGTGTTATTACCATCAACACTGCTATGTCTGCCCCTGTGTCCTCTGGGCTCATGGTTAAGAACTGTTCTGTAAGGCCAACACTTGGATTCTGGGTTCTCGGATAAAGTCCTTGCTGATTCAGTGTGATGATTATATGATTTTCCTTTCCACTTCAGCCTGTGAGTCTTTCATGTCAGGGATAAAATCCAGCCATCACTATTCACATTGTTGGGTTTAGTTTGCTAATGTATTTTAAGCGTTTGTTTCCATGGCCTATACTTTTTCTTTCTTGCTGTCCTCATCTGGTTTGGATAAAACTATTATATTACTCTCAATTCTGTATTGGAGGGATGCTTCTTATTTTTCTTTTCTTTGGAATCAGTACGATTTACATTGCATATCCCTTCAGCTTGATAAGACAAATGCATAAGCAGTTCCTGGTATGTTATTAATGGGGAGATTTTAAGCCGATTCAATTACTTTAATGATTATTTAGGCTTTCCTGGGTCCATATTGGTGAGTCCTATTTTCTGATTTTATCTCGTTTACCTCAGTTATCAAAATGTTGGTTATAAAATTATTCTTACTGTCTCTTCAGACTCCATTCCATCATAACTATACTCCCTTTCATTTGCCAAGCTTCTGCCTCCCTCCCTCGGTTTCCTCTGCTCCACAAGTTTGTCAATTTTATTAATCTTTTCAAAGGACTAAATATTGGTTTTTGTAAACCCTTTCTCTTGTGTTTCTTTTACTTCTCTTTGTTTCTTTTAAATGTCTTTATACTCTGTTTTTCTCTACATAATGAATTGACATCTTACCAAGTTTTAAATGTATGTGTCTCTAATGAATAGATTTCTCTCCAACTACTACTTATTTAAATCTTTTTTTTTTCTTTCTCTTTTTTTTTTTTTTTTTTTTTTTTTTTTCCCCCTGTTTTCGCTTGCTTGCTTAAAACAAGATCTCATGTGGCCCAGGCTAGCTTCAAATTCATTATATAGTTGATGATGAGCTTGAATTCCCAATCCTCCTGCCTCTGCCTCCCCAGTACTAGAATTATAGACTCTCTCTACCACACCCAATGAGACCCTCTGTTTGATGTGAGTATTTATATTGCCATTTAATTCTAAATGTTTCCTAAATTTCTGTTAGGATTCAACTGTTGACTCATTAGTAGATAATAGTAAATTTATTTTTAATGTGGTTTGGAGACCACCAGCTCTACTGTAGTTGTAGAAGGGAAAGCCATTTACGTTATATTTCCTTTAGGAATTATATGTCAAGCAAATCAATCTTTTTCTTCTTAGAATTCTAAATATAAATGCTGATCTCTAATGAAACCGTGGATCTGTGCCCAGGCCATCAGTGGAGACTAAAACCAGTGTGGAAAGTTAGTGGAAAGCATAGTGGAGGAATTAGGCCATTGTCACTGAACCCACTTGGTCATTCTAGTCCCTCACTGAAATATTTGTGACCATCAGTCACACGCCTTGTGTGAAGCAAGGGATATGTGGACCTCTCTGTTAAAAGAGGAACTATATCTAACAGTCTCTTGGAAACTATCAATTTACTGACAATACAAAGGGTACGGGGAAATGTAAGTGTTAGGAAACCCTCAGCCAAGTCTGATCATAGGATTGAGTTAAGGAAAGGTCTGGTTTCTCTTATACGTGAATGAGGTGGAATTTGATTATTTATGTTATCTTTTTACATTTTGTAGTTTTTTTTCCATACAATGTATGTTGGTCATATCCTTTCCCTCCCCACTCGTCCTCCCAGAATTACATAATTATTATCATTTCGTGTGTATGTTTTGTCTGTGTGTGCCTGTGTACTGTATGCATCCCTGGTGCCTGTGGAGACCAGAAGACCAAGACCATTGGATCCCCTAGAACCATGTTGTTGAGATTTACTGAGCGCATCGTCCCTGTTATGCCTAGAAAACACTACTCCCAACAGACATCCTATTCCTCTGACCATTACGATCTTTCAGCCCATCTGAGACATTCCCTGAGCCATAGGTTTAGGGGTTGCGTTGTATATTTATAGCCATAAGAAACAGTGAGTCCCTTCATGTATCCGGGCAACCACCACCAGACATCAGTGGACATTTTTTATCTTCCCAAGCTGAAACTCCTTCCCCAATCAGAAACCACTACCCATTGACCCCTCTCCCAGCTCCTAGAAACTTCTATGCTGACTACTGTCTCTGAGTTCGAAAGGCTTATTTATCCAAGGGCAGGCATTTCATCAGTTTTTGGAAGGGGAACAGGAGTAACTCTCCCAGCGGTGAAGGGAACGTTGTGATACTTTAAGGTGGTTATTACAGAAAAAGAAGCTGTGCTCAGTCCTTAGGGCCATGGACTCATTGTGTTTCGTCACATCTGTTACAGGCAGAGAATTTTTTGTGGGTCTTTCCAAGAGGACAAATCAACGAGGTGCAGAAATCTTGGCTGACACTTTTAAGGTAGGTGAAAGATGTTTGTGCCTGGCTCAAAGTAATTGCTTAATAAATATTCATGGTCCCGAGGAATCAATATGCCATGCGTAATTGTGTTTACAATCCACCGGCTCTAAAAAATTATTCTTAGTATTTGTACATTTGCTAGATGTTTTAAAGTCTATTAGATTCAAATTTGTCAACAATTAAGACCCACTGAGCTCTCTCAGGAACAAGAAAGTTACTGTGCTCACCTTCTGGCTTTTACAAAGGCACAGTCACACAAACACTAGGGCATGTTCCTGACAAAATCACTTTTAAAAATTAAAGCCTGGAGACCCAGATGTGCCTGGTACAAAATGTGATTTTCAGATTAGAACACAGGCTGTCCTCTACTGGGTACTTACTGTGTACTGGAAATTCCAAAGTATTGCATATGCCTTCCCTCAGGGTCCCTTTACAGCTTGTGGGAAGAATACTTAGTAAGGGATACAAACACACACACACACACACACACACACACACACACACGTGCAAACACACAGGAACGCATGAACGAACACACACCTCTCCCTTCTGAAATCGCTGTTCCCCATGGGAACGTGAAGCTCTAGCTGACCCACAGTGTCCACAAGGGATTCAGACAAGTCTCCCGAGGTAGTCTGCCACACAGGCGGAAGAACTAGCAAAGCAGATGCCACAGTCAAACTCTGGAAGGAAACTGCTTTCTTCTTACAAGCAGTCTTTGTTTAACAATACCTGTGACACACCTGTCAGTCAGCCCCACCACGCCCCCACCACGCCCCTACCAAACCCCCAACCCCGGGCTGGCAACCTTCAAAAGAGCGAGCATGGTTCTGGCAGTTTGTAATCCGTCTTGGAAATTGCTCTGCGGTAACAGCCCCTTGTCTTTCTGTCTGTCTGCGTAGGACTACGCGGTCTCCACAGTCCCTGTGGCGGATACTCTGCACCTGAAGAGTTTCTGCAGCATGGCCGGGCCCAACCTGATTGCAATAGGGTCCAGTGAACCTGCGCAGAAGGCCCTCAAGGTAAACACAAAATGTGCTTCTAGGTGCAGCGGGCCGTGCCTGGCCACAGGCTAGACACCAGGCAGGGATGGCAAGGACGGGCTGGACTGGCATCCGAGACACGTGGTGTGTGTGCAGTGTCTGCTCTGGTTCTCACTAGGGGAGCCAGGAACCCCCGTGTATGGAATGGGCTCCGCGGTGGTGGCCAGATTTCTGAATGATAAACACCAAGTTCATCCTCTTGCACCCTGGGGGTAGAAGGGTATGCCAGTAGCCAGGGATCTTTGTATTGCTTTCTCCCTCTAGTAGGGGAGTTGGTACCTTGAGGGTTTGTTACAATAGTCTTACCCTTTTGTTGTACCTACCCTACTGCATAATGGCCTTCTAGAAAGTTCTGACTCAGAAGGACCTAGGAATCTTGCCTTCTCCACCTTTATTTCGAATGGTAAACTTTAGCACAGGAAATGTCCTCAGTTTCTGGGTGAAGCTCGGCAGGCCCCGGAATACTGTGAGTTTCTGAGTCACAGAGCTAGTCATGGAAGTCATGGATGATGGGAGCTTTCCCTTGTTGCCATGCTTTTCCCTGGGAGACAGTCTGCAGGCTCTGGAAGGGTAGAGACCTGTCTGGCCCGTTACGGCCCCTGATTGTGATGTTCCTGGTGAGGGGCTTGGTACCATTGTCTGCTCTGAGCTGATAAACTAGATGGGGTGCCTTGCTGAGGCCACAAGACTGGCGCTAAGTGGTCTGGAAGAGCAACCCTCCCTCTGATGTGGCCCTTCATGTCAACATGCATGACTCATCCATGAACCACATCCCGGAGATTCCTCATGCAAAGAGTGAGGGGGACGTGTTTGCCCCGTGTTTGCCACGAATTGCTTTGCTCTCTCTCTCGCCCGTCTTCCTCAGCCCGGGCACAGCCTCGCTCACTAAGGAGCAATAATTGCCGTGAGCAGTTTCCCCTCTGTGGGATCTGGGGCTCATTCAATCTTTTTCCCTAACTGTATCTGTGGCAGCATTCGAATCTAGGGCTTTTAACAGCTGTGACTGGATTATCTGCTGTATTTGATTACATTAGAGTGGTTTTCTCTGGTCTCCTGTAGACTCTGCCTTTTGTTTAGCTTCATATGGAAAACTATGACAGTTCTCTGTGTAAAGGAAGGATAATGTCTTGAAAGAAAGCATGTGATGAATGGTACCGTCCAGGGAATCAGGGAAGATGGTATTTCTCCTTAGGGAGTAACTGTGGTATCTGTCCATGACAGCTGAGTTGGTCTGCAGGTGTTTGGAATCGATTATAAGGGAAAGGGAACTTAAGCTTGAACTTTGAACTTTGTTCAAAGGGAACTTTGAACCAAAGTAAGGGGAGAAAAGAAAAGAAAAAAGCCTTTACGTCATTCCCAGAAGACAGTCCTGAATTCCAACAGCATGGTGCTCACGGTCTCAGCAGTTGCTGGCTCTGCCTGGAGAAACTGACCCAACAAAGTAAGAGATAATATAATATGGCTAATTGTAGGAAAAGATTCTAATTGCTACTCAAAGGACAAAGTAAAGCACAGAGCTCTCTAATAGCTAATCAGAGAAAGCCCTCTGGGAAAATGGGACCAGAAGCATGTCAAAAGCAACGGCATTTGTCGGGGCGTGGCTCAGTGAGAGGATGCTCCTGGTGGGGATATAGCATCGGCTGAACCTGAACACAGTGAGTTCGTGAGATGGGAGCCGCTTGCCACACGCCCCTGGCTGGGGCAGGTGGGATCTACGGATGCCGTGATTTAAAAACGAGGGTGAGATCATTGTCATGCGAAGAGTCTGGGTACCTGCACATCTCTGAGTAGAAAGATCATTCCTTCAGAGATGCTGGGCCAGGACACGATAATTGTCTCCATTGCAGCCAGAAAAGAGGAGCACTGACAAGCCAGCAAAAGCCACCAACCCAAAAGTGGTCCACGTGCCAGTGCCCACTGCATGCCCTCCTTCCCTTCCCATTGACAAGTTCTGCAAGATGGTGCCTCTCAGAACATTCTAGAGAGACTTCATAGGCCTTCCTGCCGAGCTCATCTGAGTATGAACAATGAAACCTTCTGTAGCAGAAGCTATAAAAAGCCCCCGCCAGCTCCAAGGGTGCCCTTTGGAGATCATTTTTCCATCAGCACATGAGCTGCCTAAACCATGGGCCTGTGAAGCAGGCGAATGCCCGCCTGTCGTGTTCTCAACATCAAAAAAAAAAAAAACCTTTGCCTTTGTAGCAAGAGCATAACAAACTCAGCAGGAGAATAATGAGCTTCCCCACAGGGCGTGGTCTCAGTCAAAAGGAGGTGGTCAGTGACATCACATTTAGGTGACCTGAGACGCTCATTTATCTGCAAACAGCTTGGCTCCTGTATAAGGCTGCCAATAAAATTGGGAAAGGGTAAGTCCAGCTGCTGACATGGAGATAGGCATCCTGATGAAGACGTGCAGAGATGGGAACACATGTATGGTTTACAAAAGCAGAGCGGTGATAATGTGGTGTTCCCCGCATTATAGGTAGAAATAGTGAGATCGGATGAAATAACAAATATTTTCAGTAGAATCTTATGCCTCAAGGCTCGAGTTTCCTGGATCTTGAATTCCTTGCCTTGATTTCCACTGTCAGCAGCAGCCTGCTGGTGCTGTGACAAACACCTGAGATAAATAGCTTTAAAGGAGCAACATGGGTTTAGTGTCTTCTGTCCATGGTCACTTGACCTATGGCCAATACCATGGAGAGGAGCACACCGGGCAACACACTCACTCACCTGAGGACGCAGGAGCTCCCACAGAAGCGCTGTCTTAGAGTGACAGAACTTACTCCCACTGGGCGCCACATCCTAAAAGTTCCGCCCTTCCAGCAGGGCCACAGGCTGCCGGTCAAGCCTCTGACACATGAGCCTTTGGGGCACAGCCCAGGATTAACCCGCAACTCACACCTTACTCAGTGGCCACTCTCTTTCTATCGGAAAACCTTGTCTTTCTTTTAATAAGATTTTAAATTAATTTTAAATTAATAAGATTTATTTAAGCTTATTTTATATATCGATCCCAGGTCCCTCTCCCTCTCATTCTCCCATGCCCCCCACTGATCCCCCCATCCACTCCCCAGGGAGGGTGAGGCCTTCTATGAGGGATCACCAAAGTCTGTCAAGTCATGTGGGGCAGGGCCTAGGCCCTTCCCCGTGTATCTAAGCTGAGAGAATATCCCTCCATGGGGATTGGGCTCCCAAAGTGTGTTCGTACACTAGGAATAAATGCTGGTTCCACTGCCAGAAGCCCCATAAACTGCCCAAGCCTTGTAGCTGACTCCCTGGTTGGGTCCTATACTGGTTCCCTAGATGTCAGACGGGTCTGGCAGCTCCCGTTTGTTTAGGTCTGCTGTGGAAAACCTTTTCTAATTATCTTTTTCACCAGACATTGTTTCTCTCTAGCTTCTCCTCTCTCCAGTTATTTAGTGCTATTTCCGTGTGTGTGTGTGTGTGTGTGTGTGTGTGTGTGTGTGTGTGCGCACACGCGCGCGCGCACATGTGCACACTCCTACATGAATGCTTACTTGCTTTACCCAGTACCCAGAATTTGACTCGTTTCGGGGAAGCTGTGAATTTGGTTCCAAATACTGTTTTCCTCATCAACCTTGCTATCTGTTAGTGTCTTGGTGAAGAAGCCACAGCCACTTTAGGCTTTTTCTTTAAAGGGAAAACCATTCAATAGAGGTGAATCGTACACTACAAAAACTGCCCTTATCCATCACATCCCTCTGATATGTTTCCTTCCAAATCTGAACCCTCTTTTTCACACATTCATGTAAAGCTGAGACCCCAGGGGGTTGTGAATAATTAGTCTTACTGTATTTGGACATTTTGCCATGGCTTCCTAGCTATTCTTGGCTAACAAAGTGGGTTCTTGTGAATATGGTCATCATATAATCTAGGTTGTAGTGAAACTGAGATCTTGGTTTTAATTAACCTCTTCTTGCTGTAGTTTAACTTGGGTAAGGTGAAAGCAGTTGGCAATTTCTCCACCTTTGATCACTGTGGGAGGAGGTAACAGTACCGGAAAGGTGCCTTGTCGAAAGAGGAGTTTGTTATTGGCCCTGCAGGCCATCTTTGTACATTTTAATTCATACCTATCCTTACTGTTAGGAAAAGATGTCTGTTTGATTTGTTGGTGGATCAAGCAGTGTCTGTGATCTAGATTCTTTAACAGCCTGTTGGAATTCACTGAGACTAGAAGCAGCTTGACTTCAAATCTGAGCTTCTCCTCCAGTAAAGATCCGAATATGAGAAGGGGCATCCATCAATCAGCTCACACGGCTGGAAGCTCAGGGAACATTAGACCACACCCAGGAACCCACAGCCCACAGTGACACATTAGTCCTGAAGGCCCTGTTCGCTAGTGTTGGGTGTCAGAAGAGCCTTGCTGTCCTCAGCGTCACCACACATCATCCTAGGCGTACCTGTCCTCGTCTGGGGAGTGGTCTGCACTGAGAGGTTCTTCTCTTGCAACTGATCTCTGTGCCTTCAGCCTAAGGAGAGCGATTGATTCCCATGCTGGCCCGCAGGGTAAGCATGGAGCCCAAAGAACACAGACACAAAAGGCATCAGAGATGCCAGGCTCCCGCCCTACATTAGTTAATGTTCAAGGTTGGATGCGTCTCCACAGGCGCCGTAGAACCCTTGGTTGTTAGCTCATGGTGCTACTGCTGGAGGCTGTCGAACCCATGGGAGATAAAGCCTAGGACTGGACTGTGGTGGGGAAGGAGCTTAAAGCTTTCAGCCTGCCACTGCTTTGGGCTCCTGGCTGCCTAGATGAGAGGGGTCCTAGCCACAGGTTCCCACTGCCATAAACTCCAACCTGCCTTCCTCTCAACCATGGGCACAATCCTCCTTCCAAGTTGCTTTCTGTCAAGCATTTGATCATAGCCACAAGAAAAGTCTTCTTGTGGGCTCAAGTGTGAAGTCAGTACTTTTAGCAAAAGCAGTTTCTAAGTGTGTGTTATAAAAATACACCTGTTGTTGCAGCAGACTGGGATTAGTCTGCAGGCTGTCCTAGGTCCCCACCCCGCTTCACCCCTGCATGGCCCCCACCCCACTTCACCCTTGCATGGCCCCCACATTCCCACAACCAGCTCATTGTTTTTAATAAAGGAATACATAAAAATTAATTTTGTGCCTTCTCTTACCCTGTTCTTTTTTTTGGTTCCATCCAAAGTCAATCACCTTCCTCTCCCCAAGCGTGGATTCAGTACATGCTCTCTGTCACAGGAGGACAGTTTCTAATAACTGTCACCCCCGTAGGCAGATACTTGCAGTCAGTCCAACTTAATCTCCTTGGTAGCATTTAGCCCTGCAGTCAGAGGAGCACAGTCAAAGGAGAGAGAAGGAAGGAGCTTTCAGAGGGAGGGGGAGGGGGAAGGGAGGGAGAGGAGAAAGTGGGGGGGAGAGGGGAGGGGGAGGGGGAGAGAGGAGGATGGGGAGGGGGTGGAATAGAGGGATGGAGAGAGGAGGGGAGGGAGGGGAGGGGGAGAGAGGAGGGTGGGGGGGAGGGGAGGGGGAGGGGGAGAGAGGAGGGGAGGGGGAGAGAGGAGGGGGGGGGGAGAGAGGAGGGTGGGGAGGGGTGGAATAGAGGGATGGAGAGAGGAGGGGGGAGGGGAGGGGGAGAGAGGAGGGTGGGGAGGGGAGGGGGAGGGGGAGAGAGGAGGGTGGGGAGGGGTAGAATAGGGGGATGGAGAGAGGAGGGGGGGGGGAGGGGGAGGGGGGGGGGGGAGAGAGGAGGGTGGGGAGGGGTAGAATAGGGGGGATGGAGAGAGGAGGGTGGGGAGGGGAGGGGGAGGAGGGGGAGAGAGGAGGGTGGGGAGGGGTGGAATAGGGGGATGGAGAGAGTGCAGGGGGAGAGAGGAGGGGAGGGAGTGGAGGGGGAGGAGGGGGAGATGGAGGAGAGAGTACGCAGGGAAGGAGTTGCCCTGTATTAGTTACTTTTCTGCTGCTGTGATAAAACACCACCAAGACAGCTAATGGAAGAAATAGGTTGCTTGGGTTGCAGTCCCTGAGGGGTGAGGTGCATCTTGGGTTGCAGTCCCTGAGGGGTGAGGTGCATCTTGGGTTGCAGTCCCTGAGGGGTGAGGTGCATCTTGGGTTGCAGTCCCTGAGGGGTGAGGTGCATCTTGGGTTGCAGTCCCTGAGGGGTGAGGTGCATCTTGGGTTGCAGTCCCTGAGGGGTGAGGTGCATCTTGGGTTGCAGTCCCTGAGGGGTGAGGTGCATCTTGGGTTGCAGTCCCTGAGGGGTGAGGTGCATCTTGGGTTGCAGTCCCTGAGGGGTGAGGTGCATCTTGGGTTGCAGTCCCTGAGGGGTGAGGTGCATCTTGGGTTGCAGTCCCTGAGGGGTGAGGTGCATCTTGGGTTGCAGTCCCTGAGGGGTGAGGTGCATCTTGGGTTACAGTTCCTGAGGGGTGAGGTGCATCTCGTCAAGGAGGCATGGGCATGGCAGGCAACTAGAGCAGGAAGCTGAGACCTCGCATCTGGAACTGCAGGCGAGCCTGGCAGCAGCTACAGTTTGAACTCACGGTTACCGCAATGGCATCCTTCCTCCAGCCAGGTGGCACCTCCTAAACCCGCAAACTGCACCACTACCTGGACACCAAGTGTTGAGATATATGAGCCTATGGGAGACATTCTCATTCAAAAGCCACTGCATGGCCCTTAGCTAAGACTCTGAAAATTATTGATGAAATTGCTGACCCAATCTAAAGAAATTTCAGACCGGCCTGGTGAAGGCTCTGCCATCTGCTGGCCAGGCAACACTAGGGATGTTCTTAGCGTCCTTACTCTGAGCTAGAGAGCCCTTGTTCTCTACTTTGGGCTATCAAACTTTTCCTTCCTTTTTATTGATAATTCTGTTCTTAGCAAGGTTTGGATCTCAAATTCAAGGTCAGGCAGGGCTACACAGTGAGACCCTGTGTCCAAAAACACAGAAACAAAATTTCTGTTCTTTTGTGTTGTAGTAAGTTACTGTTTTAAAACTAGAAAGAATTATAAGATCTCCAGTCCATTTTTCATATCTTTGACATGTAAATGAGCCTGAGTACAGTAAGTGGAATTCCAGAAGGCTTGAAATTTTAAATTAAATGCTCTGGGTGCATTTTAGTGGGAGCGTCCTTTGGGCTTCTGGTCTACTTCCCGAAATAACTGAATGCATATGTAAGATTCCTAGAATGAAGACAAGGGCTGCTTTGCAGCTCATTTGAATTGCACAGCACAGACCTTGTTTTTCTTCGAATGACTAACTATGTAACACAGTTCACTCAGACCACATTTCCTCTTGTTTTCACTAAGCTTCACCATTGACTTTTATGTCCAAAAATGTCCATGTCATTTTATAGATAGCCATCTTAAAAAAAAAAAATTAAGATGGAAAAACCCTAAATGTGTTGGATCTTACATGGTTTTTTTCACTGTCTGGAATTTCCTTTAATGCACCACAACAATACCAAAGCCAGTGGACAAGTGAAAGCTCACTAGTATTAACGGAGTGATTGAAACGGAAAAATAAAGGCATTGTCTTTGTGCTTGTTCCAGAGAATGATGGAGGGTAGCCATCAGCCTTTCCACTTAGAACCTCTTTTGTAAAAGCATACTGTTGCAGGCTAATTCAGCCTCGCTGTCTGGGCACCCACCATTTCCAGGTATATTCATCAGATTCACAAAGCAGTGGTATCGTTTAGTCTACCAAGCCTGGATTAAGAAATTAAAACTCTAAGCAGACAGCTTATACCAACTATGTGTGCTTCTTGGCAGCAGTTAGCTCATCTGACAGTATTCCCGGTGCCAAGGGCCAGCGAGCCTGGGGTGGCCAAAGTAAAATGCTTTGGAATGATAAGACAATAAACAATTTGAAGCTGTGAGACCGAACCAGCCAAGGCAGGAGAAGGAACAGTTGGCCAAGTGCAAGAAAGGGAATAATGATGCACAGGTTTTGTTTTGTTTTGTTTTGTTTCTTTCTGGGCTTTCAAGAAAATGACAGGGGGGTGGGAAAGGGAGGAAATTATGCTTAAAGTACTGCTCAGCTGTCCATTATACACCAAATCATCAAAGTACTGTGCTGACTCCACCGGATACTGCAGGGGGAATTCAGGCTTCTCTCGGTGGTCAGGCGCATGCCCTCACGCAGGGCTTTGCAGTCTAAGACTCACAAAAGTAGAAGTCAAAAAGTTACCTCAAATTAACAGTTCCTAGTGAGACACGTGGCCTAAGATCATCTAAGGGCCTTTCTAAAAACATTACCTTGACCAGTCTAAGAAAATTCTGAGGCTCCAGATTCTAGGAGCAGTCCCAGCCTCCCCAGGAGACCAAGTTGGTTCCAGGGTATTTGCAGCTTCCTGAGAATCCCAACTAAAGAAATAAAGAGCTACGAAAGAAGCCAGTTCTTGGGTAACATGGGTACAATGTAGAGAATGCAGCAAGGGAGTCTAGAAATTATAACCTTAATTGCTGTCTATCGTGACCCGAACTTGGACCATAATACCTAACGGGGTAATCATTTAGATTCCAGCTTTTAATCCATTGGACATGCTGAAATTCCTTCTTAAAATATCCCATTTTACCAAAACTCAACGAGTGTTATCATTTTCTGGGAACAGGAAGCTTGCCTGTGACTCATACTTATATTTCTGTGCAGCTCCCCCAACACACACACTTACACACTCATACACACACACACACACACTCACATAGACATGGTCACACACACACTCATACACAGACACAAACACACAGACACAGATACACACATTCACACATACACATAGATACACTCACACAGACACACACACTCACACACACACTCACACACAGACACAGATACACACATTCACACATACACATAGATACACTCACACAGACACACACACAGACATGGTCACACACACACTCATACACAGACACAGATACACACATTCACACATACACATAGATACACACACACACTCACACACACACACTCACACACACACTCACACATACACCACCTAGCAGCAGGGCCCCAGCTTGATGTATGAAGGTTTTTGGTTTTTTCGGGAAGTGAGTTCCAAGCATCTCTGATGGAAGAGGAAATTTAAAAATGAGCCCACGTTGATTTTACTAGAGTGGCATGATTACCCAGAGTCATACCAGCTACAAGGGCAAAGCAGCAAGGCAGGGAACCTAGAATCTAAATCCATGGATTGTCACCCTGGCTGTGCCTCTAGCTCTCCCCGTGTGACCCCATGTCCTGTCCTCAGTCTATTCTTGGAAAAAAAAAAAAAAAAAGTTGAATCAGCCTCGCTAAGAAATGAGAGCATCATTCTTTCCTGCCGGGAACTCCATGGTAGCTGTCAAGGTAACTGCATTAAATGTGGGAGTGCAACTACCCTAAAAAATAAAGTAGCATCCATGTGATTATAGAGCAACCCGAAAGGATGATTTCAAAGGAGACCTACTGCCTCACCTAATCTACGCAGCTTTGTCCTTCTTGGTCACAGGAATTGGAGTTTTTCTTACCTGCAGTCTGTGGAGAGCCACAAAATTGTGTGTGTGTGTGTGTGTGTGTACATATGAACGTACAAACACATGCGTGCGTGCCTGCCTGTGTCTGTGCGTATATCTGTCTCTGTGTGTCTTTTATGTGTGTGTGTCTCTCTGTCTGTCTGTCCATGTGTCTGTGTGTATATCTGTCTCTATGAATGTACCTGTCTTTTGTGTATGCCTGTCTGTCTCTGTGCCTATGTGTGTATCTGTCTCTGTGTCTGTGTGTCTGTGTCTGTCTGTTTGGTCTTTTGAGGCAGGATCTCCGTCTTCAGCTCAGGATGCCCATCCTCTGCCCTCAGCCTCCTGAATTCTGGGGTTACTGGTGTACACCAGCTGGCCCTATGTGTTTTTAGGAGAAGGGTGCAGTCTTTCTGAAGGATGCTAAGCTGTGCCGACTCAACTGAAATAGTGATTGCTGCTCATAAAAGCGGTTAGATGTTGTCTTTCAGAAATAGGGGAGGGCAGTGTGAGGGTGCACAGGGCAGTGCAGAAGGCCAGGCCAGGCAGGGGAGAAAATGAAACCTGTGGCTGGGGGGGGGCTTTGAAGGAGAGAGCCGTGCTGAGCGAAATGGCCCATGGAGAGTCCAGAATGGGGTGGCCGTGGGGGGTTTGGAAAAGACTTCAAACCTTCCCGGTGCCTCTGAACTGGTCCCCATCTTCTCCACAGGAGTAAGCCATCAGAAATGGCAGGGCAAAGGATGCTGCCATATTTCACTGACCTAGATTCGTGTTTTGGGGACTGAGTAACAGTGAGACATGCCCAGAGGACAGCTGCTCTGGAGGACATCCCGTGTCTGTACGACACTGGCGGGCTGGCCTCCTCCACTTCACTTTCCATTGGCGACAACTGGGGTCCGCCTTGGTGCAATTGTGGAGTCTCTGTCACCCTTCTCTTCTCCATCGTTTTGAAGTGTGTATTTACCCACAGTCAGAGCCCATCCAAAAACAAGGGGATTGCATGTCTTCTATCTCTACCAGCTTCCAGGTTTCTGTTTTCTTGGCCTAGTTGATATGTCAAAGGATTAAAATAAATAAATAAATGGGTGGTGCCTGGCCTCATGGACAACTCGTCCATCACAGCGTGGCCCCTGTGACCCCCGTGACCCCCTGGCCATGCCAGCCGCAGCACCTCTGGTGTCGGAGGGATTAGGAAATGTGTCAGCTGAGTTGGAAGAAGGCTGGTTGAGTTTTAGGTTGCTGATCTTCTGAGGAAGTCACGTGTGTTAAATGCCTCTGGGGTTGATGAGTGCCCTTTTACTTGGCTGAACATTAGAAAAGCATGTGGTAAAATCCAGACACTAACTCAGACTGCGAGCTCTTCACCAGCCCCGGTGGAGAGCTCCCTTCCACACTGCAAGTCCCAGTGCTAGCCCCCAATCTCAGTAGTCACTCACTATTTAAAATGTCATGTTCGTCTGGCAATCTTTAAGCTTTCTGTTATTGACCGTAGGTGATAGTACTGTGTTGGATTCCTGTATCCCTCACAGCACTGTCTCGGGATATAAAAGATAGCTTTGGAGACAGGTCCCAGTATCCATTCCCCTTTCTCCTTTCATGTGGTGGGACCAAGTTCAAAGCTGTGGCCACAGGCAACTCATGGTTACAGAGATCGGAATAAAACAAATCAGAACTAAATGAAAGAATTATAATTTTGTTGTTTTTCAGCCATTTGTTTCATTTTTATCCACACCCTAAGTGTGAATAAGAGCTCAATGTAGGTCAGCTATTAGTAGTTTTATTGTCCAGAGGGACAGTAATAATAATACCTTTTTGGTGTAAAGATAATGCTACTGTAATCTGAATAACCTGTGAGTGGTTCTCAAGAATTACAGAGAGCACACATTTAAATTGTATTTCACATTCCTGGGGGACACCATGAGAAATCCTGATTTGGCAAGACCGAGATGGAGATCTGAGGCAGATCAATCCATACACCCTGCTGTCAGCAACACTGGATTCACCAGACACCAGTTCCTGGCTTGAGCATTTGAGAGTAGAAAGAGGAAAGCATTTCTACAGTAAATTGTGATGTGCTTGAGCAGAAAACTCCACCTAAAGCCAAGGAGAGAGATATATACTAGGTACAGTTACTCTAGAGGCTCTCAACCTCCGTGATGCTGCAATCCTTCAACACATTTCCTAACGATGTGACCCCTCCCCTGTTTACCACTCTAGCTGGCAGAGACACCCGGGAGGATGGAGCCGATAAGCCGATAAATGAGGCAGACTAAAGTCTCATGCAGTAGCCAACTTCATTGAGAGCATCAGACAATTTATACTGTGGGGGTTAAGAGGAGTCACACGAGTAAAACGGACACAAGGGTGAGCTGCACAGGACAGACAGACAAATAACTGCCAGCTGTAGTGGATAATCCGAAGCAAACTCACTCCTACGAGCTATAACCAATAGGGTATGAAAGCATAATCCAAGAGCAATTCCATGTTTTTGAGGAAACCAGGGTCACAATATGCTCATCTTGTTTTCTTGGTGTTTTCTTACAAGCACTCCAAATGCCCTCACATGATTCCATTCTTAGACTGTGTTCCTACACTCCCCACATTAAAGGGACAGAAACGGTTATGAAATGCGGCTGCCTTTTGTTTTGTTTTGTTTGTTTTGTGGGAAATGCTATTTTCCCTTTGCACCCTTCTCTGGGTTGGTAGCCTGAGTCTGTAGTGATTTCTTCTTTCACTTGTCTTTCTTAGGCACGGAGATGGACCCTTGCCTTCAGGAAAGTCTGCCTTCCTTTCCAGCCCTATAGCCCTGCAGCCTGAAAACAGACAGATGTCCAGTTACACACATGCTTAGTGCAGGGAGGAAGGAAACCCAAATAGTTCTTTGCAGAAGGGTGCTGGTCCCATCCCTGAAATCTGCCAGGGAGGACTGGAGGAGGGTTTCTAGAAAGCATCCAGGGCTGACTAAAGTCAGAGATTCCCTAATCAGCGTGATTACACTCCTGCCAGCTGGAGGCCCTGTCTGCTCCTCACTGGAGACTTAACTCTGAATGAGTCTTAGAGGAGCTGCAGCAGGAGACGGAGGAGGAATTTAGGAGTTAGCAAAACGCTCAAGTGCACTGTTAAAGATCAGGCTTTATTTAACATTCAACAAATACAGAGGGGATGCCCACGGGACATCAGGCACTACTGCAGAGCCCTGTGTGAATGGAGGCCTCCCCAGAGCTTTCAGTAAAGAGGCAAAGGGCAAAACATTTGTAGTGGAAGGCTGGGGGTGTAACTCACTGGTAAAACATAGGCATTGAATGTGTGAGACCCCCTAGGTTCAATGCCAACACACACACTTGTGCTCTCACACTACTCATTAACACACTCATACAGTCAGATTACACACAGATGTGTGTGTGTGCGCGCACACACACACACACACAGGTGGAAAATGTTACCCATTAAATCAGCTCATCATAGCTAGTCTTCTTTAGCTTCTGATCTATCCTTCCATCTCCTTAATTAACCCTTGAGTTTCAAATAAGTCCATTGTCACTTAGAATAAAATCTACATTTCCCAGCACCTCAGAAGGTTCCAACAAAATATTAGGCGTTGAGGATCTACCTCGGTGTCACAGCACTTGCAGAGCATCCTCAAGGCCTTGGGTTCAGTCTCCAGCACAGACAAAAAAGTGAAAGAAAACACTAATATTTTTTGCCCTAGCAAGTCCTAAAAAAAAAAAAAATCCATATAGCTGAAGCCCAGGCATCTGTGTTTTTCAAAAGCTCCCCAGATGACTCTGCTGTACAGCCAGGTCTGGACAACACTGACCTAGGACATGCCTCAATCACAGAGCAGAAAGCAATTAAACCATGCCTCCTTGCCCTCTTAAATTCTGTTCACAAAACCAAGATAAATCCTACATCAAAGCCGAGGCTCTAGAACTCAGTAGATTGGTATCATCACCCAGGTTCTTCGTTCTGGGCTGCTGGGAAGTAGCCTTAATAAGTTTCAAATCCTGCCTGTGTCTCCAGGATGTTATTCTTGGTTTTCTACCTAGTGAAATCGCCAGTGTTCCAAATACCTCGTCCTCACTCTCTAATACTGATGAAGGCCATATCCAGAAACTAAGATTAGTCCTCTACTTCAGAGACATAGAGCACCTTGGTAGCTTCCAACCTAGCTGTGGGGGAGGAGCAGGAGGATGGAAACAGGCTTCAAAGATCCTTTGGGGATTTGGGTTTCTTGTAAAAGATATGATAGCAACTGCCTTCCTAAATAACAATTTCCCATCAGGGAAACTGCTTGCTATGCGACTGTGAAGACCTGAATTTGGATACCCAGTACCTATGTAAAAGCTGGGTGTGGTCATGCGTGCCTTTAATAACCCCAGCACAGAAAGGAGTAGAGACAGGCAGATCCTAGGGGTGTGCTGGGCAGCCAGCACAGCCTAATAGGCAAGCTCCAGGTTAAATGAAATGAAAATCAAAAATGAGAACAGCCATATCTGAGGTCCACCACATATATACACATTTATAAGCACACTTACACACACACAGAGAGAGAGAGAGAGAGAGAGAGAGAGAGGGAAAAAACTTTTTAAAAAGAAAGTACACTGCATCCTTACTTGAAAGCTTGCTTTTATTCCGTCGTGGTTTTTCTTCCTGTTTCTGAAAAGCACCTGGTTTCTCTTAAAATATGAATGAATTTGAGCCTCTCTCTTTTAAAACAGTAACTCTCCGAGGCAACTTGCTCTCTGGGGGGCTATTTGGCAACATGTGGAGAGATTTTCAGTAGCCATAGTGGGGGGAGGGGGGCACCAGAGAGTATGACTGGCATGTGGTGGGCAGAGGCTGGCCAGGGAGATAAATGGTCTATACTGAACAAGCTGGTACCAAGCCACTGTACACATAAAATAATAGAGTAAACATTTTAAAACATTCTTAAGAGTCTGGGAAGGAAGGATGGCTCAGACATTAAGAGACTTCTGTCACGCAGAACCTGAGTTCAGGCCCCACATCAAGCAGCTTATAGCCACCTTACCCCAGCTCCAGGGCATCTGACTCCTTCTGGCCTCTCTTATATGTGGATATCCACACATACACATAAATAAATAGTGTTGGGGACTTGGCTAGTTTCTCACGCCTTGGCTAGTCTTCTCAGCACTGGGGAAGCTGAGGCAGGAGGATTTTGAGTTTGAGGCTAGTTTGGCATTACAGTTTCATACTTTAAAAAGCATGATTTAAAGAACTGTCTGAAATTATACAATCCTACTTCACCCCATGTAGAAAACAATGATTATAAAGTCTAGGAAAACTAGAACTACAGGGGAAGGCTACGTAAAGCAGGTGGGAGCCCAGGTGCACACAACGTACCAGGGATAGAACATCAGTCCCGAAATAAGTCTGTAGGAAGCAGAATTTCTGTAAACCAGGTTTCAAAGCTAACGTTATCATGGTTTTCATAAAAATTTGAGATAAACTTACATTACACTAACATCAATGTACAGTAGCCTTCCACGGTAGGCCACTTATATAGTAACATCCAGAAACCAAGTCTTATAAAGCTGTTTGCTGGTGGGAACTCCTACTGGCCTCGTAGAGCTCACTATAAAATGTAGAACTTTACAAGTTAACTGTTAAACTTAACTGCTGTTAACTATTAATTTTGTGGCTGGGTATGTGGTGAGCACTTGGAGTCCCAGAGTGTGAAAGGTAGAGAAAGAAGATTTTAAGCTGGAGGCAGCTGGGCCTATGTATGTCAGCACTGTCTCCAAAACAAAACAAAAAAGGTTTTCAGAAATGGCTCACCCAGTAGTTAGGAGATCTAGTTGCTCTTCCAGGGGAGCCTGGTTCAATTCCCAGCACCTGAATGAATGGCAGTTCACAACTGCCCATAACTCCAATCCCAAGGGGATCTGATGCCCTTTTCTGGCCTTCACAGACACCAGGCACACACACGGTACATAAGCATACATTCAGACAAAAGACACCTTTTTTTAAATTATAGTTTATATACTTAGAACTAAACAAATTATATTAAAACAAAGGGAATAATATTCCACACTTCTAACTTCCTGGTTACATTGCTGTATTTTGCCATGTTTTGGGAGTTATTTGTGCATGTTGTCTCTTTGGATAACAGTGATGTCACGTGCTAACTCAGAACTGACCAGTGGGGACATTTGTTCCACAGGAATCAGCTCTGAATCACGACCTTACAGACACCTAGGCCAGGGTTCCTGAGCTTTTCCAACTCATGACTCTTTCTCATCTGAGAAGTTTTTACACAAATTGAGCATCAGCTGATAATAAATTTTGAAAAAAAAATATTAAAAGTTCTTAAGGATATGTATTTTGCCCCTAATAAAAGGTCAAGGCAATTTTGCACTCCAACGCGATGGGTTGTCTAACACGATGCAATCCAAAGATAAATAGTTCAGTACCTACATGCAGCAAAGCAGTAAATATCATGGTTTTCTATAATTAAACCATTTGTGTTTCTGTAGGAGCAGAAAAAATTGCATGCAGAGTAAAGATTCTGCAGTATCTAGCAGGAAGTCACCTCAGATGTGGTGTTCCGTGCAGCCATCATTGGCACGGTGTGGTGTGACAGCATGTTCAGTGAGTGCAGAGTGCACATGCTTGGGTTCAAATCCAAGGCTTCCAAGTGAAATCATACAGTAGAAGGCATCGCTAGAAACCTTGCATTCATTGTGCATTTGATTTTGAATCAACTTTTCGCTGTTGGGCTTTCAAAAACCTTTTACTATTGCCAGATATAAATGACCCTCCCACATCTAGTTGCATGACTCCACGTGGGGTCAAACCCTTAATTTGAGAACCTTTGGTCCATACGTAAATGGTGGAGTAAATCTGAGGAATGCAGGTTAAGTTGAAAAGTGTGTTAATCCAGAGATGGTGGTGTATGCCTACCGTACCCGCTATGGAGTATAAAGCTGGCCTCCATCACGTAGAAAGACCCTCATTCCAAGGGGGGGAAGGAAAACTTAAAAATGTGTCATATGTTTAGCTGTTCCACGGAGGGAGAAATGATGAAATTCTCTTCCAGTATTCAAAATAATTGTGCAATTCACCATCCCAAAGAAAATTCCAATAAATTCCCTTTGTTTCACTGGAATTACTCATTAGCATAAACAGAGCTATTGACCAGCCGCTACACAGGGACAACACTGATCTGTCACCCCTCGATGCACAAATCTGCACGCTGAGAGCCAATCCCAGAATTAAATTCCCAGTGAAGAGCATTGAACATCTTAGTGTTTCTTATGAACCACATGTCCACCCTTAAAGCAGGTGTGAATACGACATGTTGGCAGAAGTCTCCCCTAATTTATCAGGGACTGAGTAAGTCCCTTGAATCTTTTCCTAGCTGCTGGGGTCAAGAGTAGTTACACTGATTGATATGGGAATCCCACTGATGATTTTCTTTATTCTGATCCATTAAAAAAAAAAAAAAAAAGGTAAAATGCTTTTCTGTGTGCACGAACTCTAGTCTGCAGGCAGGCCTTCTTCTACTGACAGGCAGGCCAAACTGCCAGTGTGGTGTCATAATGGCCGAACTGACCCAGGGTGCCATTTCCAATAGGGTCTGGCTGTTTGCCATTTTTCACCTTGCGCGCTGCTCCTCTCTGCTCTAGAGATCATAATGCCCTTCACCAACTCCTTCTTTCTTCCCTTTCAAAGGCCCCGCTCTTTCTTTTACTTAAAAAAAAAAAAGCCAAAGAAACCAGTTAAGGCCAGACACAAACTCTTCAAATACCAGACTCTCTGTGTAGAACCCATTTACACACACACTTCTACAAATATACAAATGCCAAGAAAATTCTACGGTAAAATGGACTCCACCACAGGCTGCCAGTCATGCTGTGAGTCTCATCCATCCGGTGGCTTAGACGGTAGTTTGTTTTGTCACAATGAAGGTAGGCATTCAAAGATACACACCCAGGCCTGAAAGCTAGATTCCTGTCTAAAGGCATGAATGACTTCGGACATATTACTAAACTTCTCCCCACCTTGGCTTATGTTCACATAAGGAGAGAGATTATGTCACCTCACACACAGGGTTGCTGTGAGAAACAATTGAGAAGAGAAAGAACAGAAGTCGAAAGTTTTCCATTCTTCCTGTCCAATAAAGATGCCTAAAGTTCAGCTGCCTCCAAAACCGCTGCTGGTGGGATTTAGGTTACTAGGACAGTTGATCTTGTCAACCTCATAGGATTTAGGACCACCGTGGAAACATACTTCTGGATGAGTGGATGAGAATGTTCCCAGGAAGATTTAATAGAGCGAGGAAGACCTGCCCAGAATGTGAGTGGCAGCATCGGATGGGGTCAGGTCCCAAACGGTGTGCAACGGAGAAAGGACAAAACTCCAGCAGCACTCATCTATCTCCGACTCTGGACACAGTGGCAGAGCTGTCCCAAAGCCCTGTACCTTGCTCTCTGTGCCTTGGTTGACTGATCCCTTAAGCCATGAGCCAAAATTAACCCCTTGCCTTCTGTGAGTTGTTTTGTTGGAGCCCGTCAGGGCAGAAAGGAGGTGATAGTTTCTACACTGGCCAGTTCAAAGAAGCTTCCTGTCACAGTGGGCAGCAATTGAGGCAGAGAGTCATGACTGTTGCATGTGCTGAAATGAAGTGACTGTGAGGACTCAGCCTGGCATGAGACATCGGTGTCATCCCTCTACCCAGACTCCGGGGACACTGAAGAGTGAGAGCACACGGAATGTAAGGAGGAATACTGTGGAACGCTCTCTTCTGCACATGGCAAGGACACTTACACATAGCTGAGGTTGCCTGTAGGAGATCAAGGCAGTCAACATTTCCAGCAGGGATGAGGTAGAAACTCTTGAAGCCTGCCTCTAGCTGAGGAGCTATTGGCAGTTGATGGCTACTATGGGATGGAGAGTCATTTGGGACGGGGGTGGGGGGTGAATAATATATATATAACCAAAATACATTATACACTTACTATGAAACCCTCAAAGAATAAACGAAGACATTATTTCTAAAAATACACATCTGAAGCCAGACAGGAATGGCGCACACCTTTACCCCAGCTCTCGGGAGGCAGAGGCAGGTGGATCTCTGGATTTGAGGGCAGACTGCTCTACAGAGTGAGTTCCAGGACAGCCAGCGTGGTTATACTGAGAAAACCTGTCTCAAAAAAAAAAAAAACTAAAATAAAAATGCACATCTGAGCCAGGCATGCTGGCACATACCTTTAATTCCAGCACAAGGGAGGCAGAGGCAGGAGGAATTTGAGGTCGACATGGTGAGTTCCATGACAGCCAGAGCGACACAGAAAAACCCTATTTCGAACACAGAAAAAGGAAAGAGAGCTTCAGACTTGAGATGTAACTTAGCGGTAGAGCGCTTGCCCTGGGTTTCATCCCCAATACAGTTATCTACATACATAGCTTTGGGATGTGTTTATTCTGAGCTCATCTATGAGAGCCCATAAAATGTCGGGACATGGTAGCAATTCTATAACATTACACACTTGAATTGGCTCAGCCCTAAAAGGGTTCCAGGATGTGGAGCCCACTATACATTGCCAGGCTTTCAATTAACTCCTGACACATGATAAATCAATCAAGATTTATTTCAGATACCTAGTAGCAATGAGAAATGATTGTGCACTGTGTACTGTATCTCTCAGTGGGCTCTATAATTAGTTGCTTTTCATATTGATTTCATTTTAATGTCTTGAGATGGATATATATATATATATGGAAGATCAATTATGAGCAAGCCACAAATGTGTTTAGACTATTTCCTAAACATCTTTAAATACCTTCTTTATCTCTTTGCCTCAGTATTTGACCAATTGAGTCTTAAATTGTCCTGTCCATCCACACAGTCCAGGATTTTTTTTTACATGTAATTGCTGTAATACAAAGAAGGTATGAGTAAGAAGCAGAAAATGGGGCTGCTGTCCAATCCTTTCCATGGGAAAATTCCCAGAAATGTGGGAACTGCCGGAAATGCCTGCTTAATGCGACTGGCCACGCAGGTTCCGGCTGAAAGCCAGAGTGGCAGCTCCACTCTAGGGATCAAGGCCAGTCCCTCCAAGCCAGCAGCTGTGCGGAAGACAGGGTGATGCTGCTGTGGCCCCAGCAAAGTCCAAAGCCCCTTCCTTTCTAGGACGATGTGCCTTCTTGCTGAAGAAGGTGCCTGTGATAAGAGGCGTAGACCTTCCCATGCTCGGCATCACTAGATTTGTCACCTTACACAGCCCTTGTACCTAGCCCCCAAGAGGACACCCCGTGATGCCTGGAGCAGGTGTCGGTAGCTTCCGATTCCAATGATTACCTTTCTCATTAGGTTACTTAAAGTAGAATGACAATTCCACTGACACAAGGCATTTGAAATGCCGCTTGCCTTTGCAATCTTCCCCCCCACAGACTGGATAGCGCAAAGCTGCTGCGCTGGGTTTTTTCCAGTTGAGCCCGAGGCCTCTCGGGAGTGGAGGAATCTGGCCCGGGAGGAATCTGGTGACGTGTGGAGAGTTTAGGTGCTCTCTGCTTCCTTTCTGGTGTGGGGTGCTCTGACAAGCAGGAAGTTTTGTCCTTACTGGTAAACGAACACTTTACCAAGAATGTTGGAACACAGCCACTTCCTTCATCCTTAGGAGGGGAAAAAAAATGTTGGAGCACAAATCAGTCCAACAGCTGCATACTCGGGATGCTTAAGACAGTGTTCATCTCTCACAAGACTGAGTGTCTGAGAAGAGAGAAAGTCTGTTGGTTGACCTGGCCTCTGCTTGGTCCCTGAGAGCCTGGCCGCTTGAAGTGCTGCCCTATTAGGGTAGACATGTAAGTTCATTGTTGTGGTACACACATGCACATATGCGAACGAACACACACACACACACACACACACACACACACACACACACGGCATGAAGAGATGTGAATCCTGAATCCTTTTCTGTGTGTCCTGAACAGCAGAGTCCCTGCATAGTGTATACACCTGTGTCTCCTGCACCCAGGTGTAGGTAAAGGGCAAACCATCTCAGTTTTCAGACAGTAACAGCTCACAAGCAATGAAAATGACCACTCAGACAACAGGAGAGGGGAGCCCTGGTCCTCAGCTAACGTGGCAGAAATGCTTCATGTCTGGAATAAGCATCTTTGTCTTTTCCATGAGTTGGTTGTGTTAGCATTCTAAGGCCTTTAGACAGACAGACAGACTCCAGACGCCGCTATTGTCTCTTTCACTTTGAGTTGAACAGCACTGTTCCAAGCTCCATGTGGAGCCCATTCATTATTAAAAGTCAGTTCTTATGGCACGGTTTCTAATTTGCCACAGAATGATAAGCAAGGAGGCCTTGATAAATTAATTGGAAGCCTTCTCCTGAGGTAGCTCCCGCATTTTTTTTTAAGAGTAACTCTCTATAGAATTTATCAGTAAATTGCTTCATATATCTTCAGCATTAAATTATTTTCCCATTAAGAAAATTATAATTCTTTTCTTCCCAATAATGAAAGAAAAATGAAACTATGTTCAAACTATTCTGGCTTGGCTGTGGGCCCTTATTTCAGTAATTTCTGGAATGCCCCCCTTAGAAGCCATAATGCATAAAGCTCAGGGGAGAGTGATGAGGAAAAACAGATTAGGATTTCAAATAAATGTCATCAACTGACGAAAACTCAAGGCCAAAGAAGGGAGGGCTGCTCCCTCAAGGGAAGAAGTTGATGTCGGGGAGGGACGGGGCAAGAAGGAAGGAAGACTAGTCTCTCTTACTGGACTTCCTCAAATCCACAGCCTTGGAGACGGTAGTGTGTCCCCTCACTGCTAAACAAGGAGTGTGCGGTCTTTCTGCCCTGTAGTCACCCCTGGGTACCCGTAGGTCAGACGGGATCTGCTCACCCCGCTTAAGTGGAGAGACCTCAGATATGTGGTCTGGCCACGCTTCTTTCTCTTTCCGTGTATTTTCTGGTTTTCTTCTGTAGACAGAAAATACAATGAGTCATCTGGTTCCTAAGAATTAAACTACAAACCAATGGTGGTGAGGAGTACCCCACCTCAATGTACGGAGCCAAAACCTGTTCGTGATACTTGGGGGAATTAAGTCAGTGAGCACGGTGGGGTTTCTGGATTGTTTGTCTAGCCTCCAGTAGGTAGCAGTGACCGTTACATGCTGCCTTTTGTGAATAGCTTTGAGGTCTCCAGTCACTGGACCTCTCTCTAGTAATCTGTGGCGCTGTCCCAGCTGTGAAGTTAAGAGTTAATGAAGTGACTATGAGAGATTTTGTAATAGTACAGAATCGATCAAAGACGTCGGTGTGAGACCTGCAGCTTCATGCGTCCTAGAAGAAAACATGGGGGGCACTTCAACTGCAGACACAGGCTGAGGAAACCCTGGCTCCTCAAAAACTGAAGACATGAAGGAGAAGGGGACTGGCCGGGAAGAGAAAGGGCATCAGCAAAGTAGATGGGGCAAAGAAAGCAATGGAAGTATGATCAAAACATATTATTCACATGAATAGGCATGTCATAGTAAAGTGTGTTATCATATGTTACTGTACACTAGTAAAACATTAAATGGAAGTTTGAGAGTAGATGGTAAGTGTCAAATGTTTACCCTGGTTCCACACCTTATTCTTAGTGTAGTCTAGCTACCGGCTTAAACCTGTGATACCCTAGAAATCTGGGCCTTGACTTTAACGTGCACAGAGAACAAATTTCGTATGCTTGTGCGGGTTTAAGGCCACCTCTTACTGATGCTTGTAAGCTGGCAGCCATGTTTTCTCAGCCAAGAATGTCATCAAACCTCCAGCCACACTGCCTGCACCTGCCCGTTTTATACATTGCTGCTATGTCTTCGGGGGCATAGACCAAAATACAGCTTGGTTTTAAACCTTAGAAACAAACATGCACAGCTTTGAGTGAGTGAGAACACTTGGTTTTCCTCTGCTGCTCTGGGTGATCAGAGATGACATGCGACCCTGAGACACAGAGCGATCTAAGGCAGCCCCTTCCAGGTCAGTGTCCCACCCATTCCCTTCCTCCACGGGAGTGTGGGAGACTCCACTCAAGCCTGCTTCGTTTGTCTTTACAGATCATGCAACAGATGAGTGACCATCGTTACGACAAGCTCACTGTGCCTGACGACATGGCCGCCAACTGTATATATCTCAATATCCCTGACAAAGGGCACGTCTTGCTGCACCAAACCCCTGAAGAGTACCCAGAAAGTGCAAAGGTAAAAAGACCACCTCTCCTGCAGCTAGCCTCCCTGGGGACCTACCTACCTTCTCGTGCTGGAGTGACGAAAGAGGACGTCCATTTTGCTACACATATCCAAACACTGAGACAGCAGGAAGGATGGTTGGAAGCAAAGGCAGTGCTTATTTCCTTCTCATTGGCGCCCTGGTGAGCCACGAGTTCACAGTGGTTGAGATGCTGCTGCCTGCCGCTCAGTTGTTCACATACGAACCCCAGGGGTTGTAGAGATGGCTTAACTGGTAGAGTTCTGGCTTAACAGGCACAAGCCCTGAGTGTAATCCTCAGCTCTGTGCACGCGTGATGTGACACACACCTGCAGCCCTCTCGCACGGGAAGTTCAAGCCTGACCTCAGCTGTACAATGAGAGTTTGAGGTTAACCTGGTTACCCAAGACCCCAGCTCTCAGTGGGCATCCTTCACGAGCCACCTCATCTGCTTCTTAAGGCCGAGCAGCAGAACTAGGTTTTGAAAAGAAGGGGCCACACATCCTGGTGGTAGGAAAATAGAGCGGGAAGGCGTGTGGCACACTTGCAATCCGCCCACCAGAGTCTCTGGACCTGGACCTTTTCCTGAACTAAGGAAACCATTGCCCTTGTGTCAGAGCAGTCTTCTGTCTCATTACTTTTCTCTGTTTCATCACTGAGTGCATAACCAGCTCAGCCACTGAGTCTTCAGGGTCTCTAACCTCTAGGCATTCTGCGATCATCCCTGCCCAGAGGGAGTATAACATTTATAACAAATACTACAGAAGAACATTTAGTGATCATTGATTTTGTTTGTGTCCTATGCTTTGAAAATTGCTGTGCATTGCTTTATGCTGTTTGCCTATGAGTGTGTGCAGGTGTGCATGGGTGCACATGATGTATGTGTTTGTACATGAGTGGGAACATGTGTTCATGCATGTGCGGGGGGCATGCAGAAGCCTAAGAACAACATTCGATCTTTCCTCAGTGGCCACCTCCCTACTTTTTGTTTTTGTTTGTTGTTATTTTTGTTTTTGTTTTGTTTTGTTTTGTTTTTTGAGATGAACTCTCTCCCAGGCCTAGAATGCACCAACTAGGCTAGGCTGACTCCCAGCAACCCTGGGATCAGGCCTCAGGTCTCCACTGCCCCAGGGCTGGGGTGACAAATGTGTGTCACCACACCCAGCTCTTCATACATGAGTGCTTGACAAAAGGTCCTCATGCCTCAAGGTACTCACCTTTATTGACTGAACCATTCTCTAGCCCTTGCTCTACTTTTTGCATAGGCAGAGCTGTCTTAGACTAGGTTTATCCTCTAATCATGGTCACTCTGTTAGCACATGGAAAGATGGCTAGGATGATGGAGAGGCAACTTTGTTCTCTTTCCGTAGCAGAAGTATGAACATGCACACATACATATATATGACTCCCAATCCCAAACAAGGACTGCAGTAGCTACAGTCTTAAGTGCTAGAATTGTTAACAATGCAGGTTCCAGAGGCCCCAGCCTAGAACCTGCAATATGAACAAGCTGCAAGTCCACACAACCTACTTTGAGGACTTCATGCCTCCGCAGCCTCATGGATCACCTAGCAACCAAGTATCATTAACTGCCTCTGAGTGCAGCCTGGTGTCCATCAGCAGTAAGAATAGCATCAGTGACACCCTTGTTTACAAAGGGTATTTCTGGACCAGACACTGTGCTAAGCATGCCTTAAGCATTATCTTTAGTCTCTGTAATAGTCCTGTAGCAGTAGTTCCCCAGCCTTCCAGAGAGGTGGACAAGCTTAGAAGGGATGTCATTTAACTGAAATGGCAGTAGCAAATTGATGGGACTGGATTTGGAGCCCAGCTGGATCCTACACGCTAACCACTGTGCTACATTTTAAGACACGTGATGTTTCTGAAAGAATTGGGGCAGGTTGTTTTCAAGGAATTTTGTTTTGTTTTGTTTTTAAGTGTGTTTTTGATCACAGGGGGGTGAAAAGTCTGTGGACTGTTAATTAGATGTTTTGACGCGTACTTTCCATTACGCTTAAAAGATGCTATAAAATTCACACCTATAATTTAAACACAGTGTGACTGGCAGTGTGCCCTTAACTTACACACTGTCACATTCTTCTGGTAGAGCTGGTAAGGAAAGGAACATGAAAGTGTAGTTAAGAGTGAGTTAAAGTGAAGAGAGGGAGGGACGTTCAAACTAAACACACAGTTTTGATGGCCACTCAATGCAGAGTAGAGGCTCCTCCAGCAACAGTCCTGGTGGTGATACACGCTTCACTTTGAAGCTAAAGCGTAGAATAAGCAGTCAACCATTTGTGGCCAGCTCTGGGGTAGGATTGTGGACGTGTGTGCTTAGGGTTAAATGACGTAAACCGGAATTAAGTCTGTCCCGGAGAGTGGGGAAACAGGCCAAACTGTAACCTTTTTCTCCGCTTCCCTCTTGATTCCTGTGTGTGTAGGTTTACGAGAAGCTGAAGGACTATCTACTGATCCCTGTGAGCAATTCGGAAATGGAAAAGGTGGACGGCCTGCTCACCTGCTCTTCCATTTTTATTAACAAGAAGACAGAGTCCTGAGCCCGAGAGCCCCTCCCCGGTGGCCAGCAAGGTGGCCAGGCCAGGCTGATGGCTCTGTGCCAATTCCTCCTGTTTTCCTTGACAATCTACTGCGCCACTGTGCTACTAACTCTTGTTTACAGAAAACAAAACTAATTCCGATTTTAACTGCTTAATTTCCCACGCCCTCCCTCACCTCACGGTGGTACCTACCTAACCTGTGGATTTCCAAATAGATTAAGCGACCTAGAAAATACAGAATTAACAAATTATTAAAAGAATGTGATTAATCGTGTGGAAGCACTCAGTTCAGTGTTTGTGTGATTAGTGTGGAAATAGTTTAGTCGCAGGGTACTCTAAAGACTGCATTCCTGATCAGCAAGATAAGCAAGGGACTTTTTTTTTTTTTTTCCTGTGTCATGAATCACATATGGTTCCTGTGTAATTCCCTGGCCCGTGGATTTTTCCCATTCCCCTCTCTTCTACACTCTAGAAGCCTCTCTTCCAAGTACTTTCTTTGGCCTTTGCCACCTCTGTCATAACCACCTTGACCTAGGACTTGTCAGGGTCTGGCATTCTGGGTACCTTCCTGAAGGTTCTCCCTATGTGTGCTCCCTCTCTGCCTCATGGCCACGTCTCCTGCCACCAGCAGCCCTCCCTTCCCCTCGAGCAGCAGAAATGTGGCCAAAAATCTGGTGTGGGAATAGGAGCCTCACAGAGCCACATCCTGACAGGGTTTGCATGAGACCTGAGTACTACCTGAAGAGGTGGTAACCACACCCAGGAAGGTGAATTCAGCCTGAGGTGGTTGACATGGTATGTTAGAAAAAATAAAATAAAATAAAAAAAAAAATGCCCATGGGCATATCTTAGAAAGACTGAGTCACATGCCATGATTTTGCCTCGTGACTGGTCCTATCGGAGGGAGCATGGAAGAAAGTCTTTCTCTACCCCGCCCCCTTTTCAGCTTCTTTCTGACTCACGTTGATTCTGCCCCCTTAGCATCGTCATGATCTTGAAAAGTCATTTCCTTCAAAAGAGACATAGCATCTACAATGATTGTTGATGGTCTGGAAGGAGTCAGAGGGAGCTGCCTGGCTGCCTCCACCCATGGTGTAGGAGCACAATCGGGAAATGGTCCCTAAAGTCAACCTTAAACAATGTATTAGTCTCCGTTGAAATATCCATGAATGTTTACTGTGGAATTTGTCTGAAGCTTATTTCCTCCCTAGCCTTCAAATTACACAACTTTCAGCTCTTAACAAAGCTGAAACAGGTCTCTTACAAAGACCAATGTCACAGCATTCCTTTCCTTAAAAGCTGGAAGAACGGGCCCGGGACGTGGTATGTTACAAGGAACGGTGACCCAACCAGGCCCACCCGTCACGCTCGCGGTCACTTCCACCTTTGCCGAGTAGCCTGCAGTTTGTCATTCAATATTTAAAGCTGGGAAGGTAAAGAAAGATCATTTCAGACCTGTCCATCTTCCCTCCTTTGTAATCAGGGCTCCTTATCTTGATGAGCAAGGGAATTGTCTTTACTGCGTCCCCCTGTGCAGACGGATGGGACGACATCATTTACTGCCTTCCTCTTTTACATTTACTTGACAACTGTCTGAAGAAATGTGTCCTATCTCTCCCTGTTGCCTAACTTAATCATATCACATTGCATCGGTGAATGGACCGTATCTTGGCCTCTTATCATATTTCAAAACATCTCATCATGAGTGAATAATATGTTCCCCCACCCAGGGCAAATGAATATGAGCCGTATGCCCAAGTTAGTAAAGAAAACGTGTTCTCAGCAATTATGGTTGCCTGCCCTTTGGGGTTAAATTTGGCTCTACACTGGCAAGAGAGAGAGAGAGAGAAATTCTCCCTGTGAGAGGTAACCATCTCACAATGAAGCACAGGAAAAACAAGCCGCTGAGCCCGTGTGGGCTAACCGACTTGTAATTGTCACAAGCATGCGTTCTATCTATCATCCTGATTACCTGATTACAGAACTGCTGTGTTTAGTCGATTACAAGTGAATAGATTTTGCACTGTGACAGTTCTTCTACCAAAGGTGATTTTCCCATCCCCTTTTTCCTTTGCTTCCCTGCTCTCCTTATTTGCTCTGAGAAATCACTTAGAATCTACACCTCTCCCCCATCTTGTGCTTCATGCATCACAAACCGGGCTGGCTGCTCTGGACTCGCTGTGTGTACAATGACGTGAAGATTAAAAATACTTGTTGCACAGTGACATTGCTTCTTTGATGCTCTCATCAGCATAGTGTGGTCCTCTCGTCCATTGTGGCTTACAAAGAAGGGAACACTAACAAAAATGCTCTTTGACACAATAAAGACATGAGGAATTATATTTAAGTAAGTGTAAGTCGAGTTAGAATTACTGAGTCAATACGACTTGGTTTAATGAAAAGATAATCTAGAAGGAGCGCGTTATTTGGCATTGTGTCTTTGACTGTGATGGGTTGCTGGAGGAATCAGCTGCAGATCTCTCTACAGTGTGTTAATTGCTCTTACATGCTACTAGGAACCAATTACTAAAGGGATCGTCTCTCCATCTCTATGAAGGGAAAATAAAGTAGTCTAGTTTAACAGTGTGGCTTATGTGGTGTTGCATGTTAGTATTTGTAATCATTCACTCTTTAACATGCTACAGAATTCAGACATGATTTCCATGGGGTGTTAGGTCTGTGCTTTTTAACTTTCTTGGCTGTCATCTTCCAGGCAATGTATGGTTTTCCAGTCTGTGTGCCAAAGCTAGCCATGTCTCCCACAACCCGTTAGTCCAGAGGAGTTCTGTGCAGACACCAGTTTCCTGCCGCCCACTCCTAATGTGTACCGGTCATGACAGAATAAAGTGTGAGTTGTGCTGTGCCCAATGGTGTCCGGCTCATTTTTTACTGTGTCACCCAGCTGGCACGCTATGACGTTCATGGTTTTTCATGATGGGAAATAAAGGGGAGGACAAGAGGAAGGAAAGGAAAGAAACAGGAGAAGATAGAGCAGTGAACATGGTCAAAGAACATGATCTATTTACAAGAAAATGTCTTTATGAACCCATCGCTATGTACAGTGAATATGCAGCAATAAAACTGCTTTGAAATGAGTTTTATTTTTCATTTGTTTTACAGTAATCATTTTAAGGAAGCTTGAAGGTTACCGTATATGAGACTATTGTACTCCAATAACTTCTTTTAACTCTGAAAGAGCTGTTTTATTTTTTAAAAACAAAACAATAACTGTTCTGTAGAAATAAAATACAAGTAATACAAAAAAAAATACTGTTAAAAAAAGTAAGGTAGAAAATAGCTGAGCAGTTGAAGGTACTTAACACAGAAGCCTGAAAACCAGAATTCGGTCCCCAAGACCCATGTAGAAGAGAAGAACTGACCCCCCAAAATTGTCCTCTGGTGTTCACACTTGCAAGGTGGCATGAACATACCCATCCATAGACTCATACACGCACAGTGCTAACAATAAGAGGTACTTCAATGTTTAAAGGCATAAACTTCCCAAGATTTTTATCACCCATAGATAACTGCTGATAATACTTTAGAAGATACAATACATTTGTGAATAAATAATAATGAAAATTTTGATTAATTTAACATCCTTGTAGTGTCCTGGAGTCTTAGCTTAGCAATAGGCTAAAGGCATCTTTACACCTCAATCAGATAGATGTGTATCATCAGCTGTGGCATCCCCCAGGATTCCACAAACCAGTTACAGAATGACTCTTTCTAAATTACACCATTATACCACACACGCCTGGTGGGTCCATATTGCTACTGGGGCTCATCAGACTGTCAAAACTCGCCGTTTAGAAGCTTCCACAGCAGTCCTGTAGTCAGTTCATTCCTATCATATGGGATGCTACAAAGAAGATGCACAAAGCAGTCCTCGGACTCCTTGGGGAGAGGGTGTTAATATATTCACACCTTCTTAGTTGGTGTACTTTCATGGATTTAGGTTGACACTGATATTGCCAATAGAGATAAAAATTGCACGATGTCAAGTACCATCTCTGCAAACCTACTCTTGACCCCAGAGGAAATGTCCCTCCCCCCAACACACACACACTGCTGGAGTCCAGAGCTGGTCACCCAGAGAAAAGAGGGTCCTTTCTAGAGGGAGCCTGCATGGCAAGGGCTCCCTAACTGACCTTGCCCAAAGCTTTTCAAGTGAACAAATACCTTCTCGCAATAAGTTGCCATGTCTAGAAATGAAAAAGCTACTGAAGACTACTAGCCAACAGCAGTTTTAGACAAAAGAGCAAACACTTAAGAGGTGCCCACCCTTGCCAGCCCCTACGCCACATCACATCCCCTGTCTTCTGAGAGCTGTGTGCTTGGGAGGGGCAGGGAAGTGACACCTCATCTGCACAGATGTTTGGGTTGAACAGCAGGCAATGTAAGAACTGACTGTTCAAGAACAGGGGGTGGTTGCTGTTTCCAGCTCTTAGTCAGAAAAATGGTGATGTGCACATGAATAGAAAATAGCAAAAGGTTTTTTGTTTTGTTTTCAACTCAAAAGCAAAATAAAAGTACAAGCCAGGTACATCATCAGAGAAAGGTGGGTCTTCTGAGCTGCAGTGGCGAACAGCACCGATTACTGTTTGAGGCTTTCCTTCGTGGGTCCAAGAGAAAGAAAACATGGTTGCTAAGGAGCAAGGCACAACGGCTTCATGCGCTGACTGACGGAGTTGGCTTATGTAAGGATTTGTTCACTGTGCATGTCTTTTCCCAAAATGCATCGGAGTTTAATCGTATTCGCTACTAATTGTACATAGATATAAGATGATAAATGGAGGTTTTCAAAATATAAATACACTCAGAAGAAGCGTACACCCTCAAACCAGTCCAATCTCTTAATTTCAGGAAGCGTTGTGGGACCTATTTGATCACAAAAGAGGAGTTACTTACTAAGAGAGTACTGGGGAGGACCAGCCTACTGCATGGCTTACAATGATGTTTGCATGCAATTCATGGTTCTCCACAAGTCAGGGAAGGGGGATGGCGGCAGCTTTGCATGAAAGGAGTGTGTGTGTGTGTGTGTGTGTGTGTGTGTGTGTGTGTGTGTGTGTGTGTGTGTAGCTCGAGCCGAGTGAGGTTGTAGACTGATGTGCTCTTGCTACACTTGCTCTCCCCGGTGTTGTGCTTCCCAGGCTGGGGGGACCCACACGAATCTGGGAAGACCCACGTGTGCTCTGACTTCAGCTGGTCGGTGCAGGAGCAGCTTGAGCAGAAATAGCAGGAACACACGGTGTGCACCCCAGAAGCGGTGTTCCTTACAGGTTACATCTGCTACACTCCCAGGAGTGAGGGCCATAGCTCCTGCCTTCTTGGAGATGGCATGCAGCAAAAGGCAAACACTAAAGCCACAAGAAGAGTGATGGGCATTGTGCAAGGGTGCTCAGGAGCCTGGCGAGATGGCTCAGCAGTTGTGAGCCCTGGCTGCTCTTCAGTGGGACCCAGGTTCAATTCCCAGCCTGTGCGGGTACTTCATGCACATGGTGCAGAGAGATGCACGGTTTGCAGACATACATGCATGCAAGTGAAACCCCATACACATGCAATATGTAAATGAGCCAAAAGAAAGGGCATGTAAGGCAGTGGAGTCAAGTATGTCTGTCTGGATGAAACTGATAGACGTAAGAGCGTGGCGAGGCAGTGCAAATCGGGGGTCCAGGGCCCTGCATGCTGAGGTCAAGCACTTGGATGGCACTCGTCGGTCTGTTAGGGTTACCCAAGGACACCTGAGTCACCCAGTAACGCTGAGGCTTGACCTGGCAGCGTTATAAGGGACAATTGAAAAGGACTAGTGCTTCTCTGTTTGATTTCCCCAAGTTTACTTTACCTAAACACTTCTTCTTACCATCAGAGGGGAGCCTGAAGGCCAAGCTATTAACGCTTCCTCTATTTGCTCTCCTTAGGAAAAAAAAAAAGATTAGTAAGAGCTGCCTCCCGACTCCAAAGGGACATTTTCAATGCAAACTAGATAAGGGGACTGAGGGCTTCTTTGGAAGGAAGGTATAATGTAAATGCCATTAGCATCATCGTTGCCCTCATTAACTCCCATCGCTGCATGTTTGGATCCCATCAAAATGTCAACTTCTATTTGAAACATCAATCAACCAGTCCAGAAATAACTGGGGATTTTCATCATCGATGCTGCCAAACCGAACCGACAACTTTCAGGGTAAATTCACGGGTGCCCTTGGCATGTGATGAGGCGGCTGCTTTCCCCTATTCTACTAGAAAAGTCGGAGTGTTCCTATCTCCTCCCCCCCTACACGCAAGTGTTTCTAATGTAGTGAAAGCTGGGTTACTTTTAGCACATGGTATCTGAGGTTATCGGCTGTTAGAGACCATTGGGCTGCCAAGTATGCTACTGTTACTATAAATAAATAAAAGACTCAAAGGATATGCCAGGGAGACACTCGGTAGAACACAGCCTAGGCTGGTTTGTGACATGGTGCCTGAAGGCTGTGGCAAGTGGCTAGGCATTGGAAAGCCCCCTCTATTTATACATAGATGCTTCAGTTGCTTTAAGTTCGGACAAAGTACTTTGATGTGTTAACATGGACTTAAGAAGTCAGTTTGCTGTTCTCTAGCCTGATTTTTTTTTTGTTTTGAGTTTGAGATAAAAGACATAAATTTAAACAGTTTAAGTTTTATAACTTGATATTTTGGGGTACATACAAATTATAAAATAATTGCATAATATTGTTTCCATTTTCTCTGTGTGTAGAATGTTTAAAATCTTTCACTTTTTTTTCATGATTTCAAGTATGTAGTGCAGTATTATTAGTTGTGATCCTATGGCCGATGCTAGCTGTGGTGTATGGCTGATGTTAGCTGCGATCCTATGGCTGATGTTAGCTGTGATCCTATAGTTGTTAGCTTGGATCTATAGTTGATGATAGCTGCGATCCTATGGCTAATGTTAGCTGTGGTCTATGGCTGATGTTAGCTGTGATCCTGTAGTTGATGTTAGCTGTGATCTATGGCTGATGTTAGCTGTGATCCTATAGTTGTTAGCTGTGATCTATAGTTGATGTTAGCTGTGGTGTTTGGCTGATGTTAGCTGTGATCCTATGGCTGATGTTAGCTGCGATCCTATAGCTAATGTTAGCTATGATTCTATAGTTGATGTTAGCTGCGATCGGCTAATGTTAGCTGTGGTCTATGGCTGATGTTAGCTGTGATCCTATGGCTGATGTTAGCTGTCGTCTATGGCTGATGTTAGCTGTGGTCCTATGCCTGGTACAGAACTTATTTACTTCATGTATCTGAACTTTATACTTCTTGGCCCACATCATCAATTGGTCCATTAACAATTTCTCCCTTTAAAGGTAATTTTATATACTTGTTCATGGACAAGAAAGCTTACTAATAGAAATTTGAGCTATACCCTAAGAGGACAGCTCCCAAAATACACTCCAAATACTACATGTTGTGAGTTGAAATGCCCTCTATCCCAGCAAAGTACCATAACTGCTTATTCCACACTGGTCCCAGAGCAAACAAGTTCTATTCCAAGCAAGAGCCTAGCTCTGTAGAAATGTTAGCTTTATTACTTCTGGAAGGAGCTCATGGGATAAACACTGATTCATGCATCTAACAGGAGGTTCCAAATTCCAGGGCAGGATGTGAACAAGTCATGTATTTTATTTGCTGGGGACCCAGATGAGTGTGTAAGATTCCCCTAGGCTAGCACCAGGGCACCAGGCCTTCTTTCCTGTGCTTTTTTTGGGGGGAGGGGGGACAGAGGACATTGTTACCAGGGCGAGACAGTAATGAGGTCCAAGAGCCCAACTCTCCCACTGGTGACCCCAGCACTCAGGAGCTGAAAGTGGAAAAATCACCCTGCGTTCCAGGCCAGCCTGGGCTCCAGAGTAAGGACATATCTCTTAAATAAATTAAGTTTAAAGTTAATAATAAGTAAAAGTGAATTTTTCAAACAGAGTCCAATTGGAAATAGAATTCGCTGTAACTTTGGAATAAGTCTAAGTAACTTGGAAGACAGAATAATGAAGATCTTGTTTAGAGGTCTAAATGCTAAAGGCTGTACGAAGGCTGAATGGGACACCCCAAATCCAGCCAGCAGCAGCGCTCCTAGGCTCATCAGCGCAAGGACGGGAGCTTGTGTTACTAAAAGAAGACAAGAAGGCAGATCTTGAGCGGGGCGGACTCCCAAGCAGAGAGGACACATGCCAGCCCCTTTGTCATCGGGCTGGGATCCACCCTCACTCCGTTGGCTGCAAGAGGCTACCGAGAGGGTGCAGGTGGGGTGAGCATCCCACAACAAAGAGCTGGCAGAGAGGATGAAGAGTGGGCTAGAGGGGTCACAGGACATCTGCACCGAGCTATGATGAAAAAGAAGCCTGTCAGGGGGGGCTGGGGTGGGGTGGCCATAGCCAGTACAGTCTCACAAGCTGGCATTCAAACCCTAACTCTTGGCACACTGCTGAGCCACAGGCCGGTCCTCCGGTTGGGTCCTCCTTCCCGCAGTATCAGAAAATGACTGGGGCCAAATCAGCCGCAGAGCACAAGTGTGGGTGGCCTTGAGTCCCAGACTGTGTGAGTCCTGGCCCTCTTGAATGAGCACTGTGTAAATTCTGTATTTAGAAGCACCTGTGGGCGCTTGGTTCCAAACATCAAGTTGCCATTTTGCAGCTGTTCCCAGGTCACGCCAAGTTGTTTGAAACTGCGAACTGCCTACCTTTTTTGTTTGCCTTCCTGTTTAGATATCCAGCCTGTATACATGGAAACTGGCTGTTTTGATTTTATGTGGTCATATTACTCATGGGGATGATAGTTTAAAATCAGTGAGTCCCTTTCATTGGGGTGTTTGTGGGTAGACAGAAGAACCGTGATCGAGAGTGTGGTAGGGAGACTGTTGCAGCCAGTAACACTGGATGTGAGCACCAGGAGCACCAGGGGCGCCAGGGCACCAGGGCACCAGGGCACCAGGGCAGGGCATCCTTTACTAATTAGGCCCTAGCTGACTTTCCAGTCCCCTTCTATCACTTCAGACTCCCAAACAGGCACGAATTGCCTTCATCTAGCAGGCCTCCACACTCAGCCTGCAGTGTAAGAGTCAACTTTTGATGGGAAAATGACGACAAGTACTTCTAAAGAAAAACCAGCATTTGGAGTCACTGATAGTGGCCATGAATACGTAGACCAACTGTTCCTTTAGCTGTAGAGTGCTTGCCCAGCAGGTGCGCAGCTCTGGACTGACCTCCAATAAAGAAAGAAAAGGGGAGAAGAAGATGGGAGAAAGAAAAGACAGAGGAGAAGAGGGGAAATGAAAAGGAGAGAGGGAAGGAGGGTGGTGAGGCGGTGGGGGAGGGGGAGGGCCGTGGGGGAGGGGGGCAGAGTAACTTGGTGAAGTCAGTAGCAGTTGTGATATTTGAACCAGCACCACACCCTTACTTCCCACTCCCCACTCCCAGTTTAGACAGACGCCCCCTGCAACCTGATGGAGCAGGAGTCAGGCTTTCTCGGCTTCACGCGGCTCCCCAGGTGATGCTTGTCTTCCAGAAGAGGGGCAAGACGTGAGTGTTGCCCTGGCCCCAGCCCATCTATTGCGGAGGGGTAAGTGTGGTCAGGAGATGGAGAGAATCACCTTCTTTCACCCAACCCCCTCCAGTAGGGTGGGGGCTGTGCTTTGAGGAGGTGGCACTAATAAGATCTGAGGCATCCCCTGAACATCCTTGCCCTGCTGCAAGCCAAAAAGTCCAGAGTCTGACCACTGACCTCACTTGGCACTCGGCAACAAAGCCAGAGTGTCAGAGAACACTGGATGGCTCTCCCTGACACACCCTGTGCCCCGCCCCGCCCCGCCCTGCCCCTGTCCAGAGTGAGGGCTCAGACATTTTGTTCAGCAGAAGAACCTAAGAAGGAGCTCAGATCCTTTCCACAGAACAACTGAGAACATTTGCAACAGAGTGAGCAACAGTCAAACCATCTCTGTTTGCAGGCCGTGTAATCCTCATCCCAAAGATCCTCGGGAGCCTGTGAAAAAATTGTTGAAACTAACCATTGAGATCAGCATGTTAGTGCGCAAGGTCAGTGTTTAAATAAACCAGTGATGGCTCTCTGCACGCAGGGGGAACACACACACTCAGAAGAGAATAGTTCCACTTAGAACAGAATCAGAAACAGGGGCCGGCTAATTTGGGCAGTATAAAACAGTCTCAGGAAGGCATGGCAGTGGAAAGAGAGAGAACTAAACAGATGGAAAGACCTCCTGGAGCTAAGAAGGGCAGGCTGTCATGTGGGTGCCGGGAATTGAACCTGGGTCTTCTGTCTCCAACCTTGGAAATTTGAAGTTCTAGTGATTTCTATAAAAGCATCAGCCAAAACGTTATTAAAATGGTGAAGGAGGAGGTTGGAGCATCCCGATTATAAAACTTCAGAGGTAATGGGGCAGTGTAGGATTGCATAAAGACAGACTGCATGTAAGACTGAACTAGACTCCCTTAATACAGGTGACGGTGGTGTGACTGGGACAGAACATGAGGTCACTGACACTAATGCACAAACGGACTTAGTGGAGCCCATTCCGTATGGAGAGACACCCTGCTCAGCCAAGGCAAAGGGGGAGGGGCTAGGCTTTGGTCCTGCCTCAAGGAGATGCTGGGACAGACTCAGCAGAATTCCTAGGGGAGGCCTTGCCCTCTCTGAGGAGCAGGTGGGAGGTGGGGGAGGCAGGGGTAGAGGGAGGGAGCGGGAGGAGAAGAGGGAGGGGAAACTGGGATTGGAATGTAAAAAATAAATTAATTTAAGAGAGAGAGAAAAGACAGACTACAGATGAGTGATTGAGTTGAGAGACCAAAAATGAACCCCTGGGCCTACAGTCAGCTTATTTTCAACAGGAGCCCCAAAGCTGCGGACTGGGGGAAAGAAGAACTGACGGTGCCTGTTGGCGAATATTCCTTTGCACTGGGTGGAGATGTGCCACCCACTCTGATTGGTTTCATGAAGAGCTGAATGGCCAACAGCAAGGCAGGAGGGGTTAGGTGGGGCTTCTGGGGACAGCGAGGTCAGGGGACAAGAATGGCGGTGTCTCCAGCCAGACTCAGAGAACAGAGTAAAGGCAACCCGGCCATGTAAAAGCTGTAGAATTAAAAATAGGGGTAAAGGGACGGAGATTTAAAAATAAGGGTTAACTTAGTGGGACAAGCCTAAGCTATAGGCAGAGCTTTCATGATTAATAGTAAGTCTCCATGCCATTTTTTGTGAGCTGATGGTCTAAAGAAAAATGCATCTACAGGTACCCATCAGCAAAAGAAAGAAGCTAGAGCTCCCCCTCTTGTCACAGACAGACTGAAATTAAAATGGGCAAACCCTAATGTAAGAACTTTAAGATGTAAAAGATTTAGGACTTCGGGCTGGGGTCAGCTAGTTAATAGCCTTCTTGACATGCACATAGACCTGGGTCTGAGTCACAGAGCATCACTAACTGGGCATAGCGCTGCATTCCTGTAGTCCTCGCATTTGGGCGGTGGAAACGGGGTGCTCAGCAGTACAAGACTGTGGTAAACGGCACAGCAAAGGCAAGGCCAGCATGGCTTACATGAGACCATGTATCAAAATAAGTAAGTCTCTTAGAAGAAAACCCAAGACGGCTCTTCAGGACACCGGGTTTGTCATTAGATCTTGTAAGAAAAGAAAAGCAAATGCGACTTACTAAAACTGGAAGTGCCCATGCTTCAAAGGACACAGGAAGAAGATGGAGAGACGGTTTACTAAGTAAGAGGCATGTCTAAAATACATAAAGAAGTCCTGCGGTTTGATCATTTAAAAAAGACAGTTTGAAAATAGGCAAAAGTTGAGATACTTCTCCAAAAAAGATATGCAGATAAATAGTCAATAGTCAGGTAAACGGATATTTGGCATCATTAGTTACCTGGGACGTGCCAATTAAAATCACGGTGACAGCTGGAGAGATGGCTCCCCAGTTAAAAGTGCTATTCTCCCAGGAGACCTGGGTTCAATTCCCACCCATGCGGTGGCTCAAAACCATCTTTAACAGCAGCTCCAGGGGACTCACTGCCCTCTTCTGACTCCTCAGGCACCAGGCATACACATGGTACACACACATGACACAGGGTATCAGCAAAACACTCATGCACATAAAATAAATAAAATCTTTTTTAAAATGTAAACACGGTCAGATACTACTTTGCATTCACTAGATGTTGGTTAGAATCAAAAACTCAGACAAGGAGATGTTTGGGTTATATGGGTTGCCACACAAGCGTGAGGGCCTGATACATAAAAAGCTAGGTGTGGCCATACTCACACCTGAAACCATATGCTTTGGGAGAAGACAGAGGATGGCTGCTGGGACTTGCTGGCTGCGAGCCTAGCTCAGTGAGAGACCATGTCTCAGGGGCAGCAAAGTAAGAAGCAGAAGAGCTGGAATCTGATGTCCTCCTCTGGTCTCCATGCATGCAGGGGTAAGTGTGTGTAAACATACATGTGCCCATACAACACACACACACACACACACACACAATTAAAAATAAAACTAATCTTAGTAACATTCCGTCCTCCTCATTCCTCAGAGTGGTTGGGACGTCAACCGAGTGGATTTATCCCCCAGTGTTGGTACCCCATGTGTGAGCTGCTATACAGCGGAACCTCTTGTTTGTTGAATGGGATTAATCAGCTTTTCTCTAGCACCTGCCACTGCTACACGGCTCAGAGACCGCCGTTCCCGAAGCTACCTTATCCCCCAATTAGAATTCTTTCTCTTCAGTGGTTAAAACGCATTGACAGAGCCCAATTCTGAAAACAGGGCTGCATAAATGATCCCTTGTGGAATGCTTCTTACCATCGCAGCCCTTTCTAAAAGAAAGAAAGAAAACGGCACTGCTTTTTTCGTTTTCTAAAACCCAAGTGCATGTAATTACCACGCATGCCAAGTTCCGGGTGACAACAAGGAAGCCCTGCTGTTTCAAAGTGGTCCCTTTCCTGTCAGGGCCTCAAAGCCAGCATCTCAGGTGGGGCGTGGCTGCGCCCCTCCCACTGCGGTGGACAGTGATCTGAAGAAACAGGAGGATGAGAGTGAAGTTTGCTCAAAGAGGGAAGTGTGGACGGAGCAGTCCGGGTCAGGTGAGTCCCTGGTGCGCATGAGCAAAGGAGAAGGTTGCCACACTAAGCTCTCAAGTGGCCCTTTCCTGCCATAGCAACCATGTGTCCATCCTACTCTTCAAAATACACACACACACACACACACACACACACACACGGGCACACACACACGGGCACACACACGGGCACACACACACGGGCACACACACATACACGGGCACACACACATACACGGGCACACACACATACACGGGCACACACACATACACGGGCACACACACGTGCGCGCGCGCACACACACACACACACACACACACACGGGCACACACACACGGGCACACACACGGGCACACACACACGGGCACACACACACACAGGCACATACACATACACGGGCACACACACGTGCGCGCGCACACACACACACACACACACACACACACACTCATGTATTCCTTCTCCTCATATCCAGTTGTTCAGCTTTGGACCACAGCCCACCATCAGCAACAGCCAGTTCCTTCTTGGTCAAAATAAAAAACTGTAAACATGTAAGGAGATGGCTCAGTGGACAAGACTCTTGGTGCATAAGGATGAGGAGCCCAGTGTGGGTCCCAGCACCCCGCTAATGTTGAGTGGGTGTGGCCGCGCTCCGGGAACCCCAGGGTTCATAAGGCGGAGACAGGATTCATAGTGTTCTGGTGCCCTTTCTGTTGCCACGATACAGCACTGAGACCCGCAGCTTAGGGGAGGAGAGCTCGCTTGACTTACACTTCCAGGTCACAGTCGACCACTGAGCAAAGTGGGTAATCACAGAGCTAATGAGCACAGCCCTTATCTTCAACACTGTCCTCTGCCCGACATTGAAAACAATACTCCAACAGAGGTGGCAGTCTCAGATGATGACCCAGCAAGCACTTTCAGAGTTTACTACACTTCTCACTTCTCCCGTTCCGTATTAATATCTCTCATTTCTCCCGCACAGGCAACTCTCGATTTCCCCTCAGAAACAAAAGAGACCTGAACCATGAGTACAAATCTTTGCAGGAAAAAATTGTGGGGTTGTGGCGCCCTCCGGTGGTGGCGTGCTTCTTTTCTCGGTGGATCTTCAGGCGTGGAGAAATGGCAAAGGACGGGTGCTGCCACCCACTGGGATGCTCAAGGTCTCTGCTGTGCCAGGAAGTTGAGGAAGGGAAATCTGACTTTTGGCTTTCCTTGACTCCGCTTTACTGTGAGATCCAGCACCAAGGGAACCAGGGGAGGGCAGCAAGCTGTCGGGATGTGGCCAGACTTGGAGCATTCACAAGGCACAGAGAGCTGAGCAAGCCTCCATACATGCTACATCGCCATAGCCAGGGCGAGGAAGGCGAGGGTTCTATGATCCGGTCCTTATTTACCAGCTTGAGCCGTCACAGAGATGGTACCAAAGCCACCCGTTGTCTCTGTGATAGTTCCAACTGTCATCTTAACACAGCGGAGACTCATCTGGGAAAAGAATCTTAAAACTTGAGAAACCAAGGCACACACCAGCAAAGACTTGTAAAATAGATACATAAAGCCTACCTGCTGGGGTAGGAACAGGAGTTAGACAGGGGCAACAGACACTGAGTGCCTGACCAGTGGTGCTCTAGCGATAGTTACAACATTGAAGAGACTGAAGATGAGGAAGACGATGGAGGAGATGTGATCGCCGCTTTTCATGAGCAGAGGGTCTGGCTTGTATTTATAACTATGGCCTGTGTCTGTACAAGCAAGAGACGGAGGTGGCTATATCACACTAGCATTAAGGAAAGAGAGAGGGAGGGAGGGAGGGAGGGAGGGAGGGAGGGAGGGAGGGAGGGAGGGAAGAGAGAGCCAGAACTGGGCCAGACTCTGTGTGTGTGCACGCGCGTGTGCGTGCGTGCGTGTGTGTGTGTGTGTGTGTGTGTGTGTGTGTGTGTGTTTCCACACAGGCTTTATCTGTGTCCTGGAACTTGCTCTGTAGTCCAGGCTGTCCTCGAACTCGCAGAGATTCACCTGCCTCCTGATTGCTGGGATTAAAGGGGTACACCACCAACGCCCGTTTCATAACTTCATAAAACATCTCCACCAGCTAGGACCCAAGAGTCAAAACATGTGAGCCTATGGAGGCCATTTCCCATTCACACCACGACAACTCAGGCGCTTACACAGCCACCCCCAGCCATGCTTCACAGAATGACAGTGGGGAACACGGCCACCCCACCTAGGAGAGCCTAGAGGTTGGAAGCAAAGATTTAACAGTATTACCGTCCAATGGAAAGAGTGGGAATAAATTTCAATTTCTCCTTGACAGAAGTATCCTAATCTACAAGCCAACCTTGCCCTGATCCATGCTTCCCTCTGATCTGTTGAAAGACAGATGGACAGCCACCTGTTCAGAGTCCATGCTACTGAGAATGGCACAATGCTGTTGGCAGGAGAGCTGATACAGATATTAAATCTCCAGGCTTGTCTGGCTGGACCTGAATACGTGCCGTGACGTCTACTGTCATTGGAAATATGGCTGTCTGAAAGAAAGCCTCTTTGACCTTGACTGAACTGGAAGTGGAGAGTGGCCTGTGGGGGTGGAAAGAACGGAGAGGGTGGGCTGGAATGGTCATGGGACCCTGAGGGAACCAGATCCGGAAGGATTGTGGTTACTGCTATCTATCAGAGAGCCAGGGTGTAGGACAATGACTAAGGACGTGGGGCAGGGCACCACACGAGGGTCCATGCTGTGTAGTGCTGGCTAGGGCAGGCCTTTAATAAAATGCTAGACAACCTGCTTTTATGGCTCTCTCCAGAATTGCAAAGCCCAACACACACAGTAAAAGAATATGTCAGGCTTCCCTTTAAAATTCTTGTTTTGAGACTTGCAGAAATGTTACACAACAGGAGAAGAGTGCTCTTAAGTCACTGTCCTGTTCCACTAAGGTTAACATCCTACCAGAGTGGGAAATTGGGTGCATCAAAACAAGGACGAGTGTGTACTATGCAACCACAAACAGACAAATATGGAGACACCGGGGGTCTGGCCCCGTGGACTGACTCACTAGCTGCCTTCCCTCGCTGAAATGCAAACCACCACTCTACCACCAGGTTGCGATGTGAGTCACGGTGAGTGTTAGTAGAGCTTTGTTAGCTGGAAACTTTGATAGAGCTTGGGGTGTCTGGGATCTGGGTGTGGAGGTGAGACATCCCCACATCAAGAGATACCTGGGATTGGGAGTACCTAGCTTCAACCCCAACACACAGGAGACTGTAGCAAGAGGGTTATAAATTCAAGAGCAGATTGAGCTTCCTAGTGTGACCCTGTCTCGAAAAAGCAAACAGGAGGCTAGGAGGTTTGCTGTGGTTTTATCTTCCACACAGTGCTGGCTGCACCTTAATCTACTGCTATCTCAGCCACCAACTGTGACTCCACAGTTACCTGCTGCTTCTCTGGCAGTGGCCTGGCCGCTCAGGTGGGGCCACAGGTGGGGATTCTGTTCCTGCAGGTCCAGGCTCTGTCGCTGCCACTAGAGGCAGCTTTAACTAAATCTCTATCATTCTATTTATAAAGAAGACTGGAGATTCGGAGACTGGGGTGAAAACCTGCCTGCTCAGAGAGGGTGAGCACAACTAGTTAACCTTCTCTCTCTCCTGGAGTCTCCCAAAGAGCACATCCTTCTGCTCTGCCAAACAAAAGAGCTGCGCCACTGCAAATCCCTCCCTACTCCTGGTCCCTCTCTCCATCTCTTCCAGACACCCTCTGGTGCTCTCTGATTACTTCCTGTCAACTAGGTGCTAACTCAGCCTCCTGACCCAAGGTAAACTCAGAGTTCACGGTGTGATCAGATATCCCCCAAAAGATTGCTCAATGGGCTCAAATGAAATTAAAAAAAAAAAAAAAATGCTTTGACTCCAAAATTTAAGTTCAAGGACAAGTTACTGGGAAAAAGGATTTCTATTTTTGTTTCCACAGAAAATGAAAAGCTGTGGATTCCTTCCAGACTAATGTGGTTTGATCAAGCCACACCACCTGAAACAGAGTACCAGGTGATCCTACATTCAAAACAGCTGGACAAAGCAGCCTTACAGACTACAGCCAGGATTTCTGCATCTTCTTAGAATCCCGCATGACAGCGCCCCTTACCAGCAGGAAGTAGTTTGGAAAGAACAACGCCCAAATTCCCAAATATTGTCTATAAATGTGTTTTTTTCATTTAAATGGACTTGGTTATATAAAATAAATAAAAAAGAAGATTGTTCAATGGGTAAAGGTCTTGTCGCACAAGCATAAGGACCTGAGTTCAGATCCCCAGGACCCACATAGAAAGCTGGGCATGGGCTGGAGAGACAGCTCAGCAGAATACTTGCTGCTTTTGCCCTATTTTGGCCTCCACACGTACCCACATACACGTATGTACATACATACATACATACATACATACATACATACATACATGCAAACTCTTTTTAACAAGGTGGAGAGTGATGAGTACTCAGTGTGGGCCTGTGACCTCCATGGGCACATGAACTAGCATACACACACACACACACACACACACACACACACACATGCACACACACACACACATGCACATAGCACACATCACATACATGTACACACAATAACCCTTGTTTCATCATTTTATTTTTGGAACAGGAACCACCCTTTGTGTGTCCCAACACCATCAGTGAAAACGCTGGGCTTATCTTGGAGTTTTGGTTGGATGGTTGCCTGTTGGATTAGTGCGTGAGTTGGTTGCTTGCCTGCTCCTAGTTATACTCATTCTAATCTGTGAGGGACCCTGATGCCATTTTGAAGCTAGCTGCTTTTCCAGCATGGCTGAAATACAAGTATGGCTTGCCTGAGTGAGGATTCTCGCCTTGGTGTGCATGACCTAGACTCCTCTGGTGAGCGGCTCAAGCACAGCGTGATGACAGGGCACTCCGCATCTGTGCCTGTGACACGTGGCTTGGGAACTGAATCATAGCTAGTGCTCTACACCCTTTGTCCTAAACATAAGAATAGCCACTTAGATTGGCAGGTGCTTGGGCTCTGGAGACTTTGTGAGATGTCCCCAAGGTGTCTCAGGGATGACACCTCCCTTCCACCCTGAGTTCACCCCGAGCCTAATGAGAAATACACCCCAGGAGTTCAAGTCCAAATGTTGTACTTGGTGCTGATGAAGCATAGTGGGAATCCCTTCCCTGTGGCTATAAGCAATTGGAACTTCAGATTTAGGAATTACCGTGGAAGGCCTTGCAGAGCCAGGTGAGATCCCCATGGGGTCAGAGGCTGCCTGGGAAGCTGAATAAGCCTGGACTCACGGTAGACCAGCACATCCCCAAGAGGAGACGTGAAACATTAGACCAAGCTACCAGCTTTCCTTCGGGAGCGCATGTGCTCAGAAGCACTCCAGTGTGAACCAGACCTAGCCAAGGACCTTGCTTTTCTCTCTTGTCAGGATGATGTTTATCAGAGTTCTTCAAGAATATCTGGTCACCCTGCACTCTGTTGCGTTCACAAGAGTGAGTAAAGGCTCTCTCTAGAGCCCGTTCTGGCACCCTGCACCCTGTTGCTCTCTCTAGAGCCCGTTCTGGCTGGCATTGCCTCTTCCAGCACTGCAGTTACTTCTGCCTGCATCTATCACCCAGCACCTACTCACACCAGCTGAAGTCTTGAGGAGTCTAACATTTCCTTTTAAGCAGTTTAAACGTCCTCTTTCGCCCTTAAACAGACATGAGCTGTTGGAGCCATCCACATATTTGGATTTCGGTATCATTAAATGTCTCATAGCCCAACACCAATAATCTCTCTCTCCCTCTCTCTCTCCCTCTCTCTCCCTCTCTCTCTGTGTACACAGTCTAGCCTTAACCCTTTGATCAGTTACATAAATACCAAGAGCTGCCCTCTCGCTTGTGTGTTTGTCCTTGTCCATGAGACTTTCCTTCTTGGATTACACGTCCCCAGGGAAGACAGCCAGTGCCTCCCTTTGTCCCCAGGCCATCCGGGACCACTGTGGGTGTGTGTGTGTGGGGGTGTCTGTCTGTCTGTGTCTGTGTGTGTGTCTCTCTCTCTGTGTTTGTCTGTCTGTGTGTCTGTGTGTCTGTCTCTCCGTCTCTCTTTCTGTGTGTGAGTGTGTCTGTGTGTATGTGTGTATGTCTGTGTATGTGTGTCTGTCTGTATGTATGTCTGTGTGTGTATCTGCGTGTGTGTCTGTGTGTATGTGTGTGTGTCTGTGTGTATGTATCTGTGTATGTGTCTGTCTGTCTGTGTGTAACTGTGTGTGTATCTGCCTGTCTGTCTGTCTGTATCTGTGTGTGTGTCTGCCTGTCTGTCTGTCTGTGTGTATCTGTGTGTGTGTCTGTCTGTCTGTCTGTATGTGTGTGTTTGTCTGTCTGTGTGTGTGTATATCTGTCTCTCTCTCTGTGCTTGTGTGTGTGTGTGTCTGTCTGTCTCTCTGTGTGTGTGTCTCTGTGTGTGTGTGTGTGTCTGTCTCTCTCTGTGTGTATGTCTGTCTCTCTGTGTGTGTGTGTGTCTGTCTCTCTCTGTGTATGTCTGTCTCTCTCTCTGTGTGTGTGTGTGTCTGTCTCTCTCTGTGTATGTCTGTCTCTCTCTGTGTGTGTGTGTGTCTGTCTGTCTCTCTGTGTGTGTGTCTCTGTGTGTGTGTGTGTGTCTGTCTGTCTCTCTGTGTGTGTGTCTCTGTGTGTGTGTGTCTGTCTGTCTCTCTGTGTGTGTGTCTCTGTGTGTGTGTGTGTGTCTGTCTCTCTCTCTGTGTATGTCTGTCTCTCTCTCTGTGCTTGTGTGTGTGTGTGTGTGTCTGTCTCTCTGTGTGTGTGTCTCTGTGTGTGTGTGTGTGTGTCTCTCTCTCTGTGTATGTCTGTCTCTCTCTCTGTGTGTGTGTGTGTGTGTCTGTCTCTGTGTGTGTGTGTCTCTGTGTGTGTGTGTCTGTCTCTCTCTGTGTGTACGTCTGTCTCTGTGTGTGTGTGTGTGTGTGTGTGTGTGTGTGTGTGTGTGTGTCTTTCCTGTGTCTCTTTCCTCAGCAACTTGAAGTGACCCCACTTCTCCCTAGGATTGTACAGTCTTTGCTGCATTGTCCAAAGAAGCTTCTAACAGTGTGGAAGCTTTCAGGGCACCCAGGGCATAAAGAATTGAACTGGCTGTGGGGAGACCGTTCTGATTCTTCAGAGATCTACCCCTACTTGGAGCATGTAGCTATTAGGTGCTTGGAAGTCTGTGTCCCCTCATCCTTGCAATAACATTGTATATTTCCTCCTATGACCCATATTCTAACTACTTGCTTCTCTTTCTCCTTCCTCTGTGAATCTCTCCTGAGGAACAACTCTGTCCTGTTCTTTGGATTCCATCTGGCTTCTAATGACTAGAGAGATGAGCAAAGAAGTAAGGGAAGCTGGGTCAGATGTAGTCCCAGCATCCTGGAATACACCCTTGAAAGCCCTGTCTGGAAGCCACCCCTGCACACTTCCAGCTGGCTCCTCTCTCTCTCTTACTCCAACTTCTACTCAGTATCGCCCACTCAGAGTGCCACTTCTGGACATCCTTCCTAAGGTGTGGGCTCAGAATGCATCTTCACTGGGAGAATATGTAAGAAATGTGTCAACCCTTTCTTCATTCAAGGATCTCATTCAAAGGAACACTATAAGGAGGTGGCTCCAGCCATGTCACCTGAATTAAGAACAGGCAGCTTTTGATGGGGCAGCAAGAAACACAGTTTCTACAGATGCCCACAGGTGTGCCAGCAGAGATGGGATTTGCTCTGGATATACAAATGGGCACTTGTGAACAGGGGCAAAACGACATTCCAGGAAGGACTGATCACATTATTTCCATGTGATGGTTAGTATAGAATTCAGAGAAGGGGCTATTTGGCTGGGAACCACTCAAGAAGACAGTGACCATCTTTGTTTCAGTCAACAGATGGTAGATAAGTCAGGGTCCGATATTCATTTTATCTTAGATGTCCAGATGTTATTCATCCATTCCCTGTCATTAATACACTTCACCTAGCACCAGAATTTTAAAATAGAATAAGCCACATTCTGAAATATTTGCAGGGCCACTGAGGTCATCAAACACTTGTTTCCAGTGTTGGTGAAACTAAAGCAGAGATCGCAGGACAATGACAGAGAACTGTTGAACTCCCGAAGTTCTAGGGAAGCCAAATGCTGCAGAAATCCTGCGGGCAGCCTTCCACCTTCCTCTCTCATCAGTTTCACAGCCTGAGAAAACAACTTCAGGAATGCACCTATCTGAGTCCAACAACTTCAACCATACAATAACGGAGTCTATCCTCAGTGCGTTGAGAACACACTTCTCATGGGTAACAAACCAGCTCGCACAGCCTCTGCCTGTCTCAGTGACTGAGTGAGAACTCAGCAGGTTTTCTGACATTGCAGCCCAATATGTTACAGGACGAAACTAGATAAACTCACAGCTGTAGCTGGATATTTTTTGTCCTGCCTGCCAGTTCCCACAGCCATTTATAAAATAACACTCTGAGGCTTAATATTAGTTATAATTATTTAGCCAATGGCTCAGGCATATTATTAACCAACTCTCACAATTAAATTAACTCATTTTACTAGTCTGTATATCACCAGATGGCCATGGCTCACTGGTAATGTTCTGGTATCTTACACCTTTGGTGACTACAAGGTATCTCCCTGACCCTGACTTCTTTCTCTCTCTATCTCTGTTTGGATTTCCTGCCTGGCTCTATTCTGCCTGGCCATTGGCCAAATCAGCTTTTTTAATAGTTTTACTCTGTTAAAGTTAAAACCACGGGCTGGGTTTTGTAATTGTTATTGATGTCATCATTAAGACAACTTTTCTTCAGTCTGACAGGAAGTTAGCTTGATGGCAGGGCCTTAAAACTAGGTGGCAGATGCTCTGATACAACATCAGTGTCAGAAATTATAACTGTGGAGAGATGCATTTCATTTCTGAAGGATGTTTCCTTCAGAGAAATACTCTTGCTCCAAGGAGTGCATCACAGGTGTGTGGCCAGCTGCTATCTTGGCTTGTTGAGAGGGCTGGAACTAGGTCTCTCGGACACCATCTTGCCCAGGAACAGTTCCACAAAAACTAGATAACAAAATCCTCCATCCCACTACTTTTCAAGAGACCAGAGTCGTTGGAAAGGAAGTGGGGGACGAGGGCTTTCTACATGGTGTGGGAGGGACAGAGGAAAACAGAAAAGGTAAAGCACAGGTGAGTGTTACAATTATTTTTTCTTCCAGCTTGGTCCAACAGCCGTGTCAGCCCCAAATAACACACAGAGACACTGTATTAGATATAAAGCTGTTGGCCTGTTACTAGCATTTCTTATTAGCCAGCTCTGTCTTAAATATTAACCCAATTCTACCAATCCAAGTATTTCCACATGGTCTTACCTTACCGGAGAGAGGGTTTGTACCTCTACTCTCTCCAGTCTCTACATCTTGACTCTCCTACTACGTCTCCCAGAATCCTCCTTGCCTCCTACTCCCGCCTATCTTGCTTTCCTATTGGCCAACAGAGCTTTATTCATTAACCAGTAAGAGAAACATATTTACAAGTTGACATCTCCCATCAGGTGTGTGTCTTTGGGTGCAGCTAATCATCACTATGTCTGCAACCCACAGGCAAGGCTTGCCACAGGCTGTCTTTGTTATTATGCACCCAGCACTTGTCACCTCTGAGTGTGAACTTAGATATGGCATTTACTTCTTTTAGACTCTTTAAGAGCCCTCTAAAACAATGAATGAACCATCTCTGGTTTCCTGAACTAAGAGGAAGAGGCCACAGATTTGCAAAGGGTATGAGAGCTGGGGAAGGTGTGACACGGAGTTAGGTCTTTCAAATGTTGTGCTGCTCCACAGAAAGGGTTGGTGCGGTGAAGGCACAGCTTCCTGTCCACATGGTCTCTTGGTTACTTTTTCATTGCTGTAATAAGAAACCGTGACCAAGGCAACTTAAAGAACAAGGAGTTTATTAGGGGCCCACAGTTCCACAGGGCAGGGAGCATGGCAGCAGACAATCCGGCAGGGGCTGCTGCAGTAGATGAGAGCTCACGGCTTGACACACAAGCACAAGACCATGACAGATGATTAGGAATGGTGTGGGCTTTTGAAATCCCAAAGCCCACCCCTGTAACGAGTATGGTTTTCCGCCCGCCGCCACTGGTCTTGTCCCACCGCCGCACCGCCAGCCCCAAATAATGCACAGAGACTCTGTATTTGATATAATCCTGTTGGCCCGGTTACTTGTTTCTTATTGGCTAGCTTTGTCTTAAGTATTAACCCATTTCTGCTGATCTATGTATTTTCACATGGCCTTCTCTTACCGGGGAGGCGGCTGGCGTCCAGCTCTCTCCAGACTCTCCATCTTGACTCCTCCTTACTACTTCCTCTTCCTCCTTGTCTCCTAGTCCCTCCTATCTTCCTTTCCTATTGGCCAACAGTGCTTTATTATTAACCAGTATGAGAAACATATATACATAATGGCATCTCCCATCACACCCCCAGAATCACACCTCCTGCCAACCACACCACACCCCCTAGTCCTTCCCCAACAGTTCCACCAACTGGGGAACAAGTATTCAAACACATGAGTCTGTGGAGTCCTATCTCAATCAAGCTGTCTCATGTGATTTCTCATAGGACTAGAGGACAGATGTGGGTTTTCAAATGTAAAAGGAAATGGGGGAATAGTTGAATTTAGCTTAGTTCCATGCAATTAGGGACAAACTATGAATGTCCTACTGCTGACCAAGGGACCCTGCTCTTGTGATATGTGTTTCAGTGGATAACTCTGAGATATATTCTACACCACCATTGTTCAATAGGAGCATAGTGGGTTATATAATCTCACATTTAGTAGCCACACTTAAAAAATAAATGAACCAACTAGAAGCAACCTAGATGTTCCTCAACTGATGAATGGATAAAGAAAATTTAGCACGCTTATGCATGGAGAATTATTTCGCTATTTAAAAAAAAATAGTGAAATTCTCAAGCGAATGGATGAAAGTAGGAAAAAAGTCATCCTGAATGAGATAACCCAGTCCTAGAAAGACAAACATGGTATGTACTCACTTGTAAGTGAATATTAGCCATAAAATAAAGGAGAACCATGCTATAATCCATGGTCCCAGAGAAGCTGAGTAACAAGGAGGGCTCAGTGAGGGGATGTATGAATCTCCCTGAGGAGGGAAAGTAGGAGAGAGATTATAGGGGGACTGCGGATGGATGAGATGGGAACAGGAGGGATCAAGTAGGGGGAGATGGAGGAAGTGACGAGAGGAATTGGAGGGCCTATTGGATGAGCTAGAAACTTAGTGCAATAGACTATCAGGAATCTATGAGTGTGGCCCTAGATGTGACTCCTAGTAATAGGGGATACATAATCTGAACAGGCCATACCCTGTAACCAGGCTTCCAGTAGACGGACTGGGACATCAACCTAGCCACAAAACCTTCCACCTACAATTTGTCCTGCCTACAAGATGTGCTGGGGTAAAGGTGGTACAGAAATGATAGGCATGGCCAACCAATAACTGCTCCAGCCCGAGAGCCATTTCACAAGGAGGAGCCAACACCTGGTACCACCTAGAGGTGGTGCCACTCAGAGACCCAAGATAGAACCAAACAGGACTTGCAGTTTTAAAAAAGTCAATGAAATGATCCCTAATGATATTCTGCTATCCTTGTAGACAGTATCTTAGTATAATCGGCATCAGAGAGGCTTCATCCAGCAGCTGATGGAAACAGACGCAGACCTGCAAGCAAACATTAAGTGGAGCTTGGGGTCCTGTGGAAGAAGGGGGAGGAAGGATTGTAGGAACCAGAGGGGTCAAGCACACCAATGAAAACCCACAGAATCAACTAACCTAGGCTCATAGGGGCTCACAGAGACTGAAGCATCAGTCAGGCAGCCCGCATGGGTCTGACCTATGCCCTTTGCACTATGTTACAGTTGTGTGGCTTGGTCCTTTTGTGGGATTCCTAACGATGGGAGCAGGAGCTGTCTCTGACTCTTTCAACTGCTTTTAGGATCCTTTCCCTCCCACTGGGCTTCCTCATCAGTCTTAATACGAGGGGCGGTGCCCACTCTTACTGTAACTTGCTATCCCATGTTTGGTTGGTATCCATGGGAACTCTGCCCTTTTCTGAAGAGTGACACAGAGGAGGGGTGGATGGGAGTCCTGGGAGGGAAAGCTGTGCTCAGGATGTAATATATGAGGAAAAATAGAAACAATGAACCAGTTGAAGTTGATTTCAGCAATTTAACATCACATGTATAAAATATAATAAGGTTACATATTGTTATAAAAGTTAACAATGAGCCTGTTTGTTTGTGGTAGAACTCTATGTGTACTTGACATTTGGAACACGACTCAGTTCTGAATAACTGCATGCCAAGTGTTTGCTAGCCAGACGTGGTTAGTGGTTATCACAGTGGTCAAAGGAGTTCTATCCCATCCTTCCAAGCTTCCTCATGCAGACTGGGGAGATGGCTCCATGGGTAAAACATTTGTCAGGTGAGCACAAGAACCCGAATCCTAACCCAGAGCCATATAAAAAGCCAGGCTTGGTAGTGTGGGTGTGTAAAAAGCAAAAGGTATTAGGATCCTTGGGACTCGCCCACCAGCCAGATTAGTCTAATGAATGAGCTCAAAGCCTGTGAGCTACTCCAGTCACTCAATGTTGTCCTCTGGCTCCCACATAGTCACACATGTACATTCACACACACACACACACACACACACACACACACAGAGAGAGAGAGAGAGAGAGAGAGAGAGAGAGAGAGAGGAGTTCTCCATGGGACTGAGCCCTAATTAGCTTTTGTGGTATTCTTTTCACTGGTGTAGTTATCTAGATTTTTCTTTCCTCCATTTCTGGGATTATGTGACCAATGTTGGTGGAGTTTTTCTTGTCCTGCCAACAGCTCCCAAATAAACACACTGAGGATCGATGTTAAGTATAAAGGATTGGCCGATAGCTCAGGCTTGTTATAGCTAACTCTCACATGTGTGTTAATCCATATTTGTTACCTGTGCTTTGCCGTGTGGCTCGGTGCCTTTCTTCAGTTCGGCATGCCCATCTTGCTCCTCCCTGTGTCTGCTCTTGACTCCCCAGCTCTGCCCTTCTCTCCCAGCATCCTCCTGTCTCTTGTAAGGAGTACGGTTTTTCCTCCCGCCGCCACTCTTGTCCCGCCGCCACGCCGCCAGCCCCAAATAATGCACAGAGACTCTGTATTTGATACAATGCTATTGGCCAGGTGCTAGTTTCTAATCAGCTAGCTCTGTCTTAATTATTAACCCATTTCTATGTACTTCCACGTGGTCTTACCGAGAGCGGAGGAATGGTGGTTCTGTTCTCTCCAGACTCTCCATCCTGACTCCTCCTTACTACTTCCTCTTTCCTCCTCATCTCCTAGTCCCTCCTATCCTCCTTTCCTATTGGCCAACAGTGTTTTATTCATTAACCAGTATGAGAAACATATACAGAATGACATCTCCCATCAGTCTCTGGCTCTACTGTCCAGTCTTTCCTGCTCAGCTATAGACCAGCCAGCTCTTTATTAACCAATGGAAGTAATACATATTTACAGGGTACAAAGGTTGACCCAGGGCAGACCAATAAACCCCTTGCTCCCAAGTCAATTTCTAGCAGCTTAGTCTAACACAGAAGACGAAACCCATGAGCTGTAGCAATCCACATCCTCTAGTCATCGCTGTGTAAGAGCATACTTGACAAGGATGCCAAACACATAAGCCAGCTCTATCTGGGTGTGCAGCAAAGCTGAGAGGTGACTTCCTGTCAGTCGGCACTGAATTATCCCTATAAGAAAGAAGCCTGACCCCAAAATGTCTGCATAGATGAACCAATTCTCCTGTCACACATTCGCCTGGAGAAATGAAAACCTTATTTACACTTGCCCTCCGATTCTCTTATGCAAAATGGAATAGTCCTGTGAGGTATTTCCAGGCACATTTTCCCCTCAAGCCTTTATTTCATCAAGTTAATATATTTCAATATCTATGAGCCAGACACGTGAACAAAATACCATAAGAGAAAGCTAACCTTCATTGCCCCACTGCATTACTCTGTGCAAACACTGAGTTTAAAATACTGGCAGTAACATTTCACTTTGGTTCCCACCAGCATGCCACCAAAGTTACTTTTTCTGAGGCTACCGATGAACTTCTGCTTTGAAATCAGAAATTTTGGTCTCTCCCTACTTGAGTTTTCTGCAGTATTCAACACATCAGACAATCTTGTCTTTGCTCATTTCACTTCAGTAAGTGCTTCTTTAAAAGGTAATTGCCAACCAAGCCCTGTTACCAACACCTTAAATACCTCCAAAAATAAAACAAAGACCTCTGTCCCTTGTGGTGCTGACATTCTAGAATAGACCACATTGATTGTTAGCCATAAACCTAAGTAAATAGTAGTGTTTTTTAAGGAGACCACACTGCCCTTTTCAGGGCTGGAAGGAAAGCGTTGAGCATTAGAGGCAGGAAAATAAGGGTGAGAAGATGGCAACATGAGATTTCCATCTTAAGTATCACACACACACACACGCACACACACACACACACACACACACACACAGGATCTTGAGAATTCTAAGCACAACAAAATGATAAATGTGAATGTTTTTTTTCTTTCTTTTTTGTTTTTAAGGTAACAGTTGAAGCTATACCTCACAGAAGATTCTGGAACATCCCCTCCCTCTGATCTTCATCTTCTCTCAACTGTCCCCACCCATGCAGTGACCGCTACTCAGATGACTGAACGACCCCTCAGCTTTCAGGCTCCTGTCTGCATGGAGCTCCTACCTTGTGGGGGTTCTGCCTTGGAGGGAATTGGAGGAGGATGGTGGGTGAGGGGATATGATCCTATTTCAAAAACTGATAAATTTCAAAAACTAAAATGGTCTTCTAAAATAAGAACCCTAAATCAGCAATACCGTCATCTTAAAATCATTTTTGCTGAGAGCTGGAGAGATGGTTCAGTGGCTAAGAGCCCTTATTGCTCTTCCAGAGGAAGTAGGTTTAAGTCCCAGCACCCACATGGCTGCTCATAACCTCTGTAACTCTAGTTCTAGGGAACTAGACTTCTTCTGGCTTATGTAGGCATGGCACACATGTACAAATACACACATGCAGGCAGGACGCATAAAAGGAAAAGAGAGTGTGAGTGTGTGTGTGTGTGTGTGTGTGTGTGTGTGTGTGTGTGTGTGCGCCCCACACTTCAAGTGCTGTCAGTGCCAGAGGAGGGTGGCACATCCCCTGGAACTGGAGTTATAGGTGATTGGTGACCGGCCTGATATCCTGATATGGGTGACAGGAATAGAACCAGGCCCTCTACAAAACAGCGATCCACTGCAGTTAACCACTGAGATGTCTCTCCAGTGCTGAGCAATGTGCTTCCTAAAGAAACCTGTATAATATGTGCATTGAGAAACAATGGTCCATCTGTTAGTAGACCCCTACTTAGAAAGAGCACATGCGATCATTTTTCCTGGTGAAACAAAATCAAAATGCCATCCCTATCAGAAGCCAGCTGACGCACTTCCTCTAGGACTGTTATTACTTACATCAACCGCAGGTTCTACAGGGCTATTGGTAGTTGATGGGGTGTAATGGTTGACAGCAGCCAAGGTTGACTTTCAGAGTTAGTATCCAGCAGTTCGGGTCGTGTAAAGGGAGCTCGCTCCCCAGAAGTTGAGGAGCTGCAAATACACCCTCACATTCATCAGCTTGACACAGCCCAAGGCAAACAAGGTACCCAAGCGCTCAGTGAAAAGCACAGGGTCGACGTCATCGCAACAGCAACAGTGGCTTTTGCTTCTGCTCTGCGGGCCAGCCAGTGGTATGAGCACTGGCCAGAGGGAACTGGTATAGACCGAGAGGGTAGGATGGAGGGGAGGCTTGCTCAAGGCAGCATAGGAAAGGGGGATCAATGTCATCATCAAAATGGGGCTGAGATACACAAGATCTGAAAAGATGTGTTAATAGCCACGATACTTAAGCCTCGAAAAAACAATGAGGCAGCAGCAATGGGTGGCATCTGCCTGCAGGGTTCATGCAAGAAACTAGCTACTGACGTACCTTTCGCCATCCACCTGTGAGATAAGGCTGCAGTTTCCTTCTGTTTCAGTGCTTCTGTTTCAGTGTCTTTACTCCTCAATTAATCGAGCATTGTGTGCTGAGTAGATGAGGAACCTGTGCACAGAGCAGTTATGTAACTTGCCTGAACTTGATACTGTAAGTGGTAAAGGAATGATTCAAGACAGAGGAAAGCAAAGCTGGAAACCAGAAAATGAGGTGAGTCAGAAACCACAGAGGCAGGGCCTAGGGTGGAAGAGGGAGCCCAGGGTGGAGGAGGGAGCCCATGGTGGAGGGGGGTGCAGGGGGGAGGGGGGAGCCCAGGGTGGAGGGGGAGTGCAGGGGGGAGGGGGGAGCCCAGGGTGGAGGGGGGAGCCCATGGTGGAGGGGGGTGCAGGGGGGGGGGAGCCCAGGGTGGAGGAGGGGGTGCAGGGGGGAGGGGGGAGCCCAGGGTGGAGGAGGGGTCCAGGGGGGAGGGGGGAGCCCAGGGTGGAGGGGGGAGCCCAGGGAGGAGGAGGGGGGTGCAGGGTGGAGGGGGGAGCCCAGGGTGGAGGAGGGGGTGCAGGGGGAGGGGGGAGCCCATGGTGGAGGAGGGAGCCCATGGTGGAGGGGGGAGCCCAGGGGGGAGGAGGGGGAGCCCAGGGTGGAGGAGGGAGCCCAGGGTGGAGGAGGGAGCCCATGGTGGAGGAGGGAGCCAGGGTGGAGGAGGGAGCCCATGGTGGAGGAGGGAGCCCAGGGGGGGGAGGGGGAGCCCAGGGTGGAGGAGGGAGCCCAGGGAGGAGGAGGGGGGTGCAGGGTGGAGGGGGGAGCCCAGGGTGGAGGAGGGGGTGCAGGGGGGAGGGGGGAGCCCAGGGTGGAGGAGGGGGTGCAGGGGGGGGAGGGGGGAGCCCATGGTGGAGGAGGGAGCCCATGGTGGAGGAGGGAGCCAGGGTGGAGGAGGGAGCCCATGGTGGAGGAGGGAGCCCAGGGTGGAGGGGGGAGCCCAGGGTGGAGGAGGGAGCCCATGGTGGAGGAGGGGGTGCAGGGGGGAGGGGGGAGCCCAGGGTGGAGGAGGGAGCCCATGGTGGAGGAGGGAGCCCAGGGTGGAGGGGGGAGCCCAGGGTGGAGGAGGGAGCCCAGGGTGGAGGAGGGGGTGCAGGGGGGAGGGGGGAGCCCAGGGTGGAGGGGGGAGCCCAGGGTGGAGGAGGGGGTGCAGGGGGGAGAGGGGAGCCCAGGGGGGAGGGGGAGTTGAGGGATCGATGGGTGCAAGTGTGTTAGATCTAAGACCAGAAGATCTTCAGAACACTGAATTCTCTACGTCTTTCTCATCACCGAACTCACAATGGCAGCCCAGCTGAGCCATGTGAGTATGGGAAAAGTACTTTGTCACAAAGGAATCAAGAATGCCTTTCTAAGCTGAGCCTTCAGGCATAGCCCTGTATCCTGGCTGGCCAGGAACCTGAAGCAGGATCATCAATTCAAGTTCAAGATCAGCCTGGGCTACAGAGTGAGTTCAAAACCAGCCTAGGTAATTTATAGAGACCTTGTTTCAAAATTCAAGAGTATGAAAAGGTCTGGAGATATGGCTCAGAAGTTTAGTGATTGCCTAAGTTCCAGGACCTCCCAAAATAAATAAATCAATATAGATTTTAAAAAGAATGTCTTTCTGTTTAGTTACTTGGCATTTATCAACATGCCAGACACTGTTTCTGGAGAAGAAAGGTAGTGGAAAGGTAGATAAGGTGGTGGCCTTGCTGAGGCTACAGTCTAGTGAAGAGTAGAGTAGACAGTAGTCAAATAGGTGAGCTCTTACCTACTTCTCTCATAGTGGAACCAGGCTAGAATAAAGAGAAAAATAGCAGCTTTCTACCCTTGGGATTAAAGGCATGCACTCATTTTCTGGCTTTTGATTTACCTTCTCTCAACCTCACCCCCCACTCTCTCTCTCTCTCTCTCTCTCTCTCTCTCTCTCTCTCTCTCTCTCTCTCTCTCACACACACACACACACACACACACGGAGAAAACTGTGTGTCTGTATGTGTGTGCACGCCTGCCATGAAGAAAACACTTCTCAGTGGAACCCACCACAAAGCTCTATAGTTCTTACTGCATTCCACTTGCTTTTTGTTGGTCTCTATTACAACTCATGTTAGCCCCATGGCTGTCCTTTCAATTACTTTATATTCTCAGCTTTGCGTTATCCACAAGTTAGAGAAAATGCCCTTTTCCATAGCAGTTTTTGTAAGCCATGTTTTGTAAAACTCTGAGTGTTCTGAGACGTCTCAAAGGCAGAGGTTAGGAAAGAAGGAAAATTCTTCCAGCCCAGCCTCTCCTCGGTGACGTGTGGATCACCTCCATCTTTTCTGTTGTATCTTTAAGCTCCATGAGGCCTTTATTGGAAGAAGTGGTTCTTTAATTAGGAAAAAAGGTTGGAAGCTTGAAGGGATGGCTCAGTCACAAAGTGCTTGGCTGGAAAGCATAAGGGTCTGAGTTCAATTCCCAGTGCCCATGTAAGAAGCCAGTGTGGTAAACCCGGTGCTGGGGAGGTCGAGACAGGTGGGTTCCTGAGGTTCACTGACCAGCTAGCCTAGCACAATCTGTGAACCCCAGATCCTAGTGAGAGATGTTCTTCTGTTGCTGTGATAAAATCCCCAGTGAAAGCAACTTCAGTAAGGAGGAACTTATTTAGCTCATAGTTATGGGATATAGGTACAAGTCGTGGCGGAAGGACCTGGAAGCATCCACAGCCAGAGACCAGAGGGAGGTGGACACCAGTGCCCAGTTCCTTTGTCATTTTTGTTCAGTCCAGGAATGGCGCTGCCAACCTTAGGGCAGATGTTCCTGCCCCAATTAGCCTAATCAAGATAATCCTTCCCAGGCACGCCCAGAGGCTAACCTAATCTACAGAACTCTTCTCCAATTCTAGATTCTGTCAGGTTGACACTAAGTATTAATCATCACAGAATTTTTCTCAAAAGAGAAGGTGGAGCCAACAAGGTGACTCAGAAAGTAAACGCACTTGCCACCAAGCCACTCAGAAAGTAAACGCACTTGCCACCAAGCCTGGTTTACTTCCCATCCCCAGAACCCACATAGTGGATGGAAAGAACCAGTTTCCACTGCTTGTCCTCCCACCTTCAACGCATGAAGTATGTCACAGGTACACACACACACACACACACACACACACACACACACACACACACTGAAACAAAGAAGAAATGATGCCAAAGAGTTCCATCCAGCCCCCATGTGCATGGGGACACGCATGTAATATGGAGCCATACACACACAAATCTGCACATACACACAAAAAAGAGAAAAGTTTGGAAACTCTCGTTTCCGATGTTGATTGCCAGGCCCTTGGTGTAAATGTGAACACAAGCACAACTGGGAACGGTATGGGCACTAAAACACTTTGGCTGCCTGTGCCCAATAATCCTTCATATCTTAGATCTGCCAGACATCAGCTTCGAAGCCATCTTCCTCCTCTACACAGTGCTTTTGGAGGACTCTGCGAATGTCTCCCCAAAGTTGTTAGAATGGATCCCTAGTTAAGAATGGTTAGCACATGATCTAGGACTTCCACTCTTAGGGCTGTACCCAAAAGAAATGAAAGCATACGCCTACACAGCTTCATGTGGTGTTTATAATAGTCATTCATGGCTGTCAAAGTATGCAGGATTAATACAAATGTTCCCAGAGTGATATAAATAAGATGTATATCCATGCATGGAATATAATTTGCCCATAGAAAAGGAATAAAGTACTGATTCCTCTTAAAGTCTAAGCTGTGGCCTCCTCGTCATGGTGCCGATGCCTTCTGTCCTGTCCCATCAATTACCTTCCTAAGCCCTGAGCTCACTTCTGGCCCCTTCTACCTCAACAGTATGCAGGGTGATCCCGTCACAGTACAGTGGGAAATCCCTTAAGGACCCTACGGCTCCTTTCCCGGCCAGTCTTAAGTTGCTCATTGTCTCTTTTAGGAAATTGGACAATCACATGACAACTTTTCTGGATTTGTTATTCCTAGATCCTGCCTGGACATGAGTACATTACACTTTTGCCTTTCTCCAGGATCTGCTCAAGTAGCCTTGTCTTCCTGAATAGTTGTGTTCTGACAGCACTGCCGGTGAGTTAGAACATTGGTCTTGCTATTAGAGATGAGTAGAAATCCAGATTCTGCTACCTGCTGGGAGAATGGCCTTAAGTAAATCATGTTTTCTAAACCTTAGAGTTCCCACCTGTCAAGTGAAGATAATAAGTCTACCTAAAGCAGTTATCAGGGTAGCACTGTGGAAGTTCATCCATTTTTACCATCTGGCCCTTCCTGGGCCTCTCCCAAGTGAGGAACCATCTCTGGAAAGGTGTCTTCACAAAGTCCTCATGCTGGGACAGGGGATTTCCCCCACACTTTGTTTTGCCATTAACACCCAGGAATGTCTATATATCTTAAAGATAGTCACTTTCGTTTTCTGTTTACAAGAAATTTCTAGTTCATAATCACCTGGAATTAAATGTGTTGTTCAACACCGTATCTTATATCCGACAGGAAGTTCAGGATAAATCATTAAGTAGTTAAGGCTCTATACTGATAAAAATCCTGCCACTTGGCTTAAAGCTTTGCTTTTAAGATGTTGTTTGTCTCACATCTATCAGTTGTAAATGATTTATTCCTTCCTCCCCCTACATTCCCATAAAATTCCCTTTATTGATTGCTACTACTTGTTTTCAGATGGTACACCTACTGATGTGTTAAGTTGAACAGCATCTCCCCACACCCATGTTCTGAACCTCAGAACATGACCCTGTTTGAAAGCACATCCACGTGTTGTGTTCCTTAAGCATGAGGGGACATTCTGAGAAATCATCTTCATCACCATTCCAGCATCACAGGCTATGACCCCTGCCTTGGGTTTTGCAGCTTGGATCAGGTATGTCATGTTCCAGAACAGGACATAGGTCCACTTACAAGTTGAGATGGCAATGCACATTCATGTTAGTGGTTGGGAAGAGGTACTTATTGAAAAGAATGGCGAGGCATGTTTGCTCGAAGCAATTATAGTCTTGCCCTGTGATTTAGCAGAAAAGAGGAAATGAGTTTCCTAATGGAGGAAGAGAATGCATTAGAAATCGAGGATTGAGAACTAAAGGTCATGATCATGCACAAGGCTGAGGTCCGAGGGTGGCCTGGATCCAGTCCGACACTTGCCTGAACAATATAGACCTGATTGCAAAGGAAGAAAAAGGGGAAATTGCTTGACAAATTTTCATGACCAAAAGTGATGAGGAAGGACGTTCACTATGGTGCTGGGTGGCCTGAGAATAAAGCCTGAAGCTGTTTCTCTCTTCCATCTTTCTGCAATCTATTCTCTTTTGATAGCTGCAGCGAACCTTTCAAAATAAAATCCAGTCACCTCTCCCCTTGTCTGCCAGATGTTCTCTCTCACAGCTCCCTCCTAGCCCCAGCCGCTACCTCCTGGGCTTTACGTTAGAGCAGGAGCTGCCCTGCCTGTCTCCCCTCCTAGGACAGTGAAAGAGACCCTCAGATCACAGACCGCACCTGTCAGTCCTCTGCTCTGAACTCTTGGTGGCTTCCCTTCTGACTCAGAGTAAATCTACATGACTCAGAGCAGCCAGACTAAACACACAGGAGTTCATCTCCCCATCACAGCGAGCGCGTTTATTGGTGGTGCACTCCACTCCTAGAGCTCTTTCTCCTTCTGTCCACAGGGCTCCTCCCTCACTTCCTGAAGGTCTACATCTCCACCCTTCCTATTTCCCTTCTCTAGTTTCCTCTTGGCATGTATGAGCTTCTAACGTGTTAAATACCCACATTATGAAACTTTTCAAATGTCGACCTTTTCTACCCCAAACATACACATGCTGTAATATAAATTTCACAAGGAAACAGATTTTATTTTTGTTTTTCTGCCTGTTGGAGACAGGGAGCTTCTATGTAGCACAGGTTAGCCCAGAAAGTTAACCTAGAATGACCTTGAACTTGCACAGTCTGATCTTGGCCTCCCAAGTTCTGACAACCCTGTCCAATCTTTTGATCTTGAGACAGGATAATATCATCTACAGAGTTCGAACACAGCAACCGTACATTCAAAATGTAAAAAGATATACTGCAAAAAAAGAAAACAAATTCATGATGTTTTAAGTAAGTTTAATATTTAGTCAAATTTACAGCTATCCTGGGGCCAAATGCAGGCAACTGGCTGGACAACACAGCTAGCTACTTGTGCCTACACCCCAGCTTAAGTAAAGGGATGTTTTATCTGCACTATTCACCAAAACTTAGAATGTTTGGAGTATAGTAAAGTAGTTGCCATTCGACCAATGCTTGTTCCATGGAAGGGCAAATGATTATGAAAACTGGTCATAACAAGATGCTGGATGACTAACCCATAGAAAGAATATTGTACCACCCATCGCCGTGAAAAAAAAAAAGATATGTAACATAATGTAAAAAACAAAATTCCTGTGCTCTGATCAAAACTACATGGGTGTGGATGTGAGCCATTTCTGGTCCTTTTGTTTTATAAAAAGATCTGGGTCCCCAAGTTTGCCTTTGGTGCTCTTGTCATTTGAATCTACACTTGCAGAGTCACCCTGCTGTACCTATAATCACTTTGGTCTTTCACTCTACCTGGAGCTTCTCATCCACTATCTCATATGTTTTTGCACATGCTACAGGTTAGTTAGTATACCCTTCTGGGAATAGCCATTTGGCCTCCAATAAAATAACTTACCCATCACAAAGTGACTAAAACACTTGCCTAGTAAGCAATGGTAAAGGATAAAAACAAACAAGAGGGTACAATAGTAGTTTCAGAATCGTAAACATACTTCTAGAAGTTTATTAAACTTGTCTCTGTTGCATAGGTTAGTAAAGGGACATGTTCTTAACAAGGTGGCTTGAAAGTACCCAACACTGCATAGGTGCTAAAATGGTGGGATTGCAGCTGATGTGTTTAAATCTCAACACTTTTTTCGTCATTTACTTGGTTGTTTTGCTGTTATTTTGTTTTGTTTTTTGTTCTCACGATCCCTAAGTGCTAGGTGGTGGGTGTCAGCGGGCAGGGACCAGGCAGGCCCTCAAACATCTGGATACTGAAGTTATAACGCATACCTGCAAGCGATTGTGTATGATCACGCAATTATAAAGCCTGGACCAGCACAACAACAGGAAATCGTTCCGCAACACAGGGAAAACAGAAGCAAAGCAAAGAACTGGCCGCCTCAGCCCACACCCCACCCAAGTGAGACGTCTGCGCGGGCGGGGAGATCCCGCTAAACTGAGCGGCCGAGGCCCCGCCCACGGAAACGGCAGACCAATCCGCAACCTCATGCAAATAACCGAGGGCGTGGCTCGAGGGACTCGAGGGACGGCCCCTGTGGGCGAAGCCACTCCGGAAGAAGGGAGGAGGAGGAGCAGAACCTCGGGCTAGCGCCGATTGGCTGGCCCGCGTGTGGGGCGGGGCCTGGAGGTGGCCCCGCCTCGCCGAGGGGTGGCGCCTGGCGGAGTGTGTGGCTCCTCGGGGCTCAGGGGCGGAGCCGGAAGTGGGGCGCCGAGGTTCGGCACCTCTGCGTTCCGGGAGCCGGCGGTTCCCCCCGCGTCTGCCCCGGGCCCGCCGAAGTCCCAGCTGGGGTCCCGGAGAGCGGAGCCTTCCGCCGGGGCGGGCCGGAGGGCCGCCGCCATCCCGGCCTCGGCCATGGAGGCTCCTGCGCCGGCCCTCACAGAGGAGGACCTCACTGAAGTGAAGAAGGACGTGAGTAGCTCGGCCGGCCGGGCGCGGCGGGGCGGGCGGGGCGGGCGGTGGGAAGCGGAAACCCGGGCCCGAGCGCCGGGGAACGGCCTGCCTGCGTCCCGGGGCCGCTGGGAGTGACCCGCCCTGCCGATCCCCCACCCCACCCCGCCGAAGCGGCCGGGTAAGCGGCTGCCTGGGGCACACCTACCCCGGGCGGGGGCTGCGGGAAGCCGGGCGGCCAGCACGGCCCGGAATTCCCCCGGTGAGCGGACGCCCACGCACAGCCGGCGAGGCCCGGCGGCCAGGTGGAGGTCTGGAGCGCGCCGGGAGCCGAAGTGCACGCTCCGGCTCAGACCGCTCGCAGCTGCGCATGCACCTTACATTTGAGAAGACTGACTCGGGGCGCGAGGTGCCTCGTTTTGTTTTGTTTTTTGTTGTTGTTGTTGTTGTTTTGTTTTTATTTTACTCTAGTTACGTGTTTTGCCAGAAAAAAAAAGAAAACATCAGATGAGCACCACTTAGATACTATACGTGAATTCGCGTTAAAGACTTCGTTCTTTCTTAGCGCCGTAGGCAGTGCCTTGAAAAGTCAACTTTGCGAACTTGACAGCAAGTTGTCGAAGACGTTGGCTGCTTCAGATCCCTTCCCCCCCCCATACCTTAGCCCTTGTACGGTTTATTGCACTGTAGCCATGATTAAAATTGGCGTAGTTGACTGTTCCCTTGTTCAGTGCAGTTGGTGGGGCACTTCCTGTATGGAAAGCTTCTTTGCATTCTACTTGAGACTAGGTCTTTGACAACTACCGTAGTCCTATTTAAGACGCCAGTAAAACCATGCACTTAGAGTGTGGTGCCCGTTCTCCTAGTTTCACGCAGTCTTGGATTTTCTCACAGTCCTTAAACTAACCTGTAAAGGAGAGAATTGCTTTGCATTTTGTAGCTGGCAAAGCAGGACAAGACCTGCCTGTAGATGAGTACTGCAGACCTTTGTCACTGCCCCAGTTGCTTCCTGACAGTTCCAGTTTAGACCTGTATCAGATGGTCACAGCCGTAGAGAAACTAGGCATGAGCTTCAAGGTGTCTATACAAAATGGTTTTCCTCAAATATTTATCCTGTTATTAAAACTGCTCATGGCAAGCTTGAAACATTCATCCACACAACTTGAACTTCCTTTTTCTCAACCTCAGACGTCTATTTCCAAGTGTTTACTAGGAACCACATTTTAATATTATACAAATTATTCTTATACTTTCAAAAACTGAACTTTTCATTATCCTTCCCCCAAAACTGCCTGGTGTTCCTTCAGTATTATCTGTCCTGATCAATGGTGGGAAGTTGTTACACGAGGCTCTGTCTGTTTGCAGGGTTTCCTTCCTGTGGTCAGCCATGGTCCAAAAATATTTAACGGGAATTTGACAAGTTTATGTGGTACAAGATGAGCACTGTTTTAAGTGGCATTATAATCATGTACCATCCACTGCATTTGGCCAGGGACATAAGTCACACTTCCCTGGTATATTACACTGTTGAGTGTTACCTGCCTGTTAGTCCCATAGTAGCTGCCTTGATAGTTAGATTAGTTTTTATGGCAGAGAGCTTGGGTATGAGGTTGGTACCATGAGATTTCAGACATCCCCTGAGAGTCTTGGTACATGACCTCCTCGTGTTAGTGGGGAACATTGTCCTGCTGCTAATCCCTGGGGACACCTGTGTCTCTAATGCTCCTCCCCTTTCTCATCTGTTTATTTAATATGAACTGGTTTTGGTTGAATTTGGTTCATTTTAACAAATAGAGATTCCATGGTACTCTGACAGTGAAATTTGGTTCTAACGATTAAATTAAGAACCAAGACAAAATTCTGTTTTTAAAATAGCACAATTTCTTGAATGAAGGGAAATAGCCATAGAGTGATATTGTAATGGATTTTCCAATTATCAGAACACTGCACCCTGAAATGCAGAGTATAGATCATTAAACAGAACATTCCTGCTTCTCATCTGCTCCAAATACATAGATCATTAAAGCTGAAAATACAGTATTATTCACATAGTCGTGCGATTATAAATGCAATCAGTGCTATGAAGACAAGCCCCAGAGCATTGTATGATGTGAGATGTCAATCTGTAAATGTTTCTCGTATTATTTAATGAATAAAACCCTGTTGGTCAATAGAAAAGCAAGATAGGAGGGACTAGTAGACAAGGAGAATTCTGGGAGATGTAGTAGAGAGAAACAAGATGTGGGACGGGACAAAAGTAAAAGGTCCGGACCCTTTCTCTGGGAAGGTAGACCACATGGAACACTTAGATTGGTAAATATGGGTTAATTAGTAAGTCAGAGCTAGCCAGTAAGAAACCATAGCCAATGGCCAACAGTTTCATAACTAATACAGTGTCTCTGTGTGTTATTGGGGCTGACGCTGCTTTGGGACCAGGCTGTCGGGAAAACTGCTCATAACGTAACAATTGTACTTCAGATAGGATGCTGGTCAGATGTGCCTGAAATTGGTTCCTGGCGTTGGTGACAGAGCTGCAGGAAGAACAGTTGAAGACGAAAAGAGTTTGACAGAGACCTAAGACAGTCAAGGCTTTGCAAGTTCAGAAAGTTGAAGGGAGGCAGAGGGTAACAAGACCACATGAGGAAGGAGCTCTAAGTAAACTCATGAAGGACTGGGTTTCTTCTGCTAGAAGAGGGTTGCTGGGGAAAGAATGGGGTTTTTCTTTGCTTGACTTTTTAAAGATCTTTCTGCCTCTTCTGTGGACCTCTAGGAGATGAGTAAAAATGGAAAAGATCATGAAAAGACTTGAATATATGTATGGAGAGATGGTGTTGATTTGGATCAGGATGAAGGCAGTAGGCCTGGGTGAAACAGAAGTTGGAGGTACATTTTAGGAGAATAGAAATAATGGGACTTGGTGGCAAACTGACATTGAGGAAGAGCAGGTGTGAAGGTCAGAAGAGAGCTGTAAAGTCGAAGTGCAAGTATGACATTGAGAAACTTGAGAACTAGCAGATGAGCTGTTTGAGGCCCAGAAAGAGCTTCCAGGTGTTGTCCTGCAGTCCCCATCATTTGGAGACTAAGGCAGAAGGATCACAAGTTGAGGCCAGGTAGGCTATGTAGCAAAACCCCAGAGAGGAGGTGAGAGGTGTTGAGAGAGTTTCATAGACATGGAAAGAAAATCAGGGCAGTGTCACATTTGTTCAACAAGGAAGATGTGTCTGGAGGAAGGGGTCATCAGCTGCGTCCCTGCTCTGAGAAGCCAAATAAGATGAAGGCAGAGGCAGGCAGATCTCTGTCGGTTTGAGGCCAGCCTGGTCTACAGAGTGAGCCAGGACTATACAGTGACACCCTGTCTTGGGGGGGGGGGGGGGACTAAGAAGAGGGAGGGAGGGAAAGGAGAGAGAGAGACTGGACTGGGCCTTCACACACATGGCCGCTGTTAGTCTTCTTAGATGGATTTGTCAAGGAAGTCCTTGAAGGCACAGTGGTTAGGTAATTTGTGCCACCTATCAAAGTATGTTGCAGAGCTAGGATTTTAACATCCTTTTATCTTATTCCAGAGCCATGTCATCTTCTTTTCTAGATTTTTTTTTTTTTTAATATGGGTGTTTTGACTATATGAATGTATATACACCATGTTTGTCCCTGGTATCCACAGAAGTCAGAAGATCTCATGTGGATCTCTGGAGCTACAGTTATTCGCCACTGTAAGCCTCCATGTGGATACTTGGAAGCAAACCCAGGTCCTCTACAAGAACAAGTGCTTTTTCTTAACCAGGAGCCATCTTTCTAGTCCCAGTGTTCTCAACATCTTAACCGTTGGCTGTGGTTCAGGGTTATCAGTAAGTCACGGGCAGAACACTGTTGCTGTGATTTATGTGACAATTCAGGTTTCTATTTTCTCCTGAAAATTTGTAAAAATCTAATATATACATACAGATAGACAGACATACATATATATGAAAGAGAACTTTGAGAAAGAAGAGGGAATTAGAAAATGTTGCTTTTGTGTTATCAGTCCCTACCGGATATAAAGGTCCAAGTCAGGCAGTGTCAGTAGTAGGTGCTGGAGTGATGGTGATAAGCAGGAGCCAGAGAAGAATTGGGGTTGACCGGACGGTAGTAATTCCAAGTGAGTTGAGCATAGGAAAATGACAAGGAAGATAAACTTAGTTTTAACATATTGAATTTGAAGTGCCTTGAGATGTCAAGGTGGAAAACATCTTAGTCACAGACATAAACTTGTGACATGTCAGCATGTGTGATGAAAATGGCCACAGAAGCTTTTCAAGTTCATCTTTTAAATAAGCTCTTTCATTCCACACCTACCTTCTGTGCTGACACTGTCGCGGTTTTCTAACTGTTTCCTTGCCCCTCAATGTTGGCTCCCCTTGTCCTTTTCTAGAAGTTTCCCTGTGCTTTATTTATGTATTTATACACATTTGGTGACTCCTGCTCTGGGTTACAAGATAACATTCGTCAGCATCTAACTCCAGCTTCCTTCCCAGCTTCCTTCCTTCCCACCCTCAGATGCTCACTGTAGCTCGGCATCTTCCCCGATGCGCGTCTTCATGCCTGGGTAAATTTCCCAGCCCCAGGTGGTTGTGCACCCGCGCTTTCCTTGTTCTTGATCAGCAATCGTTCTTTTTGGAGCTGAATCACGTGGTCTGATAATTACTGGCTTGTGTGAGCTGTGTATTCCCCAGCTAAGCCAAGAGCCCCTTTTATCCAGTGTTAAATCTTGTTCATCTTTTTATGTTCGTGCTAGGAACTTAAACATAGAAATTTTGCTGTGTGGCTAAATAAATGTGCGTGGGAATTCAGTAGATAAAAACCTCACTGAGACAACTTTCCCGCCATTTACTAACTAGGCTCTCCTGAAATCTTCCACTGCCTTTAACTCATTATAAATGTGAGGCAAATTCATCAGCATGCTCATTGTCTCCAACAGGATCGATCACATGCTATGTACCCTGCAGTTTCTAAACACTTTGCATATATTAATTTATTCCTCTGAACCATCACAAGTGGAAACAGCCAGAGCGGAGTTAAGTAACTTGCCCAGAGTCATGTGTCTAGTGAACAGGCATGAATATGAAATGACTGGCATCAGATTATCACCACCATCTATGAAGACAAACGTGGGCCTGATTTAAACACTACAGAGGATGTGTCTGAGGTGTTACATGCTACCTCATTGATGTGTGACTTTTTTGCTTGTATGGTTTAGTTAAAACTAATGAAAAGGACGAAAGATAAAAAATACATAGCGAAGGCCAGCCTGAACTAGCTTCCCTTATTCTAGGCTTTCCTCTAGTCTCCTTTTTTCTTCATCTTTTCCTGCACTCGCTCCTATTTCTTTATGGTCCTCTCGTACATTCCTTCCTTCTCTCTTCCGTGAAGACCGTCCCGGTGAGTTGTAGAGTTTTTCTGACATAAAGCAGAGAATATGGACCCTTTCAGGAATTTGGATTTTGTGTCTTTTTAATGGTGAGAGCTGCAAATTGTGAGAGTCCATGCCAAGTTGTCCTCCCCGGTCCTAATTCTGAAATTCAACTTGATGGTTACTAGAATGTAAAGAAATTTGTCTTATCTTTACCCCTGAGCTAGGTGAGCCTCTGCAGACTTCTTGTCTCTGCAGACCCTCCTCCAGTCTGCTGGGTCTTAGTGTGTGGAAAGATGAAACCAGGCAGAGTCTGAGGACTGCGGGACCTACTTGGGTCTGCCTGGCATCATCCTACTTAGCACACATTTTAAAGGGCCCATCCCTCCTGTCTTCAGAGCATTGCCTCATAGCGGTTAAGATTCCTAACTAATAACCAGTCACCACTGTGATTTTCCTATATGTTAACATTGAGCTTTCTTTCTTTTTTTTTTTTTTTTTTTTTTTTTTGTCTCTTAGGCTTTAGAAAATTTACGGGTTTACCTGTGTGAGAAAATCATAGCAGAGAGACATTTTGATCATCTGCGTGCAAAGAAAATACTCAGTAGAGAAGACACTGAGGAAATTTCTTGCCGAACTTCAAGTAGGAAAAGAGCTGGGAAGTTGTTAGACTACTTACAGGAGAACCCCAAGGGGCTGGACACCCTGGTGGAGTCCATTCGCAGGGAGAAGACACAGAACTTCCTCATTCAGAAGATAACGGACGAGGTGCTGAAGCTCCGGAATATCAGGCTGGAGCATCTCAAAGGTGAGTGATGCCGTGCAGGAGTTACAGCGCTTTTCAAAAGTGACAGTGACTTTCCCCCAAAAGTTAACGGGTCGGAGTTACATTGAATTTATGTTTCTTACCAGGTCCATTATCATGTCACAAAGGTGATACAGACCCAGTTGGCTGTGTTTGTATTCACTTAACAAAGTGTTTATAGAAGTTTATCTCTAAAATACGCCATAAACTTAATTCATTCAGAAATAAGCTCAGAAAACACCGTGACATTGCATTTTAAGAAGAGGAACTATGTGGCTTATGCCTATATTCCTAGATTTAGGAAGCTGAGGCAGGGCGATTACCAAAAGTTCAAAGCTAGCCTGGGTTACACTGTGGGTTCCAGGTCAGCCTGGAATGTAGAGTGTGACCCTGTCCTAACAACCGAAGAACGCTCTGTAAGTGGCAGGTTTTCGGTTTAACTGAGCTTTGTGATTTCTCCCACCAGTTGGCCAAAAGCAGTAATGGAACATGCTTATAAAAATCTTTCAGGGCTGGGTGTTGGTGGCGCACGCCTTTAATCCCAGCACTCGGGAGGCAGAGGCAGGCGGATCTCTGTGAGTTCAAGGCCAGCCTGCTCTACAGAGCGAGTTCCAGGACAGCCTCCAAATCTACACAGAGAAACCCTGTCTCAAACTCCTCCCCCTCCCCAAATAAAAAGAATCATTCATAAAGTGTATGTGGATTTAAACCTAAAACCAATCAGTTTGTGAGAGGCACGGGACCTGAGGCTGGCCAAAGGAGCAGGTCCCTCCCACTTCACCCTCAGCTCACCCTCAGCCCAGGGCACCGTGATGGGACACCGTGTGGAGCTGTCTGCTCAGTTTCACTCTCCAGGCTACTCCTCCCACCCCTCCCTTCCCTGATCTCTAGAGCACTGGGTCACACACAGCTTAGCGTATAACCGTGTCCCCGCTGCTCTCGTCATTGGCGATAGAGAAGTGTCACTTAAGGATCGGCCCAAGAAACTCGAATTGGGTGTCTTTGTTATGTCCCCCCTTCATGGGCTTTATAAACAGTGTCTGCGTCAGGTTTTATGTGACAATTGGGCAGGAGGATCTTTTCTCAAAAGACCAGTGAGATGGAGAGATGGGCTGGAGGGTGTGTCTAATATTGAAAATGGTGGCAGAAAAGATGACATGCCAATTTGCTTTTAGACATCTTTGGTTTTGTCAAGCCAGGGGTTCGTGTGCCTGTAGACAGCCACATGCAGGGTGTGACAAGTGTAACAGATGGTGCTTTTCTTCATCCTGTCCTGGAGTAATTGTCTGTTAGACCCATGGGACATGACGGCAGTCTGTGTAGGAGTCACACACTGCTGTGTGAGAACCAGGACAGTCACTGTCTGCAGCCCTGGAGCGATGCATGGCTCACCTACCTGTTTCTTGAACCCCAACAGTAACAGTGAGCATCTTGGGTGACCACATCATCCTCTTAAGTGCTGACACTGTTACTCAAGAACCAGGAATTGCTATTGATTGGCTTAAGATTTGAGGATATGCCTGATTACATTTTGTTTTTATCAAGGAAGAATATTTCTTAGATAAAAATCTGAATTCTAAGTCATCCTGTGCTGCTAACCTGTGCTGCATGGTAAAACCCTCTCTTAGTGGAAAAAAACTAGCTGTGAAAGTCACTTCCCTTATGAAAAATTATAGGAGCTGCTTTTTCCTTTTTCATATGTCTGAGCTGTTTGCCTGCACTTATGTACCTGGTGCCTGCAGAGACCAGAAGAGAGAATCAGATCCTCTGGAACTGGAGTTACAGTTGGTTGTGAGTCTCCGTGTGGATGTTGGGAACTGAACCAGGGCTCTTAATCCTGGAGCCATCTCTTGCTCTCCCCACCCCATCCCCATCCTTCAGCTATTGACTAAGTAATCATTGAATGTGAACAATGTGGCACTTAGTTAGGTCCCTTGAGATGGTGTCCTTAGCTTGGAGATGTAAACAGTGGTATTCTTGTCAGAAAAGCAAGTGAGATTTGAAGTGGGTTGTGATGAGAGCATCTGTATATCCTAGTCCTGAGCATCAGGACACACCCTGAATCCCAGGTCTTAGGAGGTGGTAGCAGGAACCAGCCTTGACTCCATAGTGGGTTCCAGGCCAGTCTGGGCTACATGAGACCCTGCCTCAAACAAGCTGTGGTTGTATTGTAGCTCACAGTCCAGGAGAAGTTACCAGGTGGGAGGGGAGGCCACATTGCCGTCCCTTTCTGACTTATCTCTGTTCTGTTGTAGGCCTGCAGTGCAGCAGCTGTGAGCCCTTTGCATCGGGAACCACCAACAACCTTTCTAGGTCCAACTCCGATGAGAGTAACCTCTCTGAAAAACAGAGGGCGTCCACTGTCATGTACCACCCAGAAGGAGAATCGAGCACCGCTCCCTTTTTCTCTACTGAGTCCTCTCTGAATTTGCCAGTCTTGGAAGTTGGCAGAACTGAAAATGGCAGCTTCTCCTCGGGCACACTTCCTCGGCCTGGGGACCCCGGGGCGCCCCCTCTGCCCCCAGACCTGCGGTTGGAAGGAGGAACTTGTGGAAACTCGAGTGACATGTTTCTCCCCTTACGATCACGAGCTCTTTCACGCCAGTGACAACTCACTGCCTAGTTTTGTTTTGTTTTTTTAACAGTGATGAAAAAATGTTGTAAATGATATAATCTTTTTATAAAAACCACTGTAACAGTTCACTCACATTTGATATGTCCTTTAAATCAGTGTACACATTCTCTGTAAATAGGATTTGGGTAAAGAAGCACGCTCTGGGGGCAGCTGGATGTAAATCATGGTCATGTACTTTTCCATATTGACCTTTTTTTTAATTTTTAGATGTTTAGTATTTTGTGTGTTATAAGACTAATTTTACAAGAATATTTCTCATTTTGAGAAATCAACTCATGGGCTGAGAATAATGTTTCTTCGCACATTTATGCTGCAAATGTTCAGTATGACCATCTTTGCCAGTGACCTGGCAGTGTGTTTCAGCAGTAAACTGTAGTGAGCTGCAGTAAAGCCAAGCCCTCGGAAAGCTGCCCATCACACGGAGTCTCCCGCCCCTTGGTTCTGAGAAGCCTTTGGGTGGCTGAGCCCCCTGTGACTCCGCTGGCCAAAATTCATTTTGTACTGCCCTTGCTCACTGATGTGACTGCCTTTGGATTTTACAGTCTATGTGTCATCATTCTTACCCCTAAACATACTGCCCTGAACCAGGTGGAGGTGTCCACGCCTTTAATCCCAGCACTTGGGAGGTGAGGCAGGCGAATCTCTGAATTCAAGGCCAACCTGATCTATAGCGTTAGGTTTCAGGACAACCAGGGCTACACAGAAAAAAACAAATATTATCCCAATAGGATATTACTTGTAATTAATTGATATTACTTGTAAGACCTGTGGGCCTTTCATTCTTTTTCAGTGAACACTGCTATATGGATAAAATAATTAGAATAATTGATTTTGGAATGTGTGACAATCTTGTTTTTAATATTTGTGTCAAGTAGCTACTAGCTACAGCTGTGTTTGCATTGTATTTCAAAGTTTGACTAACTTTACACTTTTAAAAAAACACTGATTGTCTTCATTTAAATTATAATTTTCCATATTTCCTGACATCCACCTCCTATATTTAAAAATTGAAAAATGAAAAGTTGCTATTAACAATAAAAACATTTTTCAAGGTAGTGATGTTTCAGAGTCAAAAACTTAAAATGTCTGACTTTTAAGTATCTAACCCTTTCTATACTAATTTCCAAAACAAAACAATATTTCAAAGCCAAATGTGGTGTGCAAGCCTGTGATTCTGCCACTTGGGAACTAGAGCCAGGAGCATAGTGAGTTTGAGGTTGCACACTGAGTTCAAAGCCCGAGTCCATAGCCATGCTGTCTCAGAAAGTGGCGGGCTGAGAGGAAGACAAGGGGATATAAATTGACAGGATGGCTTGACTCAGTAGGATACAATGTTACTAACCTGTGCTACATGGTAAACGTTACTTTTCAGGAATACCAGAGGAACACAGTATAAAATCATACTTTCCATTCATTTGTATTGCTTTAAAAAAAAAAAAAGCATGCTTTTTTTTTTTTTTTTGTACAGTTGTAGGTTTAACAGGGAAAAAAATACCAGAGGAACACAGTATAAAATCATACTTTCCATTCATTTGTATTGCTTTAAAAAAAAAAAAAAAAAAAAAAGCATGCTTTTTTTTTTTTGTACAGTTGTAGGTTTAACAGGGAAAAAAATGAGTGAAATATTGAATACCTCTTCCTGTTTTACATACTTACATTGATGTGCTACCTTGTTATGTTTGATTAACCAATATTGATATATTGTTTGTGGGGGGGTTTCTTTTTTTTTTTTTTTTTTTTTTTCTTTTTTGAGACAGGGTTTCTCTTTAAGTTTTGAGACTACTCTCTTTGAAGACCCGCTTCTGCCTCCCAAGTGCTGGAATTACATGTGCCACCACTGCCTGGCGATACATTGTTACTAACCAAAATCCATATTTGGGTCCTTCCCTTCATTGACTTAAGTTGCAAGTTTTTAGAAATGTATATGAAAAATCTACTCCAAAAGTGTCATAACCAAGTAGTTTATTTTCACCACTGCACCTGTTCAGCCTCCCCTCCATCCCAGCCCTAGCAAACATTGATCTTTTCTGGAACATCTCATTGTTAGGCATAAGGAACAGCGCTACCTCAGGCTGGTTCCTCAAGCATTTCAGGGTGTGTTCCTCCATGAAGAGGCTCACTTAGCATGGTACTTGGGGAGTGAATCAGACCAGGGTGTAGTAGCAGTTACCAAGTTAGGGTGACGTTTTGTTTTGTTTTTTTTTTATCCTGCTTTTTAGTTTTTGCTTACATTTTTCACTTGTTTTATTAACACTGTGTAGTGTGTATGCGTGTGCCTGTGATGGAGGCCAGAGGTCCATATCTGGTGTCTTCAATTGCTCTCCATCTTATTTTGTTGAGACAGCGACTCGCTCAGCCTGGAGCTCTTCATTTGACCAGACTGGCAGATCCTGGGAGGCCCCTGGCCATGCTCCCCCGACCCTAACGATACAAATGCACAAGACTACACCAGCTTCCATGTGGGTGTTGGGAACTCAAATTCCAGCGATCACGTGTTCAGCCGGCACTGGACTGACTCAGCTTCTCCCCAGCCCCTGATAATCCACTCTAAGTCTTTCAATGCTAGAGATTTTGACCTCCTGTCCAAGAGACCTTCCCATCCCAGTATCTTGATGTTACTTTCAAAGTTTTCTGGAAATTCTGTTGTTTACTTGTCCATTTAGCTCTCGTTCCTGGTTGGTTTGTTTTTGAGACAAGTTCACAGTAACCTAACTTGGCCTCAGACTCGTTGTGTGCCCTTGGATGTTTGATCCTCATTCCCTGCCATCTCCCCAGGGCTGAGGTTACAGATAATGCACTACCACACCAGAACTGAGGATGATTTTGGGGACCCCAGGACTTGGTACTTTAGGAACATTTTTATCTTTCTGTCAGCCTAGGTACTTAGATGGGACTTATTTTAGGAACACTGAGACCTATTTAATCATGACACGGAAATAATTAGGTCAAGGCAGTCTAGCCGCTTCCATCACCAAACTCACAGCATTGTCCCGTAGAATTTAGGAGGTAAGAATCAGACAGAATGACAAGTTGTTAATGAGTGTCATCTTTGACCAGGGATCCTTAACTGGGATCTAAATATTTACAATGACACCAACGTCTTTGGGGGAGGGGGGAAATTACCGCACTGGCCTCTAGTTTGTGGCAATTCCCCTGCCTCCTCCTCCCAAGTGCTGGGGTTAAAAGTGTGTGGTCCCACTCCTTCGTGGGACTTGTTCTTTTACTGTTGTTTTGTTTTGAGATAGTGCCTCTTACATAGTACTAACCTGGCAAGGAGCCCCTTGTTTGCACCTCTGTGTCCCCCCATTTGCAACAGCCCACCCGCCTCACCCTGGGATTATAATAGGCATGCATCACCACGTCTGGCTTTTCCGTGGCATCATTACCAGCCGAGAGTTTGGGTACGGTCACTGGTACAGATCCTGGGACTGATTCCCTGGGGAAGGTCCTCTCCTGCAGCCCCTTTCCCTCCCTCCGCCCAGGAGCAGCAGCAGCGCAGCACGGCCGCTAGGGGACGCGAACGCACCGCTCGCCAGTCTGGGGACGGGGCGGGGCCAGGCGCGGCTTCCGGCTTCCGGCTTCCGGCTTCCGGCCGAGAGGGTGGTGGCCCGCAGCCGTCATGGCAGCCGAAGAGAAGGACCCGCTGAGCTACTTCGCGGCGTACGGGAGCAGCAGCAGCTCCGAGTCGTCGGGCGAGGAGAGCAGCGAGCCGGAGGACGGGGCTCGCAAGCAGGCGGCGCCGGCCCCCCCCGCGGCGGCGAAGGCGGCGGCGGGCGGCCGCGGGAAGCAGGCGGGGAAGCGGCTGCCGGGCCCCGACGAGCTGTTCCGCAGCGTGAGCCGGCCGGCCTTCCTCTACAACCCGCTCAACAAGCAGATCGACTGGGAGCGGCACGTGGTGAAGGCGCCCGAGGAGGTGAGGTCCCACGGCCCCGGGAGCCCGGGGGTGTCAGCCCGGGGCCCCCAGCCGGGCGACGACTAACGGTGCTGACTCCCCGCCCCCCGCTGCAGCTTCTCCCCGACACCCCTTCCCTTTGACGCCGAAGTGCCTGCGCTGCTGCCGCCAACACAGTGCCTGCCGCAGCCTCCTGGAGGGGTCAGCCTGGCCGTAGTATCTGAGACTGGATCCTTCTTTGGTAACTAAAAGTTAATCAGCCTTACTTCTATAGGGAGCCCTTTGAGGTTTCACTGAACAGTAGTGTGGTGTTGATGGCAAAATTTAAAAAGTAATAATAATAATAATGATAAAAAGTGTTGTCTTCTAAGCCTAAAGGATTTAAACAAAACAAAGAAAAAACACAGCCAGCCAGAAAGATGAGCGGTCGGCAGGGAGGTGCGTGCATGCGCTCGTTTGCGTCGCAGGAACCTCGGTTCGTCACCGGGTTTCTTAATGTGCTTACTTAACAGCCTCCAAAGGAATTCAAGATCTGGAAGTCCAGCTACGTGCCACCCCCAGAGACCTACGCTACTGAGAAGAAACCGCCGCCGCCGGAGCTGGACATGGCAATAAAATGGTCGAACATCTATGAGGACAATGGTGACGATGCCCCGCAGAGTGCCAAGAAAGCCCGGCTGCTGCCGGAAGGGGAGGAGACGGTAGAGTCGGGTAAGAGTGATGCTTCTTCTCTTTCAGGAGATAAGGGGGTGGCCTCCTCGCCTTTAATCCCAGCACTCGGCGGGCAGAGGCAGGCGGATCTCTGAGTTCCAGGACAGCCTGGAGTGTTACCTAGAGAATCTCTGTCTTGGGAGACAAACAAACAAAAGGAGGGAGAAGATACTCCATTAAAACATGTAAATCCTAGTGAATTGGAAGACTTGACTTAGAATACTAACAAGAAGTCACTTCCATTTGCCGGGTTTTGGGTGTAAGCTGGATGTTCTTCCAGGCCAGCCCGTCTTTGCCTCTCAGTGGTAAGATTAAAGGCATGGGCCACCACTCCCAAAATATGCTCTATTTTTTAGAAAGACCACACTCTGCCTGAAAATTGAGTCTCAGGGCCTCCAGTGTGCATGGTTTTTATTGTTGCCTCATTAGAGCAGCGGGCGTCAATTAACAGGTTCCTTTAACTGCAGCAGTGATGTGCCGAAGGCTTCATTTTCTATTAAGACAGCTGTTCATGGGAAAGGGGACGTAGTGGTTTGACTTTCTTGCCTTTGTTGGTAATCTCATAATTCCAACTCAGACTACCACAGTAATGGCTGCCTGCAGAGTCTCACCCCCTCTTCTGTGTCTCTAAGTCATATCTGATTGTGTAACTGGCTTGCTTGGAAGCCCCCACGAACAGAAGAGAGCCTCACCATCACTTTGAAGGCCTCCCTTCCATCGTTTTAAGATCTTGAAATCCAACCTGAGTGGACCACACCGTTATATGGTTTCCTGGCTTTTGATGTGCATTGCACCTTAGTGTAGTCTGAACGTGTTAAACTTGGCTGACAAAGTCATTCATCTTACAAAGTCCAACATGAAAACAATTTCTAGTACATTCTTGATGGTACTCTACTCCTTTACCCGGATGTGCCATGCTGTCCATTCAACATAATTGTGTGGCTGTCTGTTCCAAGGCTCGCTACTCTATGAAAGGCCGGCTCTGGTCCTCTGTGTGTGAGTGGGTGGCTGATGAGCCTGAGCCTGAGCAGTTTGCCTGTTTTGTTTAACCAATTTCTGATCTTACAAATACAAGGACCAGCCTTTGATAGACAGAAGGGGTTTCTGCTGTAGCTGAAGATGACCTTCAACTCCTGTTCCTTCTGCCTTCCTAGCACTGGGACTATAGGCATAGACTAAGTCAGGTTTTTTGAAGATCTTAAGTGAAGTGTGACACTTTGACTAAAGTGTTTTTGAATAAAGAATCCATATACAGTCTTACAAACCAGAATAGGGAAGTGTAGAATGAGAGCTCGTGACTTGTCCAAGGTCACAGTAAATACGTCATCCAAGCTTCTAATTAATATTCATAGCAACCTGACACAGCAGTAACATTATCACTGTTGTGTAGATGAGAAAACAGTCAGAAAGAATTTGCCTAAGTTCACACAGTCGGTAACTGACAAAACTGGACTTCAAAGTCAACCTTGAACTAGGATGTGTGCCTGACTAAGCCGAGGTTCCCATCACATAGTTTCAGAAGCTGTCATTCTTCTCAAGGGGTCAGAGTTGACAATCTAGGTTTCCATAGTCTCATCTCTGTCCCCTTATGATAAGAGCCAGACGTTGTATACAAGTAAGCAAGGACCATCTTTTTTCTAGCTTTTGGGTTCAATTACCAGAAATTCAAGTAAATGACAAATAACACCCGCATTACCTAGCTCATCCTGTCCTTTTGACCAGAAAGTGGATCAGCAATAGAAAAGACAAAGACCAAGGATTCTTTGACTTAAGGCTGAATGGTATGACTCAACGGTTGTTCTGAGACTGAGGAATAACACAGTCACAAATGATTTCCTCACAGGCATGAGGATCCAGAATCCTGTCCAGCATGGGCCTCCACTGGCTGACAACTCTTAAATGGTTAATGTGGTTTAAGTGTCAGTTACTGACTCTAATTCTACTCATAAACGCATTAATTAGCCTGTCATTTTCTTTTTGTATGTGTATGAGTGTGGAGACCAGAGGGCAACCCCGGGTGTCTTCTGCCTTGATTGAGACTTTCTCTGCCAAGGATGCATGCATGCTGTGTCTAGCTAGCTTTGGAGCTGAGCATTCTCTCCTCCCCACCCTGCTGTGGAATCTCTGAGGCTATAGACATGTTAATTGCTCATGCTTTTGCATTGAGTACAGGGATTCATCTCCCCAGCCCCTGACAACATTGTTTACCTGTAGTTTGTAATTAATGAAAAAGTCGACCCACTTGATTATATTTTAAATCATTAAGCTACCTTGCTTTTATTTGGCTATCCATATTCATCTTTTGTTCTTTTTTGCCATTTACTTTGAGAGTTTAGAGGAGCTGATAAAGGTTAAATCCAGACTTGCCTCTCACAGATCAGGGCTGCTTGTTTAGTGACCATGAAATGCAGCAAAAGCCAGCTAATGGAGCAAATGATTTCTATTTAATGTCTGTTTTCATTTTAAAAGTACACAGGTTACGTTAATGTTGTTTACCTTGGGTGATCCAAGTTGTGTAATAGAAAAAATTGGCATATCAGTGTGTCTGCTATGTTAGGGTTAGGTTTTTAAAAACCAAAAATCAGCTATTCCTGCCAGATGTTAGTGGCACACCCCTTTAATCCCAGCACTCAGGAGGCAGAGGCAGGTTGAGGTTGAGTTCAAGGCCAGCCTGGTCTACAGAGCAAGTTCCAGGACAGCCTCCAAAGCCACAGAGAAACCCTGTCTCCAAAAAAACAGAAAACAACAAAAAAGCTAACCCTTCCTGTGCTGGTATTTGTGGCAGTACCTTATTTTGACTCTAGGGGGCAGAGTCTCCTGCTCCAGGCATTCATGGGGACATTTTTCCAATCCTGGTATGTGGTTGTGTTTATCAGTAGATTTACCTTTAGTAAGTGGCAGTATAAGAGCAGAAATGCCCCTTTTTAATGTGTGTTAATGGGGTTCCTTGATAGTAATCTTTAAAAAATGCTTTCAACTTTTATTTCTGAAAATAGTTTCAAGGTAAACTTGATAATTAAGCTGCAGCTAAAATCCAGAGTTTGTTTGTTTGAAGTGGATGTGGTGGCTTCACACAAGTGGTCCCTACACTCTGGAAATGGAGGCAGGAGGGCCAGGCCTTTGGGCCCAGCCTGGGTCACAGAGGTTGGTTTGTGTGTGTGTGTGTGTGTGTCTCACATGATTTGTGATTTGACCTTGGCAGTTTCCTTAATCTTTTCATGTAAAGGTCTTAAAACATCAAAATATTTTATTGGACTTTGTTCTGTTGACCAAGAAAATAAAGTTCAGCCAGGTATGGAGGTTTGTGTCTGTAATCTTAGTACCTGGGAGGCTTGACGTAAGAGAATTCTGAAATCAGGCAGGTCTAGGCTGCATAGGAATAAAGGGAGGAGGAGAGGAAGCCGAATAAAGTCAAGGCTAAGGGTGTTCTGTATAGATGGTTGTCTGGAAGGCATGAGGCTATGGGCTTGGTCCCGGGTGCCATGGAATTAAGGAGGCCTTGTGTATCTATATGGAATTCTTCTGGGGTGGGGTGGGGTGTTGCTATGTATAGCTAGTGGCCTCAGACTCATAGCTGTCCACCTGTCTCAGCCCTCTGCGTACTAGGACTGCGGCCCACCACCACCACACCTGGGTGGGATTTTTTGCATCACGCATTTGTTTAGGGAACTATGGATTAGGAGTTGGTCTGCACTAGCCTATCTATATTGGGCAACATAACTGGATTTTTTAGGAATAAGATGAAAAGGTCCTCCAGTTTTTCAGGTTTGACATTTTTGTTCATGGAAATTTTCTGTGGCCATAAACAGTAACAGTGGGGGGGTGGAGTACTCTTTATTGTACAGTTCCATAGTCTTCCTCCATCCAGGCCTTCCTTAATGTGAAGGTGGAGCCTGCTTACCATGCTGTGGAGATGCTCTGACCACCTAGGAAGGACTGGTCCAGAATTAGAACAGACACCTGTGAGGTTCCCTGAACCTTCACCTGTGCTTTTAACCTCAGAACAGACTCTAAGACTGGGAGAGGAAAAATACAGCTGGTGGTGACTTAGCATGGCTAAAAGGTGATGCGTGTGTTGGAAAGGACATTGCTCTCCTGTGAAGTGTGTTGTGTATCTAAATGCATACAGTATGTGCACTGGGAGGTTTTTCTGAAACCACCAGTTCAGAAAAAGCTGGGGTTTGTGGGAATAAGAAATAAATTACGCCACGTTAACGTGCCCCTAAAAAGTTAATTTACAAATGTTGCATTGCTGTCATTAAAAATAAAAAACCTGCTTGTTCTCATGCTAGTTTAATGTGAGGGTTCTAAGAATGAGAACTTAGTTTTGTTGGTAAGCTCTCTGACCCTGGTAAGTGTTTTGGTGAAGCTTGTGAGTGAGTGTCTGTTGATGTGTAAAGTTACTAATGAAGCTCTTCTTTCCCACTTCAAGATGATGACAAAGACGAGCGAGCATCGAGAACGCGCAGGGTAGAGTCAGGAGAAACGGCCAAGAAGAAGAAGTAGACAGGGTGCGACAAGAACACCCGGGCTGCTGAGCCCTTGAGATGTGGCGTTTAAGGAACTAACACGATCGCCTCAAGACTTCCCACTATAGAATTCGTTTTTTATTTAAAGCCTGTGTGTATTCACAACTCTAATGGTGATCTGTGATTGTGTACTGACAGTACTGGAAGCATTCTGGCTATCACAGAATTGGTGACAGGAGTGGAGAGTTTTGTCACATGGACATGCCAGTGTTCTTTGAACCTTTTATAAAGGAATATATTTTTAAAGTAAATATATTGTAATGTACTGTGAACTTGTGGGTGCTTTTCTTTAGTGTCTGTACAGTGTAAATAGATGATCATGGAAATAAAACTACTTATTGCTATTATTGTATGCCACTGACGAGTATTTGACGAGCAGTCTGTTTGCCCTGTGACCTTTTAATTCACAGTAGGGATTAGCATGTAGGGAGAGCCTCCCATGTTTAGGTGCCTTGTACATACTTCCATAGAGTACACGTTCGTCTTCTGTTTTGTAATGAAGAGAGCTTGAAGAACTGGACGGGGTTACACAGCCACTGAGTGAAGACAAGCAGACTAACTCAGGACTCTGACTCCAGAGCCAGATGGAACGACCTGACTGCTCATCAGACTTTAGTCGCTATCCTCTCCTCCATGTACACTTGTGCTGTAGGGGAGGTCTTTCCTGTCGTTATTCAGCTGCACTTACAGTATATGCCTTACAGTGTGATTACTTGTTCATTCCCTCATTAAATATACTGGCTAGGCTCTTCTGTGAAAGATTACCAGATTGAGCACAGAACATCAGGTATCCAATTAAATTTGAATCTGAGTATATGTGATATGAGACACATTAAAAATTAATCTGAAGTTCCAACTTAACTGAGCATTTTGTTTATTTTGTGAGCTGGGTGTGAAGCCCAAACCCTGTCCATGCTAGGCCAATGCTGCGCTTTCTACTTTCCTTGCCCAGCTCCTGTGTGAATGCTGTCTAACAAGCAAAGCAAAGGGAACCTCTATTCTGTGTCCTTCCCGGTCTCTATTCTCCGGCTCCTCCATCTTCCCTGAGGCCAGCATACCCCGTGCCGTAATTCTTCCCACCAGTTCATGGCAGATTGAGGCACGCTGCCACCTTGGGAACGCTGTCATGGTCTGCCTTGGGCTTGTACATCCAGCTCTAGTTCCCCTTGTCTAAAAGCCCCCACATAGTGTCCAAGCCACACCTCCCGTATTTTCTTTCTGCCCCCTGCTTTACTACCTGACAGGTCTGGTGGAAACTTCCTGTCCTACCATGCTCTCTTGAAGTTTAATCCAGCTGCAAGGAATGAGTTACAGTTCCCAGATGTGCTTTTCTGATGTATTGTTCTGTTCTGCCTTATACCCTCTGCTTGGTCTGGCTCTTGTCCAGTGACCTAGTGAACTCCAGTGACATGTTCCCCTTGGATTCATTTCTTACCTGCCCACTGCCTGGCTCTCCTCAACACTGACTAGCCAAAGTGTACCAGATCCTACTTTCCAAGCAGGGGAAAATGAGGTACAGACTAATTTACTCAAGGGTGGAGAAGGGATAGGCCAGTGGGTTTAGTAAGCTGTTAAACCAGACAACCCAGAGTTCAATCTCCAAAAGCCACACAGCCAGTTCCCACAATTGTCCTCCAATCTACACTCATGTATGCACACCTCCCCATTGACATACACACACAAAGAAATGAATAGGGTGTTTATGTTTAAAAGTAGGGGAGTCACTCATCAAAGTTTTAAAAATACATTTATTCAAGGGAGACTGAGCAGTATGGCCCCAGGGTCAGAGTAGCCACTACACTGAGACTTGAATGCAGGAAGGCACCTGCAATTAGTTTAGTCACGTGTATTTGGTTCAAAGAATGTCTTTCTGTAGCTTGAATAATAAAACCCACAGAGAAGCAAAGCGGCCAGCCCTAGAGAGTTCTCGCCTCTACCACCGCTCGGACAGAAGGGGCGCTCCACCGAACCTCACCAAACTTCACAACCGCACTGCTGCTCAGATTCACTGGGCTTCTGTCTCCCGCTGTCTTATATCCACTCTAGTGCATGGGATTAACGGTGTGGGATCCCAAGTGCTGGGATCACCTCTGTGTGAGCTGTTTCTCTTTCATACTGGATCTATTTCATGCAGCCTCTGTCTCTCGAAAGTTGTGATTAAAGGTGTGTACCACCACTGCCTGGCCTCTATGCCTAGCTAGTGTGGCTAGCTTTGTACTCTAACCTTCAGGCAAGCTGTATTTGTTATAAATAAATATCACCACATTTTACCATTGGGGTATTTACATATCTAAAGAAATAACAAATCGGAGCAGGAGAGAAGGCTCAGGTGTTAAGAGTATTGGCCGCTTTTCCAGAGTACCAGGATTCAGTTCCCAGCACCCACAGGGCAGGCAGCTCACAACTGTCTGTAACTCCAGTAACCCACACACCAGTGGACATAAAATGAAGTTAAATAAATTTCTAGAAAAATTAACAAATCCACCAGGTGTTGGTGGCGCATGCCTTTAATCCCAGCACTCGGGAGGCAGAGGTAGACAACTCTCTTTGAGTTTGAGACCAGCCTGGTCTACAGAGCTAGTTCCAAGACAGAGAAACCTTGTCTTGAAAAAGAACAATAAAGAAAAGGAGAAATTAACAAATCCCAAGCTGACCAGTCTTGATCTAAAGTACCAGGAACATCTTTCAGACGAACCATCTCAATACAAAGTCAACATGCGAATGTTTTAGGAAAGTTAGTGCATATTTCAAGGACTTAGATTTTTCCTTTTAAAGACCCTTAACTAAAGCCCGAAAGCAACAAGTCTGAGACTATATCCTCCTTCCCAAAATAGTTTTCAAGAGAAGGAATGCAGCTCAATGGTGCTTGTTTGGTCTACAAGGCCATGGGTTCAATCTCCAGCACAGACAGACAGATTTGTTTATGGCAGTGCTGGGGATAAAACCCAGTCTGACACGTGTATTGAGCTGTGTTTGTCACTAGCCCTCATTTTGCCTTGCAAAGTCAGTCTCCAGGTAGCCACAACCGTTCCCTGAAAGTCTGCTGGTTTTCCTCTCTCATTTCTAATTATGGCTTGAGTTTAAAACCCTAGCACCTAGACAGCAGCTCCCAAAGGATGTATGAGGGCAGCCTTCCCACAACTGGTATTGTTTTAGGTGTGAGCATCGCCTCGCTTTTTTAGGCTCTTGAAATGACAGGCTTAACAAGCCAGACTTGTAGTATTCTGGTACCCCGGGTCTGGAACTCCCCTCTCTTTCCCTGTGTTTACCACTTCCTGAAAAAAGAAAAAGAAACAGGATTTGATGCATAAATTGAAGAAAGACAAGAGCTGCTTTCCTGGCATAATTACCTGCCTCTGCTTCTAAAGAGAACTCAAATCCTAGCAACCCTCTCTGGCATGCCTTGGAGTTTGTATTCACATTTTAAATTTAGACTCCCACGGGAAAGTGCCATGGGATTACTGAACAATCACTTCTCCAACTAAGGAAGCGACTTCCCGCAAAGGACGAGCAAGCCAATACAGAAGAAACCACAGGTGTTGGTACTGTGGAAATCTTATGACTCGGTTGCTCTTTTTCCTAGTTTAACTTTGGACACAGGTGTGTGCATGCACACATGTACGAGCGCTTGCGCGCGAGCTCATACACACACACACACACACACACACACACACACACTTGTTCCCTGTGGCTTTCTCTTACCGATAATGGAAAGTTCCCGTGTTCATCCTCGGGCCTTCACCTCTGATCCTGCCCTAACTATGAAAAGTGGCCAGGAGCCCTGCCGTAGGATTTCTTAAAGACATCCAGGGCCCATATGTCAAGTGTGAAGACAGCTCACTTCCTCTTCTTCCTCCTCCCCCATCCTCCTTCCTTTCCTTCTCTCGTCTTCCTTTCTTCCTCCCTCCTCCAGCTCCTCCTCTATTCCTGCTTTTCTCTTCTCCTTCCTTTTCCCCTTCCTCCCTTCCTCTTCCTCTCATCTCCCTTCCTCCCTCCTACTCCTCCGGTTTCCTCCCCTCCTCCTCCTTTAATTCAGCTTAATTGCCTGAGTTCCCAAAGCTCTCTGCCTGCTGTCCCTCCATACCAAACTAATTAGTGCAATTATCTGTGCCGTCCATGGCTACAGATCAGTTAGAGCCTGTTATTGAGGTTAACAAATGAGAGGGTTAATTTTTCCTGACTGCCCCGTCGCTGGGAAAGAAACATAATAAGCCTTTGTGTTTGCGCTTTCAGATCCTCAGGCCCCCTTCTCTCTGGGCACTGCTGCCACCCAGAAAAGGGATTTACTGTGGGTCTCAGGAGTCTCCGGAACCCAGAGATAAGTGGCTCAGGGCTGAGCAGAAGCCTGGAATTCACCACCACACACCAAGGGACCCCCAGCCTTGTTGTTTCGGGGTGGGAAAAGTTTCGGTGCTTCTTGAAAATATACTTCTAGGTCCTTCCTGAGCCAACTAGAGATGCTAACTTAAAACGTTAACACGTGGTAAATGGCTTTTTCTAACAAACTGGTTGGTGCCCTGCATATATTAACTGTCTTAGAGGATGCTGAATTCACCCGGTGAGTCTGGCTGTATGAGCCGCCTGGCTTTCCTGTTTTTTGCCACCTGTATTTTTACTGTAACCCTGGGAAGGAGACCCTGCGTCACCAGGCTGGGGAGCTGAGCTCTGCTCTTCCTTTCATACTTTTGCTCTCTCTAAAGTCAGTGAAGATGGGACATTCAAATTTTCTTGTTATTTTCCTGATTTCAACTAATTTTTCCCTAAGAATTGTGGGAATGTGATAGATACGTGAGAATGCATATCGGTGCCCCCACAGAAATGTCACACGCTAGGGAAATGTCCCGAATTTCACAGAAGCACACACAGAGCCCTACATGCTTGTGTTTGGGGTTTGCTGTTGTTGTTTTGCTGTTGCTACAAACTTATTTAGTCTTTTCAAAAACCAGAATATTTTATACCAAAATACACATTATAATTCTTAAGTCCAATCACTTCAATTAATTCTCGTTATATCAATGTTATATATAAAATCTTTGTACTATTAATATTCACAAAAGTTTTTCTGATTATGAAAAAATGATACTTTCTCACTGTCTTAGAGGTTCTAGAAGTTCTAGAAACAGGAAAACTGTAGGCAAAAAAAAAATCTATTGATAAAAAATAAATAAATAAAATGAATGATTTAGATTAAAAAGAAAAAGGAAAAAATCTATTGTACCATGTTCTCTTAATTTTCTACATATATGATGTACTAATGCTAGACAAGACACCTACTCTCTTACTAACATTTAACCTTTTCAGTGCCATGGGAATTCCCCTCTCCCACCCCTCCCCACCCCCTCAGCCCGAGACAGGGTGTGTGTGTGTGTGTGTGTGTGTGTGTGTGTGTGTGTGTACACTTGGCTGTCCTGAATCTAGTTCTGTAGACCAAGCTGGGCTTGAACTCACAAGAATCCACCTGTCTCTGACCCCCCCCCCCAGTACTGGGATTAAAGGCGTGCGCCACCGTGTGACTTCTTTAAAAATCTATTTTGGGTGCTGGCAAGAAGGCTTAGCAGTTAAGAGCACTTTCTGCTCTTGCAGAGGACCTGGGTTCGCTTCCCAATATTATGGCTCCCAACCGTCTACTCCAGTGGCTCTGATGCCCTTCTCTTTGGCGTTTGTGGGCACCTGCATGCATGTGCTGCACATATATACACTCAGACAGTCAGACAGACAGACAGACACACACACACACACACACACACACAGGTATACAAAATAAGTTTTAAAACTTTTTAAAGATATTCAACTTCATTGCATCATAGTTTAACATTTAGCTATCAGACAATAAAATTACTTCCATTTTTTTTTTTTTTTGAAAAGTTAAAAATTCTTTAACTTTTATTCCTGGTACCACTACCACAATTTACAGGGCAATATACCTGATGTAATGCAAAGAAAAATACAAAGCTACAACAGATGAAAGACCTCAGGAATTATATCTAATCGACACCACATCGCATTAATCTTTTGCAAACTGTGGCTATGCCAGTCCTGAACAAGAAGGGTTTCCTGTTTAAGCTGCAGTCACTTTTCTGACTCTGGATCATCGTTCCTCCTGGGGCAGATTTTTACAGTTCCTCTAATGCATTTGGGACGGCTGTCTTAGGGTAGCCTGCAGCTTTCCTGACAACTCCTTGCTCTCTCTCCTGCTAAGAGCCACAGCCCTTTTCTGCTATATATATTTTTTAAACCTTCTGCTACCGTATCCACCACCAGATCCACAGCCACCACCATAGGGACAGCCTCTGCTTCTTCCACCAAAACTGCCCCCTTTCATGGGTCCATAGTTTAACTGCTGTTGTCCACTATAATTTCCAAAGTCATTCTGGTTTCCACCACCATAATTACCTCCACCAAAATTTCCTCCTTCATTGTAACCATCATATCCTCCTCCACCGCCATATCCCCCACCTTGGTTTTCACGTCCTATCCGCCACCACCATAACCGCCTCTACTACTGTAACCAGGACACAGGACACCACCATAGTTGCCACTGTCTCCCCCAAATCCATTCTATCCACCATCACCACCTCCATAACTTCCTCTGCCGACACCACTTCCCCCACCAGAGCCTCCTCTTCCACCAAAGTTTCCACCACGACCAAAATTACCTCCACCACCTCAGAGTTTCCTCCACGACCCATAACGCTGCCAGAGCCACCTCCAGCAGAGGGCATCTCTTGTTTAGAAAGGGCCTTTTTCACTTCACAATTATGCCCATTAATAGTGTGGTATTTCTGAACAACAATTTTATCAACGATGTGTCATGATCATCAAAAGTTACAAAAGCAAATCCTCTCTTTTGTCCACTCTGCCTGTCTTCCGTCACTTCTATGGTTTCAATCTTGCCATACTTTTCGAAGTAGCCTCTCAGATTATATTCTTCTGTATCTTTAATACCACCAACAAAAAAATTTTTTTCACTGTTAAACGGGCACTGGGCTTTACAGAATCCTCTCTAGAGATGGCTCTTTGGTTCTAGCACACGCCCATCAACCTTGTGTGGCCAAGCACGCATTGCAGCATCCAGCTCTTCAACACAAGAGTAGGTCGCAAAACCAAAGCCCCTGGAACGTTTTGTTTGGAGTCTCTCATTACCACACAGTCTGTAAGTGTGTCCATTCCTCAAAATGTTCTCTTAAGCTGTCATCTGTGGTTTCAAAGCTCAGACCACTAATAAACACCTTCCTCAACTGTTCTGGTTCCTTTGGACCGTGGCCCTCCCCCAATGGTGGTGGCGATGGCCGTTGTCAGGCTGGAGTGACCGGGAGGAGATTTTACCCTCATTTTGACTCGCGTCTTCCAACTCGAGTTCAATATTACTTACAAATTTTTTACCACTATAAATAACACTATGGTGGGCACTTTCAGTCTTTGGTAACAGTGTTGATCATGGGACTGCTTTTCTAAGGTTTCAACATGAAATCACTAACACTTGGAGGTGTTTGCTTTGCTCAAAGTCATGCTCCTAACCGATCTTCCTGTCGGGGGTGGGGTGGGAGCTTAGGTAGTCTTCCAACTTGCTCTGTGATGAACGAACCTTGAACTCCGGATCCCCCTGTCTCCACCTCCCCCACGTTAGGATGATGAGCATGTGCCGCCATGCCCAGCTTCTACTTTTAACTTCTTGAGGCTGCATCTGAATAGCCCCTTCCAACGCTTTAGTACACCTTGAAATCCTAAATGGTAAGCTTCTCACCACAAAGCAGATGGTTATGACGAGAACGTGGCCTTTCTTCTGTGCCCTCTTTTAGCTCTTCTCAAAAGCCCTGCTTCTGTTTTTAGACTGCTCCAAGAGCGGTACTTGTCAGTGCTCCCTCCGAGAACCGGCTCCTTTGGCCTCTGGCAGTAGAAATTGATGGCTAATGTGGGCGAAAGACAAATGTGGGGTGAAAAGAAACGTCCAGAAAGAAACAAAGTAGACTAGACTACCTCTACCAGCAACACGTCTGCATTACTAAAACGGTGTGGCAATTAGCAGAGACAGACCTTAGGGGGAGCCAGAGGCTACTGAACTAAGGCCGCTGCCTGGAGCTCTAGGAAGTCCCTTAGTTCGGGGTTTGCCTCTTTGCAGGAGGCGACCTTAGCTACTCTGAGAAAGGAGGGCCGCGAGGCATTTCTCCATTCTCATCATAGCTCGTGGGACTGGGGAACTCCACAGTCACAGCTCTTGGGAAAGTGAGTCTGGGGGTTAAAAGCTCAGGGCTAAGAGAGGATATCAGGACTCAGGATCCAGGCTCTCTCCTGGTCAGGGGAGCATATTGCACCAGTCCAGGAACCCACTCCTAGAGGGCCACATTTATCATACCTGTCTATTTGGCTTAGGGCATGGCATCGGCCAAAAAGGGGCGGGGCTGTAAGGGAATGAGATGCTGAGGGAGGAACCCCTTGTGATAGAGAAGTTTAAAGGGGGCGGGATAAAAGGAACTGAAAAGAGCCGCAATTCCTTGACAGCAAGCTCTTCGGTATGCTAATAGGCTCCACAGGCAGCCATTTGACTCCTTAGGTAGAGGGGCGAGGTCCTGACATTTATAGACTATGTCATAGCTACTCTGTAACTGGCCTTGATATTCTAGTCCTGTCCCTTACTACACATAAGTTCCAGCCAACTGCTAAAGCTCTCCAAGCCTCATTTTTCTTATCTCTAAATGTGAGACAACCCTAGGAGCTATTTTACGACAGGAGATAGTTCAGGCAAAAGCCCTTTTGTTCCCTGCTTCTTTCTTTGTCTTCTTTCTGTATGGGTCTAGACGTTCTTAACTGATAGTGAGTCCCAACGGTTTCTTTCTTTATCAGTGTTGTTACTGTGGAATGACCTTTGTCATGAATATAAACCTCAACGGTAATACTGTTTAAATGGACAACTTTGATAGGAACTTTTATTACATGATTTAAACCATCACTTCAACGAATTCGTGCACAAAAGCCAGGTGTACTATTGCTTGCATGCCTGTAATCTCTGCACTGGAGAGACCGAGGCAGGAAGATGGGGCCCGTCAAGGTCATCTTTCTTGAACTAGCCTATCCAGTTTAAGGCCAGTCAGTCTCTGTTTCAAGAGCCAAACAAACAAAAGTCTAAAAAGCGAGTAGATAACGCATGGCCACAGATGGAAATTGCTGTGATGTGGAATGTGGGATTCAGTGTGGTGTGAATGTGGTAGGTGCTACTCATTGCTTGCCCCTGCTTTTCTTCTCCGCTTGGACGATGAGAAGACCCTGCTTCCCAGCCCCTGTGCAGTCAGACCAGACCTCATGATGGGTCTCTCCTCATGAAGCAAATCCCTGTTGAGCTGGGTCCTGGGGTGGGGGGCTCTGGGGAACATACTGACATTGGTTGTGCAGTTATGTTCGCTGTCCTTTTCCAATACAGAATGTAATGAGAACATGTAAATTTTCAAGTTGCAATGAAAGACCCAATAGCTGTCTATCACAATGGGATCTTTCCAGAATTTTACATGACAATCTCACTTTTGTTTATTTCTTGAGATAGGGTGCTGTTGTTTCAAACTGGAAATCCTCCTGCCTCGGTGCTGGGGTCAGATCACTATCACCCTCCACCCTTTTTAGAGCTCTGTGACTGAAATCAGGCCAGTAAGTGCTAACATTCTTCTGAGGTTTAGAACATAGGAAATGTTCTAAACATTACTCCAATCCTCAGTTTCCAAGCTTTTAGCTGGAAGGCCTCTGGGCTGAAATGACCCCCTTCCCCCTACTCTCCACCCCCACCCCCAGATCTGGAGCTGCCTCATATTAAAACAAAACCTGACAGGAACAGTAAAAATAAGTGTAACCAATTAGAAAAACCACAGTGAGAAGCTAAGTAGTACTTCCCACTTCAACTGATCAAATATGTCTTCTATCTTCCTTTGAAAATCCAAAAGTGCTCTTTTTTGGGGGGAGGGGGTGGCGTTGGGACAGGGTTTCTCTGTATTGCTTTGGAGCCTGCCCTGGAACTGGCTCTGTAGACCAGGCTGGTCTCAAACTCACGGAGATCACCTGCCTCTGCCTCCTGAGTGCTGGGTGCACCACCAACACCGGGCTCCAAACGTGCTCTCTTACACTTTCCTGAAGACTGCTTGCTGCTTACGCCTGATGCTGTCTGATTGGTGTATCACCGAACACTCAGTCTTTAAGATTGGAATGTGTCTAATCTAAGTCTGTGTTACAATACCCTTTCAGAATCCTGTAAGGAGACACTAAGGAACTTTCCGGAAAAAAAGAAATGAAATCAGGATTTGTCCTCAGGGCATCAGACTCAATGCTCTCAGTGACTATGCAAGGAATATGCACTTTTTGTTTCTACACTCCCCATAGAAAAATGCAGTGTCTTTTTTTCTACTTTGAAAATAGGCACTGACAGATAAAAAAAGAGAAAAGCCTTCATACTCATTAACAAAATAATTTTTAAAATAAGTTTAACATGAAAGGTTTGAGACATATATCAGGAAAGGAGATCTGGGAAGATGGCTCAGCATGTAAAGACCTTGCTGCCAAGTCTGATGACTGCAGTTCAATCCCTGGAACCTACCTCTATGTGCATGCTCTAGCATGTGTGCACACATACAGACACATGCTAAATAAATAGCTTTTATAAGATTTCACTTATGTATTATGTATACAGTGGTCTGTCCGCATGTACCCCTGCAGGCCAGAAGAGGGTGCCAGATCTCATTGCAAATGCTTGTGAGCCCTCATGTGGTTGCTGGGAATTGAACTCAGGACCTCTGGAAGACTAGCTAGTATTCTTAACCACTGAGCCATCTCTCCAGCCCCAATAAGTAGTTTTATTGTTTTGTTTTTTTAAAGTTGTTTTGTTTTTTTAAAGTAAGGGATACATAAAGTATGTTCAGAAGTTCGGTTTTTTTAATGGTAAGTTTTTTTTTTTATGAGAAAAAATGTCTCAACATGTTTTAGGTAGGAGAATTTAATATTACAAAAGTTAATAATCTTAACTTAGGGCCTCTTAGTACAACCAGTGGTTTTAACAACTATCTTATTGTTGCTGTGAGGAGATGCCATGTTTAAGGCAACTTATTAAAGGAAGCATTTAACTGGGGCTTGCTCACGGCTTCAGAGGGTTTGTCTATGACCATCAAGGTGGGGAGCAAGCAAGCAGCAGCTGAGAGCTCAAATGATGTACTTCCTTCCTCAAGGCCACACCCACACCTCCTAACCCTTCCCAAGCATTTACACTAAGGACCAAACACTCAATGAGCCAGTGGGGGCCATGCGCACTAAAACTACCACAATCTAGACGCTTAGCTTCCCTTTCATAAGCTTGGGCCCCTGGGGCTGGTAAGTTGTTCACTCACACCGGAAATGTAAGCTGCTCCTCTCTTACTGCCTGGCTGTGTCCGCATCTAGACCTTTCCTTCAAGGGTTGGAAGGTTGCCCCAAAGTGGTAATGCAGAGACTGACAGCGATCTTAGGGTCAATCTACAGAGAAGAGATTTTGCTCAAAATATCACAGAAAGGCCTCAGCTAGTTCTCCAAGAAGCTCTTTAGTTGATGACAGATGTCTCAGTTGGTAAAGTGCTTGCCGTACAAGTATAAGGACAGGAGCTCCATCCCCTGGACCCCTGTAAAAACCCCACAGCAGCAGCAGCACAGCTATAACCCCAGTGTTGGAGAGCCAGAAGGATCCCTGAGACTATTGGCCGGCCAAAGTGAATTGGTGGCCTCTTGAGACCCTGACTTTAAAACACAGGGTTGGCAGCAATTGAGGAAGACACTTTTTATCCCATGTTGTTTTAATTGTGTATTTTGCAGATGCCCCAGACGCTTGGACACACAGTAAGTTAGTGTGTATAAAATGCTGTACGTCTAATTCATCTCTTAAGGATGGCCTGTTCCCCAGGTGTCACCAAAGAATTCACTTTACAGGTGGCAAAAGAAGATAAGGTTGCTTGATGGTTAACCTTCATTGTCAACCTGACTGGAGTTAGAATCCCCCCCCCCAGAGGCACACCCCTGGGTGGTCTGTGATGGCATTCTCAGAGAGGCGTAACAGAGGAGGGGACACTCACCCTACTGTGGAGTGTCGCTTTAACCATGTAAAGAAGAGTTGCATTTGTTTATGCTGCATTTGTCTAATTATGTAAAGATCTGTTGCTGTGCCTGCCTAGTCACCTGATTGGTCTAAGAAAGAGCTGAGTGCCCAAGAGCTAGGAGTAGAGGGATCTAGACTGGAGAGGATGAGAGAAAATTGATTAAATAAATTATGGTTCATTCAACCTGTGGACCAATTGGAAAATCAAAAGGCCATTATTAAAGACTGATAACTATAAGGTGTTCTTGGAAGATGCCCCAGGACACAGTTCAGATAAGACAGGCAAGAACTATCATAGGCGCGCGTGCGCGCACACACACACACACACGCGCACGCACACACACACGCGCGCACGCACACACACGCGCACGCACACACACATGCACCCGCGTGCACACACACACGTGCACGCACACGCGCGCACACACACACACCCGCGCGCGCACACACGCGCGCACGCACACACGCACACACACACGCACCCGCGTGCACACACACACGTGCACGCACACGCGCGCACACACACACACCCGCGCGCGCACACACGCGCGCACGCACACACGCACACACACACGCACCCGCGCGCACACACACACACGCGCACGCACACACGCACACACACACGCACCCGCGCGCACACACACACACGCACCCGCGCGCACACACACACCCGCGCGCGCACACACACACACACACCCGCGCGCACACACACGCGTGCACGCACACACACACGGCATACATGAGGGGAAAAGGACATGTTCATAGCATATGAATATATTACTTTTATTCATATGGGAATACTCATTTCTTGGGATTAAGAAACAACCAACCACCTGGCAGGGCGGCCCAGGCCTTTCATCCCAGCACTTGGGAGGCAGAGGCAGGCAGATCTCTGTGAGTTCGAGGCCAGCCTAGTGTATAGAATGAGTTCCAGGACAGGCTCTAAAGCCACAGAGAAATCCTGCCTAGAAGTAAGTAAGTAAGTAAGTAAGTAAATAAATAAATAAATAAATGGAAGGAAGGAAGGAAGGAAGGAAGGAAGGAAGGAAGGAAGGAAGGAAAGAAGCAACCAACCTCATGAAAGTTATTCCACTCATGAATTTGAATAACGATTTGTGAGATTGGTGATGGCTGCTTCTGTCTTCTTGGCGCTGCCTAGAGTCACCTGAGAAGAGTCTCAGTGAGGATGGCCTGTGGGTATGTCTGTGGGGATGCAGTGAAATATTCACTTCGTCCGCACCTGCGGAACAGACCACGCCCACTGGGGGGTGGGAAGGGACTAGGTCTGAGGAGGGGGCTTGGGAGCTCTCTTGCTTGCAGCACAGGACGGGAGCACTTCAGGAGGCATCCTTGGGACCAGGAACCTGCTGGTGTTCACCTGTCTTGTTGTGAGTTATTTCTCCCTGAATAAACATCTATTCTGCCTGTTTCTCCTGATCCTCATTAAACCTCAATGGGGGGGGGGGTTGTCTTAGTTGCCTTAGTTAATGTAAGAAGACCCAGCCGAGTTCCCTAAGTTTGGGCTCTGACCAAGAGTAGAAGAACCTAGCTAAGTGCATGTATGTGTTTCCTTCTCTGCTCTTGATGGTGAATGTGCTCTGGCTGGCTGCTAAGGCATCTGCCAGCTTGATTTCCCAACCATGAGGGGCTGCAGCCTGGAATTGTGTACTGAAATAGACTTCTCCTCCTCCACTAAGTACTTTTTGTTAGGGTATTTAATCACAACAAAAACTAAACTAAAACAGGTACTCACCAAAATGTTAACAGTAGTTACTACAGAGTGGCATGGTGTCAAGTCCCTAAATATTATATATATAATATGCATACATATTTAATTGTAAAGATGTATTTTAACATAGTCAGGTAGTTCTCTTTTTTTAAGATTTATTTATTTAAATAAGTGGTCTGCCTGTAGAAGAGAACATCAAATCTTATTACATATGGTTGTGAGCTACCATATGTTTGCTGGGAATTGAACTCAGGACCTCAGAAGAGCAGTCAGTGCTTCCCTCCCCCCCATCCCCAGGACAGCTTTGGAGCCTGTCCTGGAAATAGCTCTTATAGACCAGGCTGGTCTCAAATTCACAGAGATCTGTCTGCCTCTGCCTCCCAAATGCTGAGACTAAAGGCGTGCGCCACCAACACCCAGCTCAGTCAGTGCTTTTAACTGCGAAGCCATCTCTCAGGTAATTTTCATCGTGAGCAAATTAAAATAATGAAAAATTTCAATTAAGCAATGAGAATGTCTAAGTATTTAAAAACTTTTGCAGTTTTCCAGTCAAAAATAAATAAATAAATAATGAACTAGAGGCTGGAAAGATGGCTCAGAGGTTAGAGCACTCGCTGCTCTTGCAGGGGCCTGTATTCAGTTCTGGAACCCACATGGTGGCTCACAAACATCTGTATTTATACAAGCAAAATATCCATACAAGTAAGATTAAACAAACCTTTAAAAAATTAAAAATAAGTAAATCTTTGCCTGGAAAAATTGATATGTAAGTATGCAGGCAGAGGAGCTCTCAGGATGGTGTCTCCACCCCAGGGCTGGGCTACAGGCATGCTTGTCCTGTGTCTCTGGTTTTGTTGCATTTTTGGTATCAGGTGCTGAGATTCAAAGTCTCATGCTTATATAACAAGCATCCTTACCCACCAAGTCCTCTTCAGCCTGGGAATTTTTATTAACTTTGTTTTGTTTTTGCTATTTCAAGACACGTTTTCACCCTGTAGGCCAGATTGGCTTGGAAATCACTATATGCTAGCCTCTAATTTACAGCAATCCTCCTGCCTCAGCCTCCCAAGTGAAGAAGGGACTCAGGCCTGAGCCCCAGAGACCGGTTTGTTGGGACAGCGTCTCATGTAACCCAGACATACTATGCAGCCAAGGATGAGCGTGAACGCCTGCCTTGTGGTTGACCTCCCGAGGGCTGGAATTACAGGCACACACCACCACACCTGGCTTTCTGTACTGTTGGGGATGAAACCCAGGCTTCCTGCACGTTTTCTCCAGACTGAACCACAGCAATTGAGCTGTATCCTCAACATAGGAATTTTTCTCTTGAGTTCACCCATAGGTATAATATATAAACCACTTCTTTTAACCAAGCGAAGCCCTGCCTATTAACAAGAAGCCACGTATCTTCGAGCAACCCCACCTTACACTGAAGCTGTGCTATCAGCCAAGGACAATCACGAGAGAGAGCAGGCCAGGGATAAACCCTGACAGAATGAAGATTCGAAGACAGGCCCCGCCGGGCGTCGGTGGCTCATACCTTTGATCCCAGCACTCAGGAGGATCTCTGTGAGTTCGAGGACAGCCTGGTCTACAAAGCGAGTTCCAGGACAGGCTCCAAAGCAATACAGAGAAACCTTGTCTCAAAAAAAAAAAAAAAAAAAAAAAAAAACCAAGAGAGAGGGGGAGAAGGAGGGAAGAGAGACAGAGAGAGACAGAGAGAGAGAGGCAGGCAGAGAGAGAGAGAGAGGCAGGCAGAGAGAGAGGCAGAGAGAGAGAGAGAGGCCCCTGTTTTCAGCTAGCGCACACATACCCAGTCCTCCTCCTGGCTCCCCTGGGCTCTCTGACTCCCGCTCTCGCACCCAGTCTTTTTCTGCTTTTCCTACGGCTCCATCTTTGCGTTCTTTTCCAGCACCGTGTTCCAAGTGACCCTTCTTTCTCCCCCAGTGACAGCCTATTGGCATTTAGTGTTCATCAATGTATTTCTCTTTCAGTGACCAGGAGTTTAGACTCAGCAGTATTTGGGGCTGTGGGTTGATCCGTCTGCCCCATCCTCTGGGTTTCCAGAGCCCCGGGCCGTCCTCCTTCGTCCTGCTGGGAGCCTTGCTTTCTCGTGGGCTGTGGGTTGGGCAGTCACTTGCTTTCTGATCTAATCCAAACCAACCCTTCCAGAGGGAAGAACACTCATGATACTTAAATGGAATCTGCCTTAACTCTGCAGTTGTGAAATATTAGCCATGCTTTGCTAAGCACTGTCCAAACCGCTGCTGAAAGCTGTGGAAATCTTCAGTCTCAGGCGGTGATGCAACCGGTAAGCAAACAATAGCTGCTTCTATCCAGGATAAGATGTGGGATTCGGGTACGACTATTAAAAAGCAAAGAATTGTGGTTTGTCGTTCATTAGTAAAAGTTATGTTCAACAGCTCTGTCATGATTGGTTATCGGCACATTTTCAAACCAGAGATTTTTTTTTTTCATGGTTTGGAAAATTCCAGTGGCGCTCTGCCGTTTCCTTATTGACAGAAGCCATCAGGCTTCCCAAAAGGGTCTTATCTGCCAGGAACAGCCGTTACTACCAAGCTGCCAGACAGGTTCAGTGGGGTTACACAGCGCTTGGGAGTTGCAGGCCAGGCGGGGTGAACTCTGGCTTTCTCCATTCATGGGCTGCAGGCTTTGACCTGTAAGTAGGTGCCTAAATTGTCTGCTTTGTCACACAAATAAGCCTCAGCAGTCATAGTGATGCCCTTTGTTACGTGGCTGAGCTTTGCTCCTAAGGCACTGTATTAAGTGAGTTGCTGTATAAATTGCTGCTGTACTTGAAGTTATGCCTGGTATTTCCATAAAACCCTTTCAAGACATGATATAATGATTCAATTTTTATTTATAGCAGCCAATGAGAACAAGGCCTTTCCTACAGCTTCAGCTTCTAGAAGCCACCCTAAAGTAACAGCAACAAGAGCCTTTGGCCGAGGCCCGTGACCTTCAAGGACTCAGGGACTCGGTGCCCGAAGGAGTGGCTTCAACTCCTTTGAGATGGCCTCTCCCTTCTCTGCCTACGGTGATGGGCCTTCATTCTGGTGTTGAAAAGCAGATTTCAGATTGGTGGTAGTTTGCTCTTGATGGTTTACAGAAGTTTTCAATTTGGGAAATTGAAAAAAAAATGCCACAAATGTGGCATCATCTTTGACATTCATTTATAGAATGAATCCCTAGGCAAGCTTTGCCCTGTTTTATTCCTAAAATAGAGAAAAATTGGCTAAATGGTTGAAAGTGATATTTACATATCAATTCTTACTGTGGAGGTCGTTTGGCAGGATGGTAAGGATAATGGGTTTTGGAAGTAAGATTGGGACATTGAGTCATCAAATCACAAAACCATTTTAAATGTCACCTGTACTTAGCACTTCTGGTAATATAGTCCTCCTAATCTTCCGGTCTCCACCTTCCAAGTACTTGGATTACAGGAAGTGATTAGCTTTTTAAGGGTACTGTTTTAGTGGCATACATTCAAGGGAAAGAACTTTATTATTTACTCCCTTTTTTGTTTTGTTTTGTTTTGTTTTGCGAGACAGAGCTTCTCTGTGTAGCCCTGGCTCTCCTGGAACTTGCTCTGTGGACCAGACTGGTCTCAGACTCAGAGGTCTGCCTGTCTCTGCCTCCTCCTGGGATTAAAGGTGTGTACCACCGATGTCTGGCTTTAACTATTTATTCTTATTATTAACTCTGAAATGGAGAGTATTGAGAAGTATTGCCTAGTTGTCAGATTAAGGAAAAAACAGTTGCAATTTTATATAATTATATATTAATAATAGTTAATAATAACAATTTTAATAAACTTAAAACAAGTTGTTCTATAACAATTGGAAGCAGTTGGTGCCCTGTTCACTCTAGAGCAATTACCATGAGGCTTAAAAATGGTCAAATGTTGCCAGCTTGGATTTTTGTGGTTTCACAACTTTTTCCCTGTCTTAGTGTTTATATATTTATCTTCAAACCATTTTCTTCTGTATTCATCCATTCATTCTTTAGTTTTTGACTATTTGTCAGGCCCTGAGAAGAGGGGAGAAAAAATATTCAATGTTTGGGCTGAGATTGGAAAACAGGATAGATTCTCTGTATGTTCTCAAAGTTAGTGGGAAAGACAGATAGTAAACATAAAATGTCAATTTTTTAAAAAGATCCTTACAGCTTACCATACCTGTTGCGATCGCTCTTGGTGTCACCATAGTGACACTGGAGACACACTCTGAAAGATGAAAAGGGTGAGCCCTAAAGACTCTTCAGAGCAGGAAATGCTCTGACAAGATCAAGAGATAGGAAGGTAACCAGCATGGCCCGAGGGTGTCTTAGTTTCTTTCCTTGTTGCTGTGACAAAACATTCTGGCAAAAGGAACTCAAGGATAGAGGGCTGGCCCACACAGGTCAGGGGTCCAGCCGCTGCCTGCGGCGTGGAGGTGTCAGGAGCCACCATCTGTGGGCAGGAAGCAGAGAGCTGTGAAGGAAAAGGGATGCTGAGCTCTGCTTTTCCTCCAGTGTGGTCCAGAATCTCAGCCAGGAAACGGTGCCTGCCGCTCACAGTGGGTGGGTCTTTCACTTCTAGGAAGGAATTCAAGATAATCCCCATTTACCTTAAAGAGAACGAAAAGATGACATTGTGTCTGTGCTCTGCCCCAGTTCCTCTGCAGAAATCGACCCCTCAGGCTGTTGGTATCAGGAAGTGGGACTTTTGAATGGGATCTGAGTCCTTAAGAAGAGTCCCAAAGGCTGGCGGCTACACGGCCAAGTGCAGAGGATCTCCATATGCGTGTGGAGAGCCCTTTGGGGCAGGGAGGGGGGTTTGAACCACTCTTTTACAGTGATCACCTAAGACCACCAGATATGTTCATTACAATTCATAGCCGTAACAGAATTATAATTATGAAGTAGCAATGAAAATAGTTTTATGGTTGGGGCTCACCACACATGAGGAGCTGTATTAAATAAAGGGTCACCGCATTAGGAAGGTTGAGAACCGCACACGGGCTTAGTGGGTAAAGGCACTTCCTGTCAAGCCTGACAACCTGAATTCAATCCCTGGGACCCACAGGGTAGAAGGAAAGATCTGACTCACCTGAGTTGTCTGTGTTCCACGTGCTAGGGAGCTCGCAGGCACGCGCACACACACTAAAAATACAACTACAAAATAATTTAAAACAAAAGAAGCCCGTGAGCGGCTCTTGACCCAGCCACTGAGTGTGGACACAGGAAGAAAGCACTGGGTGTGAGGCGGAAAGCAGTCCTCCTCTGACCACAGACCTCCTCCTGCATGTCTGTCTTTGAGTTCCTAGCATGGAGAACTGGGTGGGTAGCTGGGTGGGTAGCCACCAGCTACCAGGTTTTTGTTTGTTTGGTGTTTGTTTTTTTATGGCAGTCAGAACAGATTGAAGCAGTAAGGATGGAAGGTGGTAGAAATTACATCCAGTGGGCTCCTAGGCTGAGCTCAGGAATTTAGAATGCATTCGGTAAACACTGGGGTCAGGTAAGAGCAGAGGGACATTCACCCGGAGTATTGCTGCTGCTTAAGACAAGGACCTCGGGCTGTGATTAATCTGTTGCTGCTCAGGAAAGAGCTTCTCATTTTACAAGCTTGTATTGAAACCCGTAACTAACTGGAACAGCCTTTTGCACCAGAATTATGTCACTAGTCAAAAATTAGGAGGCTGCCCCAAAGTGCAAAGTTTTTGAACTCTATGGCATGCCTCTGAGAACAAGCAGAAACAGACTGATCTTGTTCCAAGCATCTGTATGAGCCACGTGAACAACTTAAAGGACCACAAATAATATCATTCCCTTCCTTTTCTCTGGATATTAGAAATCAAAAGCCGTAGCGCTTATTTGATTCTATTGAAATTGGCTCAGAGATAGCAGAGTAACAACTCACAGTTGGGGGTGGTCCCTGGGGTGCAATCACGCTTTCCTTCCTTGTAGACTTGGAGGGTAGACTTTTATTACTTATACTATTTTGATGAAATGAGAAAACTCCGTTCGTTCTGCATTTCGCGAAGCCTTTCCATTTAAGTGTGAGTTGGACTTCATCTGGTCTGGGGTTAGTCATTTCACTGGTGGTGCAGAATCTGCCTCATCTTTCCCGAAGGCAGGCACAGGCTGTGCTTTTTTCGTAGGCAATAGTTATGTCATCTTCCTTACGCCTCTCGTCTATCTGCTGTGGCCTGTCATTGACCTCATCCACACACGTTCTTGGGCCCTCTCTTTCTCCAAGAGCAGTTTTGGAATGCTTGCATGGAGAATTGGTTTATATTTTGGCTCATTATTTTGTTAACATAACACGATGGAATGCAATCCTTGCTTCTCAGCCTTGGCAGGTCTCGGCAGTAATTGCTACTTGCTTCACTGTGATTCCCATCGTGGGGGGGGGGAGGGGAAACACTCACTCTTCTTTTCATGGAAAGCCGTGCCTCGCATCTTCCTCCTGGCCTCTTCTCTCTTGTCCTCTGATGCAGCTTTTGCCTTCATGTTGTACGTGAAGCAGACAGCTTACTGTTGCCACTAGTATGGAACCTCCCACTCTCCTCTCTCCAGCCAGCATTTTGATGCTGCTTCCTGTACCAAGTCTGCTTGGAACCCTTTCATCAGAAATCTATTTGACCTGTCATCGGGCATGTCCCCTAAGACTATGAGCTAAGAGGTTTCAAACCTGGGACAAACGGCTGAGGTGCCTACTTATAACATATAACTTATAACTAACGTGTTCAGATTTCCTACAGACAACAGACAGAAGCCAAAAACCAGTAAAGACCCGTGACTAGCGTGGGAGAGAAGGAGCCAGCTGTTTGGGGAAGGAACAGGTAGAGAGAAAGGGAAGTCTCAGGCAAGGTTGTAGCTGGGCATGATGGCACACGCCTTTAACCCCTGACTTTGGGATGCAGAGGCAGTCAGATCTCTGGTCTATAGAGTGAGCTCCAGGACAGCCATGGCTACACAGAGAAACTCTGTTTCAAAAAAGGAAAACAACAATAATAAACGACCAAGCATAAAAAACATGAAGAAAAGAGAAAAGACAGATGAAGGAAGGAAAGAAACCAGTGTGTTTTTTTGCTATGAATTCTGAAAGTCCCTTAGCAATTCTGTGACCCTGGGTGAGTTACCATTCCTTTTCACGCCTCGGGCTTCTCCGTCTGTAAAGCGGGGGAGTAAGCCAAGTCTCTCAGAGCTGTGACAATCCAGGAGAATATGAAGGACTTGGTGTTTGTCAAAGAGCAGGACTCCCCAAAGACGTTAGCTTTTTCCATTACTGTGTTGAAAAGGAACGGAGTGACTGGTCTAAACTGCCCACTGGCACAAAGAAAGTCTGGTGAGGTCTGGTGCGCAGCTGGGAAACAAGCAGATTGGGTAGATGTGTGAAGACATTTCCAAGTTGCAGATCAGAAAGGCAAACGGGCCAGCAGCCATCTACGGGTCAGGAACACTGGGGATATCAAATGTGAATGAAGAGCAGGGTTTGAGGACCCTGTGGCTGTGGATTCAAAGCTCAAAGACGAGAGAAGGTCGAGTATATTTACCTATTCAGCCAAGACCTTGTGATTTCCTTAGCCCACTGGAGTGTGGCCAAAAATATCATGGCCCTCAGAGGCATGCTGTGGGCAACCACTTCACCTTCTCCAGGTAGCAGACACTGCCCAGTAGAGAACAATCTGGGTCTGAGTATCCACAAACGGAAAGGATTTCTCTTTGTCGCCTCCAAGACTCTGAAGTTGTCATACAGTTTCTGTGGGAGTCAGAGAGGGCATCAAATGCCCTGGAACCAGGGATCTGCAGTTACAGAAGATTACGAGAGTCTCTGTGGGTGCTAGGAACTGAACCCAGTCCTTTCCAAGAGTATCAAATTATATTAACTGCTGAGCCATCCTCTTCAGCCTTAGCAACTGATGTAGCTTTGTTATGTCCAAAAGTTTCAGCGTATGAGCTGTGGGCTGTGGTTCGAAACAACTGTTCAGTATTGTAAATCTTTGCTCATTACTCAGCCTGTCCTGTGGCATAAGGGTGACCTAGTGGTCCATGTCCGATCTGGATGGCTGAATGTTTTCTGATTACTCTAGTTGTATACTGATTTGGCACCATCTGACTGCTTGGAAGTTGGAGCACAAGGTAACGTAGTAAACCCTGGGGATTTGTGCACTTTCTCTGAGGCTGGGTCAGGAGATCCCATGCAGCTCTGTAAGCGAATACTCGAGGGCTTCATTGGGAGCCCGGATGGTTAACCCTGATCATTCAGTTGGCGATGACTAGAAGCACACAGGAGGAGACCAACCTAGGAACGCTGGGAAGGAGTTAAAGTGTGTTACTTGAGTAAGAAGATCCTTTCCTAAATGTCGGCGCGTGGTGCTGGTCCACGGTCTGGAGGCCAGGAGAGAGTGGACCCCACACTAGCGATCATTTCGCTCCGCTTCCTGGCTGTAGATGCCACGTGACCAGTCACGGTCTCTTCCTCCTGCTGCCGCGCCTTCCCTGCCACGGCGGACTGTACCCTCAAACTATGAGCCAAAATAAACCTTCCCTCCCTCAAGCGTCACTGATGTAGACGCTTTGCCATTGGGGGCTCCGGCGCCCAATTCCACCTTTGATACTGATTAGTCTGGCTGAGAGATACTGAAAGACTCCCGACATCTGCACCCCGGCTGTTCTTTTTAGAGTGTCCGTATGGGGGTTGCATGTAGACCAGCTAGGCTTCATAGCTGAAAGATATCCAGAACACTCCAAACCCCAGTCTGTCTTTCCGCTCCACGGTTATTTCATATAGAACTTGTCATGACTACATTCCAGGGCATGTATCCAAACCTGTGGGTGTACCTTAAGTTTACATTACTACATTTTATCAGAAAGCTTTCTCTTGTTTTCTCCCTGTCTGTAGCACATAGACTAAATATAACCGTGATTCATGTATTAAACACGCATCCATTTAATTTACTCGCAGGTAAACAGAGACATAAAACTTCTCATACCTCCAGGCAGTCTTGACTTCGGCATTGAACTTTGCTGGGAGGGAGCTTTGTTCCCTTTTTATTTGAACAATCTTTAGGCATGTAATTATGAGGTTACCGGCTGGTGTGCATAGTGAAGAAAAAAAAAAGTTTTCAGATTAGTGAATGTCTTCTCCATTTAAAGAAAAACACTTTCCTTCCCCCAGAGTTCCTGATAGAAACAGAACTCCAAATGGATCACTAAATTATGAAAAAAAAGTTTAAAGATACATATTTGACAAAATATACTAACCATAAAACACTGTGTTCTAAGGTAATTATTCTTTATTACCAGAATATTATTTTAATATTGTTAATGATATTGTTGAAGCATTTTAAAACATGCTTTTCCAGCAGCAACTGCTCATGGGAAGAATACACTTCAGTAACTGAGTTTGTATGTGTGTTGGAGTGGTTACATGAGGAGTTTTGCCTTTTGGTTATTTTTTGCTTTTCTACCTTTCTAGGTTATCTATGCCTTAACACATACTTTACTGTCAGATAAAACAATGCTTGTAAATGTGATGGAATTTTAGAAGGGGGGTAGGGGTGAGGGGTGGGGGAATGTTAGGCTGTTGGTTCATTTGTGAGATCCTCCTGCTCCAGCCTCTCAGGTGTTGTGGTGGCTGGTGTGCCCAGCCTGGAGAACCGAATCAGGACCTTCCTCAGGCCCACGTGACCATCACCAAAGGCCCAGTGGCCATCACCAAAGGCCCAGTGGCCATCACCAAAGGCCCAGTGGCCATCACCAAAGACCCACCTGGCCATCACCAAAGGCCCAGTGGCCATCACCAAAGGCCCAGTGGCCATCACCAAAGGCCCAGTGGACATCACCAAAGGCCCAGTGGCCATCACCAAAGGCCCAGTGGCCATCACCAAAGGCCCAGTGACCATCACCAAAGACCCAGTGGCCATCATCAAAGGCCCAGTGGCCATCACCAAAGGCCCAGTGGCCATCACCAAAGGCCCAGTGGCCATCATCAAAGGCTTTGCTCTCAGGCTTTTGGCTTCCTCATGTGAACATGGTGATGGTCCCGTTTATTCTATTTATTTACCCCCAACACTTTTGGGTGACACTCAGAGGTAAAGTTTGAACGCTTCACGTGGATCGAATTCTGAGCATGGGGTTCATGCTGAGACTGAGATTGCTACTGTGAAAATGAGACGAGCAGAGGACTTTGGTTGTCACCAAACATGTTACTCCTTGGGTCATAAGGCTGACTGAGTATTTAAAATTATGATGCTTAGTAATTTAGTACTTTTTCAAAAGTTCTGTAAGCAACATCTATGCAATACTTCCCGATGATCAGAGGATACAAAAACAAAAAAGCAAGTAGTGTGCATATCTGGTTGATCTGCCTCAGTGTCCTATTATCCCATACAGCAACCTTAACAATGCCCAGGGGTGAGGCGGGGTGGGGGATTGAGGGGCTGGTGCATGCCTTTAATCCCAGCATGGAGGCGGTAGTAGATGGATCTCTGTGAGTTTGGGGCCAGCCTGGTCAATAGAGTGAGTTCCAAGATAGCCAGGACTGTTTCACAGAGAGACCTTGTCTTGAAAAACCAAGCAAGCATGTAACGAGTACGGTTTTTTCCGCCTGCCGCCTCCCGGTCTTGTCCCGCTGCCGCACCAGCCCCAAATACAGATGGCTGTGAGCCACCATGTGGTTGCTGGGAATTGAACTCAGGACCTTTGGAAGACAAGCAACCAAACAAAAAGAATGCAGTGAACGGAAAGATGGCCCAGAGGTTGAGTGTGAACTGCTCTTGCCAAGAGTCTCAGCTCCATTCAAAGCCAGCAGTTCACAACTGCCTATGGCCGTAACTCCAGGGGATCCAACACCTTTTTGTGGCCTCTGTGGGCACTGATGGGAAATGTCCTTCTGTATGCTGTGAATATATGTTTCTCTTATTGCTTGATGAATAAATCTGTTTTGGCCAATGGACAGGCAGGATTTAACCAGGCAGAAAATTGGAACATGGACAGAGAAAGGTAGTGGGAGGAGTCAGGGAGATGCTATGTAGCTACCAAAGAAGCAAGAGATCTGGGCATCACCCATGAGCCAACACCATGTGGAGATACACAGATTAATAGAAATGGATTAGTAATTAAGAGAGAGCTAGCCAGTGAGAAGCCTGAGCCATTAGCTAATTAATATAAGCTTCTGTGTGTTTATTTGGAACTGAACAGCTGCAGGATCAGGCGGAACAGAAACTTCTGTCCACAGGGTGCTGTTCACATGTGCACAAAACCATACACAAACATACATGTAATTAACAATAAAATCTTTAGGGGTTAGAGGGCTCTGCTCTTCTGGAACACTTGGGTTCAATTTTCAGCACATACATGGCAGCTCACAATCATCTGTAACTCCAATACCAAGAGATCCAAAACCTTCCTCTGCCTTTGCAGGCACTGCAGGGATTGTGTAGATATGTGCACACGTAGGCAAAATACTCATACTCATAAAGATTAAAAGAAACAAAATCTTTTTAAAGGGGGTTGTAAAACTTACTTCTTCAGCCAAGGATTATAGAAAAGAACACAAGACAAGGATAGGCTCTTGGTAGGCTACTACTTCTGGGGCTGAGGAAGCCACTGTTCGCTTTTCCTAGGAAGTCTGGTTGCTACACCTGGATCTGTGCCTGTTTTGGCAGGGCCTGTCCGGCCCCAGAAGGCACTGAGTTTGGAACTCTTTGATGGAAATGCAAGATCAAGTTATCTTTGAACAATTCAACCCCGTCTTTTTAAGAGTGATTACTCATTTCCCTAAGGTCTTTGACCTTTGTCACAGCTGTCAGTAAGTGGCTATCAGTGGCCGTGGTGGTTCTGCGTCTTCAATTAAGAAGTCATGTGTTGAATACATAGAACTGAAGGTTGAAAAACCAGAATGTGGAGTGTCGTATCCACCACAATGAGACAAGGCTTTGAAGTGGTTTTGCATCTCTAGGTGTGTTGTGGAAAAGTGTCATCAGTCTGCCTCGGAGAGTCACTAGAGCTGTGGTTTTGTCAATGATGAAGGCGGATTAGGTGGTCCTACTGTTCACCTTGGCCTTTACTAACGTGCAAAGGGCTTTCATTCCTGGATGGATGGAGACAGTGAAACTGGAAAAAGGTGTATTTTTGAACAGGAACTTGACATAAGTCTGATGTCCAGAACTTAAAGCTGGGTAGGAAAATAGAATGGCAAGCCATGTAGGTTTGAAGAGTAACACATGATTTCAGCCTTCAGAGAAAACATAATGCAGGGGACAGTTCCCTTGGTGATGACTCCTTTGTCGTGTGGTTAGTAACTAGAGAGGATTTTTCAGCACAAAGAAATAATCTGTACTTCCTGGTGGAGCATCAATATAAACAAAAGCTAAATATCTTGTTCTTTGGAACTATGCTCTTAGAAACCAGGTTTCTTTATTGCTTTTTAAATTAGTGAATTGATTTATTAATTGTGTGAGAGCCTGTGTGTGAGTATGAGTGCCTGTGCATGAGTGAGAGTATGTGTGTGTGTAAGTGTGTGAGTGTGCACCTGAGTTGCCCTGGAGCGTGTGTGGAGGTTGGAGGACATCCTAGGCTCTCTCGTTTCTGTTGCACAGCAGTGAACTCTAGGCTTCTTTAGTCTGCAGGCATCGGCAGAGTCTCCTGTTCCCAGCTCCCGTTTCTCTGTTGCGGGGCTAGGGTAACAGGTTCATGCCATCCCTTCTAGTTTGTTTATGCGGTGTGTAGGGAACTGCTAAGCCACCTGCCAAGCTCCAGGCAAGTTATTCTGAGCTGGTGGCTAAGCTAGTAGAAGCACTTGAGTTATTTGTTTGTTTGTTTGTTTGAGGCAGGGTTTCTCTGTGGCTTTGGAGGCTGTCCTCAGGCTGGGCTCGAATAGCTCTGCAGTTTGATTCTCCTGCTCTGCCTCCAGAGTGCTGGGATTAAAGGCATGCAGCCCCAAGTCCTGGCCTAGAAGAAGTACTTGATACCAAGTGTGTTGGTTTGAATAAGAATGGCCCCATAGACCCGTATTTGAATGCTTAGGGAGGGGCTTTAGGAAGTGTGTCCTTGTGGGAGGAAGGCTGCCCCTGGGATGTGAGCCCTGAGGCTTCAGAAGTTTAAGCCAGGCCCTGGTGGCTCAGCCCTCTCTTCCTGCTGCCTGCTGAGTGGGATGCGGGACTCTGAGCCCCTTAAGCAGCACCATGTCTGCCTGGGTGTTGCCCCCCCCACGCCCACCTGTAAACCAACTCAAGTAAATGTTTTCTTTATGAGAGTTGCTGTGGCTATGGTATCTCTTTCACAACAACAGAATGCTGACTAAGTCACAAGCAAAGGAGAGGTTGGTGGAGGTAGGGAGGCGGCTATCAGAGAGTTGAGACACACAAGAGAAGGGATGGATTGGGAAGTTTGGGAGTGTTGCCTGGCAGCCTTGGGGGACCCTGGTGCAAATGCAAGGAATGAAGAAAAATTAGTTTGAACCAGGGTTGAGGTTTCGCCGAATGAGCAGGGTGAATCGGGACATAGGTGAGGAATAGCCCTTCCCCTGGGAAAACAGGACCTGGACTAGGTGATCAAGAGAGTGTAGTTAGGGAGTGTGTTGGAACCGAGGAAGTGGTGTGTGGTGAAAGACCGCAGAGCGTGGACCTTCACGCTCCCACTCAGGAAAGGCGCCCCCCCCAATCCTCATGAGAAGTGGTCTTGATGTAAACGCATGAGGCTTTTATATTCCAAGTGCACTGGGGTCCACAGTCATATGCCAAGCAGGGTAGAGAACTTAGGACCACGAGGGCGGAAGTAATATAGCTTTTATAGGATTACAACAAAGCCCCGCACATCTTAAACCAATCATCTCAGCATCCAGAGCCCGCGCGGTGCAGACCAATCAATTTAAACCATTCAAGCCTGCGCTTTATAGACCAATCAGTTTCCTATAGCCCTGGAAGTTTGCATTCTCTGGGGTTCCTGGGTGGGATGACAAAGCTCACAGGTCCTGTCCTAAATAGCAAAGAATGTGACCTTTTGCCTATTTACTGGCTGAGGGCAGGGTCTGGATTTTAAGGTTTAAACTTTTAGCTTCCTGGGGTCATTGGAGAGTTAGGTTGTATTTTTCCATCCTTACAGTGGAATTGTAGCTAACTGGTTGTGACAAGGGCTAAGGTGTGACTCTGGCACTGGGTGGCGCATGCCTTTAATCTTAATCTCAGCACTTGGTTGAGAGGCAGAGGTAGAGGCAGGGGGATCTCTGCGAGTTCCAGGTCAGCCATAGCTACAAAGTGAAACCCCCATCTTAAAGAAAGAAAAAAAAGACAGAACAGGGCATTAGGTGTATCCTTACATAAATAATGGAATCACCAAGATGGCAAAAAAATGACAAATAAATAACGAGGTACATGCTGGAATAAAGCAGAGTAAGCAAGCTGTCATGTGACTACAAAAAAAAAAAAAAAAAAAAAAGCAAAAGTGCATGGGACAGTCCCCAAAGCATGGGCAAGCATCAGGACAGTATGTGACAGGACAGGACAGCGTAGCAGGAAGCCCTAAACTTACTGAGATTTCAGCTAGGGGTATTGACTCCAGGCCTCCAGGCTTCAATTCCAGGGGGCAGAGCTCTGCGAGCTTGAAGCCCACGTGGGCTACATAGTGAGACCCTGCTTTAAAAAAAAATGTCTTTGATATTTTTATTTTGTAATTTTTAAAATCATTGAGATTTTTTTCTTTTTCAACTGTTTTTGGTAACTTGATCATGCAGCTTTCTAGCCTGCACTTTGTACTGACCACCTTGTGTACCAATATGGAAAGACTGAACATGCCTGGAAGTCACTCATTTCAGAAGTGCTGTCGTAGTCAGGGTTTCCTTCTAAATGACAGAGATAACTTTGTAAAACTCTCCTCTGGGCGGAGCATGGCGGCTCACATCTCTAACCTCTGCACTCCAGAGCCTGGGACAGTGGTAGAGTTGCAAAGTCTGAAGACAGCCTGGGCTCCATAGTGAATTTTAGTCCAGTCTGAGCTACAGGATGGAATAGTCTCCAAACAAAATGGAGAAGGGGACTTACCTGAAATCTTGGGATCACAGGGTCACACTTAGTTTGCTTTTGAAATTCCGTGACGGGGCTGGGGAGATGACTCAGTAGCTGAGAGTGCGTGTTGCTCTTCCGAGGACGGAAGTTTGACGGAACTCACAACCACCTGTAACTCATGGGGGACCATATTCCCTCTTCTGTTCTTCAAGTACATCTACACACGTAGCAACCATAAACACATACACATAACTAAAAATAAATCTTTAAAAGAATCTGTGGCCAGGTGTGGGGGCTCACACCTTTAATTCCAGCACTTGGGAGGCAGAGGTAGGAGGATCTCTGTGAAGTCAAGGCCAGCCTGCTCTACACAGAGGTTCTAGGACAGACAGGGCACGATAATTGAAAAGACCCAGAGACAGATATTGGTATTCAAACTTCAAGCTGAAGATCAGAAAAGCAAAACAGCTGGGTACTAACTAGCTTTTACACTTCCCAGACAGAATGGGCTGATCCTGGCTCCACCAACCTCACTGTAATTCCTGGGATGGCTATGCTCTCCTCGACGTGACTGGAGAATCCTGAGAGTTCAATATCTTCCTATCCTCAATGTGGCTGGAGAATGAATGTCTGATACTGAGACATTCTGAGACTCCTGAATTATATACCTTCATAATGCTGGGACTAAAGGTGTGTGATCCCAGATGCTGAGATCAAGGCATGAGCGTTGTTAACTTTTTTCTATTGTGTAGGCCATGGTGGCCTGAACTAACAGAGATCCCTCTATCTCTTAATCCTGATTAAAGGTGTGTACCACCACTGCCTGATCTCTAAAGCTTGAGTCTGACTGAGCTTTCTGAATCCTCAGGCAAGCTTTAATAAATCATAAATAATAGATCACCACAACACAATGAGACTATGTCTCAAAACAAACAAAAGCAAAAAAACGAAACCACAACAAAATAAAATAAAAATTAAATCTCTGTGACAATCCAGTGGCATATACTCATCTGAGACAGGGTTTCTCTGTAGCTTTGGAACCTGTCCTGGAACTAACTCTTGTAGACCAGGCTGGTCTTGAACTTACAGAGATCTGCCTGCATCTGCCTCCCGAGTGCTGGGATTAAAGGCATGGGCCACCAGTGCCCGGCGGATAATAACCATCTTTGACTATATAAGAAGTTTGAAGTCAGTCTGATCTGCAAAAGGCTCTGTTTCAAAATAAAATAAAATGAATTAAAAGGAAACAAAATGAAACAACTCAACTTATGGTGGCTGATCTTTGTCAGCTTGATTGATTTAGAATCACTGAAGACACTCTAGAGACACATACCTCTAGCTGCAGTTGTGTGGACATTTAAAGGAAGATTAACGTAGCTGGGAAGACTTAGCTTGAATTGGTGGCAGCATCCATGTGCCCTGGGACTGGATGGAACAGGAGAGGAAAAAGGAAGAGGTGATCTGAGTACCAGTTTCCTCTCTGCTCTGTTTTGAAATGTGGGTGGTAGGTAGCATGCTGACTGGTACCCGCAAACTGTGAGCCAACAAAACCCTTCCTCCCTCAGCTTCCTTCTTATTGGCTATTTGGCCCCAATCATAACAGTGACGATAACAATGCTAAATTGCATTGTCTTGCTTTTAAAAATCAGACCACATTTAGGTATTCTATTCTGTGTGGTTTTGCAAATAAATTCACAGATAAATGGGAATATGGGCTGTAGCTCTAACAGCCCTGATTATGATTGTTTTAAAGAAAAATTGAAACATTTGGTTGTGTTTCCCACAAAATCATAAAACATTAAACTATTTTCTGAAAGGTGATCGGTTAGTTTGTAGCAAGGAATATTCAAGTAAGAGCAAATGATGTCTCAGGAAGAGTGGCTAGCATCTATTTCTGTTTCAGGAAATGCCACCTGGTGCCACGTTTGTTTTCCCAGCTCACCATGGTGAATTTGAGCAAGTAATAAGTATAGATCAGATAAGATTAGGTAATATAAAAGGTCATCGAGTATTCTAAAGCATTAAATGTTTCTAAATGTTAGAAAACACATGCAAATTTAGCAAAAAGTTTTCCTTTCTTTACTTTACAGGAAGCTGGGAAACAAAAAGGAATGTTTCAAACTGCCAGATGTTAATCAAGAGCCACTGTATGGAGAACACACCATCTGTGTCAGGCGGCAGTGTGGTCTGCTGTAGGCTCAAGTTACTTTTTACTCAGTACCAATGGAGCTGCATGGTAGGTCAGATAGGTCTGCACCCCAGGATTTCAGTGAGGCAGTTTAGGAAGAGACACCTGCAAAAATTCCAGGGCTAAACTTACCTTTGGTTCCTTTAAGAATGTCATGGAAGACAGAACTAGCTAGATTGTCTAGAAAACAACTGTTAACACACTTAGCTACATCCCTTCCGTGACTGTTCAACGAGCCCCGTGCCTCAGCCTGCCTGTTTTCCCCTTCTCCTAGATCGAGCCCGCCCCATCCCAGCCTGCTTGGCTTCCTGCCTTCTCGGAACTGTATTATCCCAGTGTTAAATCTTTTGTGCCAGTGCCAGTGCCGTAGCTGTCAATTCAAGAAACACCAAAGTGATTGCCAAGCCTCCGAGAAACAAGTGTCAACACTGGAAGATGTCTTGGTCACCTCCTAGTTTCCATGGGAATCTGCAAGATTAGGCAGGAAAGGAAATGGAGATAACTGAACAACCTAAGATCAAAACCTTGCTACAGTGGATCATACTATAGATCATGCCTGTTCTGCAGTTCTGAGGATATGTTGCCTTAGAAGGACATGCTTGCAAACTTTTTTATTGAAGTATAGAAAAATAGGGTTAGCCAGGGATTGGTGGCGCACGCCTTTAGTCCCGGCACTGGGGAGGCAGAGGCAGGTGAATCTCTGTGAGTTTGAGACCAGTTTACAGAGCTAGTCCCAGGCTTCCAAAGCAATACAGAGAAACCCTGTCTTGAAAAACCAAAAAAACCAAAACAAAAAAAAAAAAAAAAAAAAAAGTAGTATGTATTTAAGTCCATTAAATAGTATTACATGATCACAGCTGTATTATTAATTTCTGTGACTCAAAATAGAGTTAAAATTGTGAATTCACATTCTAGAACATTCCCAGGCTGACCTGTGAACTTCTTATCTTCCTGCCTGTTCCTCCTGTGTGCTGAGATTAATTACAGGTGTGGGTCATCGAGTGCGGTTTATTTGGTGTTTGGGATAGAATCTGAGTTTGTACACCTGCTCTCAGTAAGGCACACTGAGCCCTAGCCCTAGCCTGGTCCACATCCTCAGTTTAAAGTAGTGTTGGATTTCATTGTGGCGTGCTATATTCTGAGTGATGCCTAAAGCAATGCACGGCATGGCATAGTACACTGACCACAGAATTTCATGACTTCTGAACAAGTTAGCAAGTTGAATTAAGGACAGAGTCCAATATATAGATCTCTCTTTCTCTCTCCCAGTGCAGCTTATGGGATTTTAAACTCTGTTAACTACAAATAATAAAATGATTGTGCAACACAGTTGGAAGGAAAGCAAATTTTGAGATAGAGATCAAATTGTGTTTATAGGATCTGTTATTGGCAGCCTTGTCATCAGCCACTTCCTGTGGGAATATTCACTGGGGAATATTTTTATGCCTTGATTATTCATGAAACAGCCTTGGGCTTCTACAATAAAAATGTTCTAGCATTGACAGTATAAACAGCACAGTGCAACATTTCATCTTCAGAATTAATATTATTTTTCAAACTGTCTTTCCCATTTGTTACTGAAAGAAATTTAAGACAACACCAATATGCCATGATCTAGTGGAGAGTCGAGCAACAGACTGGAAACGGAAGCTACTTGTTTTCTCTAACACTGCTGTCAGTAAAAACAGTTCGCCATGTACAGTGTTTAAGACATGGTATTTACCACAGTACAGGATAGTAGTTTCTGTCCTAAGAAAATGGATGCATTTTGAATTTTCTCATAAGGGAGACAAAATACGCATACAAACTATGTAAAACTAAATAGGTACAACAATATGTCTCAATAAACATGACAAAGATGTGTGTGTGTGTGTGTGCGTGCGCTGGATAGCGGTAAAGGATTGTTGGAGTTTGATAGAACTTGAGATCATGTGATGCTCTGAGTTGAAAGTAAGGATGGGTGGATGAGTAGTTCGACTCCCAACCCCTACCCCCATACATTCTCATGTTTTTTTAGTGTGTCACAGCCATGTGTAGATGTTAGAACATAAAGGGTCCCCACCTTCCAACATGTGGGTCCTGAGGACACAACTCAGATTGAAGTCATCAAGCTTGAAGGCAGGCACCTTTGTCTGCTGAAAATTCCTGTCACTTCCTTTGTTTAGTTTTTTGAGAGAGGGTCTCTCTAAACAGTTCAGGCTGTCCATCACACGCCCCCACCCAATGCCTCCTCCCTGCTGCTGACAATACAAATATGTACCCCACCACACCAAGCCCAGGATGAGTAAGATCTCCACAAACACAGATGTAGGGGACATTACTCCAGGAGGCAGAGAGACAGGACCTAACAGACAGAGTATAGATGTAAGCCAGTTTAGATGACGGAAGCTTTGCTGCAGAAAACACAACTCACATAGAGGACCACACTGGAATAAGTTAGGACCGAGCTACTTTATTTTGTAAGCACCATGTGGTCAATTACTGCTTTTCCAGGACTTGAGTACCTACTAAGTGCAGGTATGTGCATTACGAGTAGCCCAAAGGCCACTCCTAATGTATGAAAACTAAAACGTGTATCTGAAATCAGGGATGACGGTAACACTGGTTCTTGTCTATCATTGCCAGGTAAGTTAAGCGTGAGGGACTTGGATTTGGTGTTGCTATACAGAGAGCATAGGCCTTCCTGTTTTCTGAGAGTAAGCATTTCCAAATTCCACCCTTTCTCCATTTCAATCCAGCTGTTTCCAAACGAAGAGCCAGCATCTTTGCATTTAAAAGTTGTAAACTAGTGTTTTTAATTTGGTAGTTTTACCCAGGACTCTGATATCTGTGGCTCCATTTAACATGTTTCCCTTAGAGGAGGAATTAACGTTGGGTGAGCACGCATCATTTTTACTGAAGGAAAAACGGATTTGAAGGAGAGGAAACTGCAGTGATTTAGGGCATTTAAAAAAAATCCTTAGCAAAAAGGAATTGCTGCAAATTCCCTTTTTCATTATTTATTTTTATGTGCACAGTCGTTTTGCGTGCGACTGTCTGTCTACAACAAACACACATGCCAGAAAAGGCCAGAAGAGGGCATCCGAACCCCTGCAACTGGAGTTACTGAAGGTTGCGGGCCGCCAGGGCTGCGAATCGAACCCATGCCCTCTACAAGAGCAGCCCGCGCTCCTAAGAGCCGAGCCACCTCTCCAGGCCCGCAGATTCCTTTGCAACAGCTCCGGGGGCGGGGAGGGCAGGGACCTGATCGGAACATCTGGGGAGCATCGCTCCAGTGAGATACACCTGCACTCACCCTGGATCCATCCAAACAGTCTTTGTTGCCCTCAAGCCGGGACTTGCTGCCCCGGAGCCACGCCCCCCGCGGGGGGCGGCGGGGAGGGGCCGGGGAAGGTGTCGGGGCGGCAGCGGGACCCGCCCCACCTTTCCCTCCCCGCCGGCCCCGCCCCGGGAGCGCCCACCTCGGCCAGGCTGCGCGGCGGCCCGCGCGCCCCGTCGCGGCTCCGGCTCCGGCTCCGGCTCCGGCTCCGGGGCATGCGCGCTGCCGCGCCCGCGCCCTGCCCCCACGGCCCGCCGCGGCAGAGTTATGCCAAGTATGTGAGGCGCTGGCGGGCACCGGCCGCGGTCATGGAGAGCCGCCGCCTCCGCCTCCGCCCGCGCGGGACTCGGAGCCAGCCCCGCGCCCAGGGCGAGGCGGCGCGCATGGCGGAGCCCCCGCGGAGGACGCTCGGCCGGCTCCGGGAGCGCCGCGGCCCCGGGACGCTCGAGCCGGGCGCGGGCACCGTGGCCGCTTCGCTCCCCGAGGGACGCTCGCCGCCCCGCGGGCTCGTGGGCCCCGGCACGGAGCGGCCCGCGTGGGGCAGCGGGGTGCGCTCCGAGCGGCCGGGCGCGCGGCTGCCGTGCTCTCGCGGGGCTCCGGAGGCCGCCGCTCGGGGCCGATCGCCGGATCGCGCCATCCCGGGCCCCGAGGGCAGCGGCGACGACGGGGAGGACGAGGGCGCCGACTACTACGAGAACCTGCCCGCGGGCTGCGCGCCCGAGGGGGCGGAGGCGCTGCCGGCCTCGCCTTCCCCGGCGGCGGCGGGCTCCTCCCCGGGGGTGGAGGGCGGCCGCCTGGAGACGGGCAGGCTGCAGACCCAGTTGCGAGAGGCCTATTATCTGCTGATCCAGGCCATGCACGACCTGCCCCCTGACTCGGGCACGCGGCGGGGCGGACCCGCAGCAGCCCGGGCTCCGGCCCAGCAGCCGCCTCTCCCCCACGGCGCAGCCGTGCGCCCAGCCGGCGGCCCCCGAGGCGACGCCCGCCCTTCGCAGCAGGTGTCCCCGCCCCGGTCGCCTCCGAAGGAGTCGGTGGTAGGGCGGCCGCTGAGTCCTCGGATGAGGCTGTCCTGTTGCAGAAGTCTCGAGAGCCTCCGCGTGAGGCCGCAGTCGCCTCTGCTCCAGCGGTGGGCGAGCGACAGCTGGATCTCGTGGGGTGCGCACCGGGACAGGGACGAGCCCCCGCCACGTGGAGGTGGGATGGACGGCTGGAGCCGGGGCGGCCACCGGGCGGCTGCGTCCGCCGTGCTCCTGCCTTCCATCTGCCAGGACCCGGGCCGGTCCTCGGGGCGTCCCTACAGGGATCTTGCGGCGGCGACCTCTGTGAGAGCCAGCAGCCTAGAGGACCGTCCCGAGGGGCCTCCCCTCCTCAAGCCACCTGCGGTGACAGTCAAGAAGCTGCAGAAGTGGATGTACAAAGGACGCCTGCTGTCCCTGGGGATGAAGGGTCGCGCTCGTGGGCCCGCAGCCAACGTTCCCGGAGCGCAGGGAACCTCTCCAAATTTGGGCAGTTGGAAAGTGCATGAAAACCACGTCCTCTCGGTGACCACGGACCAGAGAATCACACTGACAGGTAGGGACACTTTGCAGTCAATATGCTAAGCAACCTTCCAAATGCTGCGACCCTTTAGTACAGCTCCTCATGTTGCGAGACCTCCAACTACAAAATCATTTCCGTGTTACTTTATAACTAAGTTTGCTAGTGTTAGGAATCCTAACGTAAATAGCTGATACACAGCCCCGTGGCGGTCGCGACCCTCAGGTTGAGAACCGCTGCTGTGGCGTTTACAAAGTGGGCTTCTGCCAAGTGTTTTTGCAGACGGTCGCGTGACTCTGCCAGTGTCGCGCATTAACTGTGTTCCTCTCGCCCTCCCTTTCCCTCCTCCTCCCTTCCTGCTTTTTCCTTCTTTCCCTTTTAGGATTTTTTTCTTCCTCCTCCAAGAGTAAGCGCTCTCCTCCCTTAGGACAACAGTGACTAAAAGTTAAATTCTTTACATGCTTTTTCTGTAGATGGCCCACACTGTCTTGATTTTTCTCTCTAGCTCTAGGCAAACCCTAAGGCTTGGGAAGCTTGTGAACCTGAATTTGATCCAAGGTAGAATTTTACAGGCTTCATAAGCTGTCATTTTACTTATTAGGCCTTATTTCTTCTCACCCAGGTACTCACACATACTTGAGCTCAGACTGGCTGGCCACACACACATAAACAGACCCACCGCACAGCCCAACTAAACCCAAAGCTAAGATTTCATTCACTTGTAGAAAACCTAGGCTAATGAAAATAAATGTCATTCAGCACTTGCCCATGTCCAAGCGCCCAAAGTCACTTGGAAACACTATTTATAGTAGAAAAGAATTTTTTAAGCCTGTTTGTCCTTATATAGTGTTCACGCTGCTTGGTTTGGTATGTGTGTGGTTTGTAGTAATCACTGAAGGTCTAGGTTATCAGTTTTAGAAATCTCTGAATCTTGTAAATATCAGAGTTCTCTGGTGAAAGAAACTCCAAAACCCTGTGGTGTCTCACATCCCTTAAATACAGGGGCTTCAGTGAAGAGTTTTAAAAATAGTAAGTACTGAAAGTGATGGTTTCATGGAGTGTGTATGCATTCCAGGTGCGGTGGCTTGCATCTCTATCCCAGCACTCTGGAGGGAGGCAGAGGCAGGTGGGTCTCTGTGAGTTCCAGGCCAGCCTGGCCTACACAGTGAGACCACGTCCAAGAGAGTTCCTTCCGTCATGGCATTAAATCTGGAGGTGCTACCAACTTCAAAAAGAAATTAAACCAAATAGTGCAATTCCTATACCAGTATTTTATGAGAAGTCTAGCCTAAAGCTGCCCAAATCCCCCATGTAAAAACTTCGTCTTCCTTACCTCCGTTCATATCACAGTTTATTCCTTAGGAAGTGAAAATGATAAAACAGTTTTTTAGCTTCTGAGATGTGGGTAGTTGAAAGTTTTTCTCCATGGTCTGCACTGTTCTGGATTCTTTTGCTCCTATCTTCTCCCCATCCACGATAAGGCCATTGTCGCTCAACACGAAGGACCTAGAGGTAAGGAAGGTGCTGAAGGTGTCTTGCTGCTCTACAGATTCACATCGCTGCTGTACAGAGATTCATGCCGTCCTGTGGATTCAAACTCAGTTCTCATGACTCAGAAACCTCACCGTAGAAGGTCCAAGAGACTCAAACTTCTCTAGAGGCTTGATCCAATTAATTTCATTAAATGGCTTGACCTGAGGAGAGGGACAGAGTTTTATAAACACGCTTTAGAGCACAGAGAAGATAGGGGGGGGGTTCTAGAGTAGTCTTCAAAACCTTTAAAAGAATTTAATGATAATTTAGTTCATTTTTAAACTGAAATGTTATGTGTATGGTGCTTACATGTATTTGTGGGCACTGCGTACCTGCCTGGTTCCTTGGAGGCCGTCCTCTGGAACCGGAATTAGACAAGCTGTGAGCCTCCCTGTGTGGGTGCTAGGAATTGAACTAGGGTCCTCCGAAAGAAAAGTGCTCTTTTCTGGTGACCCATCTCTCCTCCATCCTTGCTGTATTCCTTGTACTTAAAGTTGATGTTACTTGGAATTCTCTTGAGTCGTTTTGTTGGGTTGTTTATGTCGCTCAGTGGTAGAGTAGATGCTTAGTAGGGTCAAGACCTGGCTTTGATTGCAGAGTCTTTCTTCCTCCAACACATGAGAGAGAATAAAATAAAATTCCCGAAACTGTTTTCTTTTGAAAAGTTATACAAAAGTCTGGTTTTGAAGCAGACTATTCTTAGTTGTACAAAAGGAGGTATCTTAAAGGATTTATATCACATTTTCTAAATATTCATAAGGATATTTCCTTTCAAAATAAGATTGCAGTTCAGAATATAATAGCTATGTAGCAGGATGGAGTTACCCAATCTGAGTATTTTTAAAAAGTTTGGAGACTATTATGACATTGGGGACAAGTGGCTTTCTGTTTTGCTATCTGGCTCTACCAGGGACCGTTAAACTTTTGATGGTATTATAATGCCAGCAGTGTGATGCATTTAAGTGTGTAGTGTTCACAGATTGGCCAATTTGTTCATAATTGAGATGATTATTTAAGAAATCTAAGTCATTACACATAGTAAATATTGTCAAGTTCCTGCAGGCCTTAAAATTATGAAGGAATCATAGTTTATTTGCCAGTTGAACTTCATTATAAGTCTTAGCTTTAATTAGCGTGTAATTTTTAGAAATATATTTTGGGGCATCAGTGAGGTTTTTTTTTTGGCTGTTCATTCGTTGAGCCCCTTTGACTCCACTCTTGCCTCTGTGAAGGGAGACGTGGTATGTAACTGTTACTAACTTAACCTGGAAGTTTTAAGGTACTGTTACTTAGATGGCATGGTCTTTGTTGTTGCTTCTGTAGCCAGTGCTGGTCTTGAACTCCAGATCTGTGAATGACCATTCTTTGTGGAGAATGGCCTAGGGCTCCCTGCTCTGTACCCACCGAGCAGCACCCCAGATTCCTTTTTGTATGACCTTTTTTGTTTGTTGCTTTGGAGATAGAACTCACTGTGGAGATCAGGCTGGCCTTGAATTTACACAGATCCTCCTGCCTCCTGAGTGCTGGGATTAAAGGCATGAGTCTTTGTGACTGGATCTGCCCCTCTCTCTTGCCCCTTTTAAGGTTTATTTATTTGTATCTTATGTGTATGACTGTTTTGTTTGTGCACTGATAGGTACAGATGGTTGTTGGCTGCCATGTGGGGGGCTGGGATTAGAACCTGGGTCTTCTAGGCGCTCTTAATTGCTCAGCCATCTTCCCAGACCCCCAGATGGAATGATTTTTAACCATCATAAGTGAAGCTGATAGCCTAGTACAGATTCTCATCTACTACTTTTCTGAACGTCTGGTTTCATGATTGCTTTTGCATTGACGCACCTTCAGGACCCCCATCATTACCAGCAGCATGGGATTGGTTTCTGAAAGTCTTCTCTCTTGAAATCCCATGTGGCACAGCTTGGCGTCCAGGCCTTTGGAAGCAAGTGCAGCTTTTTTTCGTTTGTTGTTTTGGGAGAGTGCCATGGAACATTGGAGTTGCTGGTGGCTGGAAAACTTTGAGAATTACAAAATCAGCAGAAAATAGTGTCCTGTTGGTTTGAAAGTCCCGTGCTTCTAAATCAGTGATTTCCAATCCAAGAGATGTCTGCTGATCTTTCGAGAACATCTTGGGCTGTTTTCTAGGCCCTTTGCTGCAGAAGATTTGCTGTTCACCATTTGAGAAGGATGTTTGCAAACAGTGCATATGGATTCCTGGAAAACCTCTTCAGAGTGTGGGCAGGGTCCTGAGCCTCTGGGTTCTAACAGGCTTTCAGTAGACAGATGGTACCGTTTGGAAGACCACCCTTTAGTGACATCTGGAGTTCTCACGAACCTCAGTCTAGAAAGACTTCCTTATTTAATACCTGATACTTATCCTGACCCCAGGTAGAGCAAAGAAGAGAGCTCTCTCTGCTTCAATCTTCTATGAATTAGTAGTTAGTGCTTATAACATGTGATGTATTTAAGCAGTTGTCCTGATCCCATCTCCCACCAATCAATACTGGAGATATTGGAACCTGCCCAAGAGGGGAGCATGGAGGAACAGTGGTTAATAGGTTCTGGACTTGTGGACAGACTTTACTTCCTTGACTTTAGACAGGATACTCAGCCTCTTGTGGCATTTTTTTCCTTAGTCTGCTGTGAGGATACTAAAATAATCTGGGACTGTGAAGGCCCTAGGCCCTGGCAGGTTTTGTGAGGGTACTTTCTTGCCTAGTTGGAGTGTGAGAAGATTGAGGAGTTAGGCCTGGGGGAGCTTTGAGGCTGAACTAGAGAGATACCCCCACCCAGTGGTACTTCCTTATTCTGTTCTCTCCAATGCCTCCTATTGCCAGGCAGGGGTGGCGCACACCTGGAATCCTAGAGATCCCAGTAGGTGGGTTCTATGAGTTCGAGGCCAGCCTGGTCTACAAAGTGAGTTCTAGGACAGCCAGAGCTACACGGATAAAACCCTGTCTCAGAAACAACAAAAGAGGACAGCTCAAAGTTTTTCTTTCTACCTTTTCGATGTGAGAGTATGGTTTGCTCCGGGGTTTTTATTGCCAGTCATAAGGGGAGGAAAAAAAAAAAATGTGTCTCTCCTTACCCCCTACCCCCTTTCAGATTTATAATCTGGGAAGTGCACACGAGTTCCGTTTTCTTAAACAAACAGAACCTAAGCTTAGACTTCAATGTCCGATGCTTATAAAAATGCTTTTATTTGAGGGTTTTAAAGAGAAGAAAGGACACCGTTTCCTTCAGGAGATTTTAGGGTGGTGAGAAGATTCCCATGGATGCTGTACATTTTCAGTTAGCAGTGAAATACATAGTGGAAATTATAGCTTCTGAAGTCCATAGTTGCAAGAGAGTGCTGTTTTTGCCCTGCAAGTTGACATGCTTATTTTACTTCCATCTTCTTGTGTATATACAATCTGAAGCAAGGTTTAACTCTTAACATCTGAACAATTGAATTAGGCATTACCTTTTAGCATAGACAGGGAGGGTAGAGAAGACTACACACAGCCTTCCAAGTTCAGTGAGAGACCCTGTCTGGATAAAGCAAGATGGCAGGGCCTGGAGAGAAGGCTCAGTGGTTAAGTGCCTGCCTGGTTCTTGCCGAGGACCCAGGTTTGTTAACCAGTACCCATGTGATGGCTCACAGCCTTCGGCAACTGCAGTTCCAGGGAATCCTGATGCCACCCTCTGCTTCTCTGAAGATCCGCACAATGTCACACACTGTCAGACCACACACACAATCACAAAAATAGCGTCTTACCACATGCCTGTCCCTTTTAGTAGCATAACACTTTGATTAAGCACATCAGCTTGTTTAGACATAAGATGCTAATAGCTTTGTTTTTGTTGCTGCTGTTCCTTGGAATGTAGTCCGTGTAGATGCCTGTCAGGGTTAGTGTGGGATGTATAGCGCGTGACAAATAATGATAGGATGCAAAATAATGTACCTACCTGTCTAAATTTTTGGGTGTAGTTAAGGAACTCTGAGAAGATAAACAAGATGTGACTCCTAGCTTCAACGCTGTAATTGTGTCAGAGCTGTGTGTAAACAGTGTCCTGTACAGGTAGGGTATGCCATTACATAATAAGAGACGTGGACCGAAATGTGAGGTAGCTCTAAATTTCAGAGCACTGGGCAAGAGCCTGTGGTCCCTGGGAACCCAAGTCCCAGTGATGTCTGTTCTTGTGCTTGCTATCTTTGAACGTGAAGGAGAGAGAGCTGAAGAAACTTTTTTTTTTTTTTTTTAATATAAATTTTGTTTTTATTTTAGTTTTCCAAGATAGGGTTTCTCCATGTAACCCTGGCTGCCCTGAAACTTGCTCTGTAGACCAGGCTGGCTTTGAACTCAGAAATCCGCCTGCCTCTGCCTCCCAAGTGCTGGAATTAAAAGCGTGCACCACTGCCTGACTTATTTTTCAATTATGGGTCTATGTATCTATGTCCACGTGAATACTGTTGCCTGTGGAGGCCAAAAGAGGCGTTATCCTGTGGAGCTGGGGTTCCAGGGGTTGTAGGCTTCCTGATATGGGTGCTGGGAACCCAACTTGTGTCTAATGCAGGAGCAGTGAGTGCCCTTAATAACTGAACCATCTCTGCAGCCCCAAAGAGAGACACTTGAATCAAGTTTCCATTAATTAAAAATATTAAAAAGGAAATCATTTCAAGGTATTTTTGAGTATGTGTCATGTTTGCACCTTCATCCTGGAGGGTGGAGGTATTACTCTCTTCCCATGTTTCTGCAAGGGAAGAGTAGGGATGGAGAGCTGCCTATTCTGTTTATCAGCTAGGTGGTCCACAGAAGACCTTGACATCACTCTTTTATGAACAGCTACCCCAAAAGGTACAATGCCGGCTGTCTCATGTTCAGGGAGAGGTGCTTCCCTACTGTGAGTGGGCTGTGTGGTCTGTGGGGAGGGGTAAGGGTGCTAGTTGTCAGGTTAGACAGTTGAACACCACTCATACTCACAGGATTGCTGTAGAGCAGTGGTTCTCAACCTGTGGGTGGAGGGCATCACCTAAGACCATTGGAAAACACAGATACAATTCATAACAGTAGCAAGATTACAGTTATGAAGTGGCAATGAAAATAATGTTATGGTTGGGGGACACTACAACGTGAGGAACTGTGTTAAAGGGCCACAGCGTCAGGAAGGGTGAAGGCCACTGCTGTAGAGGGACAGGGCATCCAGAGCTTTCTTGCTGCTTTCTCTCTCTTGCCTGGTACCTTGAGTAGATCAATGACTTACATAGTAGGAGCTCTTGAGAGTTAGAACAGCCAAGTGAGCACTCAGGAGGTAGAGGCAGGTGGATCTCTGTGAGTTCCAGGACAGCCAGGGCCGCACAGAGAAACTCTGTCCGGAAAAACAAAACAAAACAAACAAACAAAAGAGCTAGTCTAGATTGTATCTAGAAATAGTTGAACTCAACCCTCAATTTGTGATAAGGTTTTGCTTTGATTAGCTGCTTGGTTGGGTACCTGTTTAGGTTTAAATTTGTATTTTTAAAGTTTATTTATTTACATTTTTATTTGTTTGTTTGTTCTTTTCAGTAAATGGAAGGCTACTGAAAGCCTTGATTTTACATGGACCTAATTTTTTTGTCATGAAGCTTCTCATAGCTTAATGTTTTTTATCACTGCTATTAAATCATTGTTTTATTTGCTGTAACAAGATGAATTAGCTGTATATATATTCAGACTGTAATAACAGTATAATCTAATAATATGATAACAGTAATAATAGTAATAATTTAAAGACACGATGTGATCTCAGATTTCCACAAACGTGGCTGTTCTTTCATTTTGTGTAGTGAATGTTGTTTTGATAGATACGTGCTTAGCTTGGTCACTGCCACTTAACTCTTAGGATGCAGAGGAAGCGGACACTCCTTTAGTTGAAAGTAAGGTAACATTGCTTATAACATTGTAACACTATACTGACAAGGTACACATGGAAGTGTCTGGGGTCTTCACTGGATTGTGGGAAGGGGCTATTTTGTTCAACATTTATCTTTTCCTTGTGTTTGTGCTTTAATTAAAGTTAAAAATTTAAAGGGCTTTTATTAAAAATTAATCTCTGTGAAAGTAAAAGAATGCTACTTTGTGCTTCCTCATGACTTCTGGCCGTTTTAACAGTGAGTTGGATATTATTCAGATATCAATTTAAAAAGTGTTCCTAAGACACTTTCAATAAGTTATTTTGCTTAGAGCGAGGCTCCAGCACTGTTGTGTTTTGCAATAGAGGCAGTGTGAGCTTGTTTTTTATTTTCCCTTAGAATTTCATAACCCTCAATAACCACTCGAATTTCTGACTGAAATTATATTTCCGTGGAAAAAGCAATGTTTTTGTGATTTGACTTTGATCTGTGACTATAGTTAATATCACTTCTATTTTAAACATTTTGATAGCTGGTCCGAAGTGACATGTCTGTCTTGCTCTGCGCGACATTACCATGTTCTCTTGTCTCCTTTGAAGCAGACTTATTTGAGAACGACGGTGGGTCTCCACTGAGGAAGAGAGAACCTGTGGATGTAAAGGACAGCACAGAACTTAGAGAGCGCCAGCCCCTCAACAGCATCACTGTCTCAAAGAAACGCAATTGGCTGTATCAGAGCACCCTGAGGTCGCAGAGTCTGCAGGAGAGCAGATGCAATTTCTCCTCCCTCTCCCCCGCGTCTCCACACAGACACAGGCAGTTGCCACGTTCCTGTAAGCCCCCCAAGAAACACTGCACACATGCGATGTGTAATGCCGCCAGCTCTTCCCCATCGGGACACTGCTCTTTAGACTTCAGTGAGGACACCGATGCCGATGACGAAGGAGAGATATGGTATAACCCCATCCCTGAGGAAGATGACCTTGGCCTAGCGAGTGCCTTGAGACTTGAGGAGGCAAAAGCTGCCACGGTGAAGCTCCCTGCTCTCAGAGTGAGCATGTTGTCCGCTAGAGACCTGAGGAAGGCTGAGCCTCATGGTGAAGAGTCGCCGTGCCCTGCCCAACACACAGGGGATGCCCAGGCTATACCGTCAAATGGAATTATTTCTGCAGATTCCATCCATTCCACAGAAGCTGTGCGGCAGGGCAAGCACAGGTTCGGACGCCGGGCCCCAGGGATGATGGCAGAGGACAGCCCCATGTTGAAATCTGCTTTTACAGGTAAAAATGATTGTACAGCTGAATTTTCTTTTTTCCTTTTCAAGTCTGTGATAGTTCCTAAAACTTAGATGATGTCGGCCGTATGTCCTTAGAAAGGGAAGATGTTTCCGGTAGCGATGGCTCAGCTTTTATAGTGCTCTTGTGAAGACCTGAGTGTGGGTCCCACACCCACATCTATTTGCTCACAATCACAGCTACCTATAGTTCCAGCTCCCACAGGATCCAGCACCTCTAGCTTGGTACAACAATACCTCTTGGTGTGTGTTTAAGCATTTCTTGTTTTATACGTCTCATAGCTGTTTTGTGATTTGTTTGGTGGTGTAATTCTAGAATTCTAGAATAGAATTTTGTAGTAATTCGACTCCTAAGTTTTAAAAATCAGCAATTTGTGTGTGTGTGCGCGCAAGTGTGTTCACAAGTTCGTGTCAGGGACAACCTTGGGTGTCTGTCCTCACCTTCCACCTTGTTTGAGGCAGGACGTCTCTCTTCGTTGCATGTGGCATGTGCCAGGCTGGCTTCACTTCCCGGCTCGAGGTAGCACACTGCCCACTGACACACACTACAGCACCTGGCTTTACACAGGCTCCAAGGACTTGAACTTAGGTTCTCGTGCTTGTGCAGGGGGCACTCTCTCACTGAGCCATCTGTGTAGCCCCACATTTTTCTTTTAATAAATTCCCTCTCATCTGCAGTAGAATCTCTAACATATAACACGTTTCATTTTTAACAACTAACGACTTAGGTAGGACACGCTTATTAACAGTTTATAAAAAGAACCTTGTCATTAAATTCCTTAATAATGTAGGAACACACAGAGCAGTTTAATACACTGAGCAGCCTTCCTATTAACAGACCAGGTTAATGTTAGATAAAGCAGACCCTGATGGCTACAGCACGTTCTAGACCAATGACCCAATAGGATTGTGATTGGCAGTACAACGGATGCTTTGTCCGATATGAATGAAGCACTCCAATCCTTACCAGCCGTTTACCAGAAAAGCCCAGTGTGCCTACTTAAAACAGTCCTCTTTCTGTAGAAAGATCGTGCTTGTTGTCAGGGCACAGGGATGCGCAGAAGGTGGCTTTCATGTTAACTATTTAAGAAAGGTCGATTAATCTACTGATCTGAGCAGATCTCATCTTAACCCGGAAATAGTTTTTCTGAGATTAGATTCTGGCATTAAGGCTATTGGATCTTTATCTAAAGTAGTAGACAAAATCTGGAAATTGAATATGAAATACTTGGGATGATGTTGAATTTGCGGGGGTGGGGAGGTGAAAGGGTGAGGGGGAAGCATGTATTACGAGCAGTTTCCTGCCAGCCTGGTCCCACAGCTGCGTCAGCTGCAAAATAACACACAGACTCAATTAGTTATAAGCTGTTGGCCAATGGCTAGAGCTTTCTATTTGCTAGCTCTGTCTTAAATATTAACTCATTTCTATCAATCTAAGTGTCTCCATGTGGTCTTACTGGAGAGAGAGAGAGACAGAGAGAGAGACAGAGACATCGACCGGACCTCTTATTCCTACATCTTGACTTTTCTCTACTACATCTCCCAGAATTCTCTTTGTGTCCTCGTCCCGCCTATCTTGCTTCCCTATTGGCCAGCAGTGCTTTATTCATTAACCAATAAGAGAAACATATTTACAGAATGACATCTTCCATTAGGCATGTTTTTCAAGACAGGGTCTCTGTGTAGACCAGGTTGGCCTTGAACTCAGAAACCCACCTGCCTCCACCTCTCCAGTGCTGGGACTAAAGGTGTTTGGCACTGATTTTTTTTTTTTTTTTTTAAAGAAATTTTAACTTACATATTTCAGAACGTTCTTTTTTCCTTTCCTTTTTTAATTTTTTTGGTTTTCTGAGACAGATTTCTCTGTATAATAGTTCTGGCTGTCCTGGAACTCACTCTAGACCAGGCTGGCTTCTAACTCACAAAGATACACCTGCATCTGCTTCCCGAGTGCTGCGATTAAAGGTGTGCATCACTACCACCTGGGTTCAGAACATATTTTTATTTTGTTTGATTGATTTGAACACTTAGTAGGAACATGTAAATACTCAAAAATGAAATTGATTGATCTGTCCTTCTTAACTGGTTTTGCCAGAACGAGCTTTTCAGGAAGTTTAATTGGATGTAGAATATCCTAATCAATTTTTAGAACAAAGAGGGCCTCTCTCCGCTGCCCTATTACGGATTTCGGTGGTTTTTCGCTGTTTTAAAGATGAACACTGCTCTGTGTAACACTCGGCTTTAGAGGGTGTGGGTGCAAAAGCGGCGTTGTGGGTTAGAGTTGTGTTTCTAGTTGGATGTTCTGGGATGGATGCTTGTCCAATTCCTCCAGAACGTAAGCCGTCATTTAAGCATCTGCACTCACTGGAGTGGACCGCAGAGGGACATGTGAACAGGGAGTCCGTGACCCTGGCTGCGTGACATCCAGCCTACCTATAAAGTAGAAATAAGAGGTTGGTACACTCTCTTTATAATGTTCTTCTTTTTTTCTTTTTAAGGTCCTGGGATCTTGGTTTCTACAAACAGGACTGAACTGAGAGCTATGGAACCATCTTCTCCAAGCCCTAGCCCTGTGAAGAAAGGCAGTTCAATTACTTGGTCTTTGCCAGATAAAATAAAATCTCCACGCACTGTGAGGAAAATATCCATGAAAATGAAACGGTTGCCAGAATTCAGCCGGAAGCTGGGTGCCAGGGGACCCCCACACTACGTGAACAGTCCAGATAGTACGTCACCGTCGTCTAAATGTAACTGCCGTGAACTGCCTCATAGTGTCACTGTGTCCTCTGGGAACCCAACCAGGAACGTTATAAGCCGGTACCATCTTGATACCACTGTATCATCTCAGCACACTTACCAGAAGAAAGCCACTGGGAGCTCCAAGTATTCCTGCAAGGGTGGTTACCTCAGCGACGGAGACTCACCCGAACTTAGAACCAAATCTAGCAAACATGGATCCGAGCACAAACTCGGAAAAGGGAGAGAAGCCATTCCAAGCAGTTGTTGCAAAAACGAACTAGATATAGATGCCTTTAGACATTACAGCTTTGCTGACCAACCCAAGTGCTCACAGTACATATCTGGGCTCATGAGTGTGCATTTCTATGGTGCAGAGGGTTTAAAGCCACCCCGCATAGATTCCAAAGACGTCTTTTGTGCAATTCAGGTAGACTCAGTAAACAAAGCCAGAACAGCTTTGCTCACCTGTCGGACGACGTTTTTAGACATGGACCACACTTTCAACATAGAGATCGAAAACGCACAACATCTGAAACTGGTGGTCTTCAGCTGGGAGCCCACTCCAAGGAGAAATCGAGTGTGCTGTCATGGCACAATTGTCCTGCCTACTTTATTCCGCGTGACAAAGACACATCAGCTGGCTGTCAAACTTGAACCCAGAGGCCTTATTTATGTCAAGGTGACCCTCATGGAACAGTGGGAGAATTCTCTCCATGGCCTGGATAAAAACCGTGAATCGGTCGTGTTTGGGGTTGACATTCAGAAAGTCGTAGAGAAAGAAAATGCGGGCTCGATGGTGCCGCTGTTGATACAGAAATGCATCATGGAGATTGAAAGGAGGGGCTGCCAGGTATTTCTCTGTGTTCCCTACTTCTCCTTTATTAGTTGATGGTTAAGTCTGAGAAAGGAATCCAAGGTAAGGTTGGAAAAAAAACAATTTAGCTATTTCCCCAGCTCTGCTGTACTTGCATTACATTATTCTTGGAGTGTGCATCATATCTTAGCTTTGGTTGCCCGTGATTGAGAGCCTGCTAGATGGTCCCACAGTTTAGGTTCTGAAACAGAACTGTGTGGGGCTTTAGGGCTGCAAGGGACTAGATTCTTTACAACGATCTGTCTAGAAAAGCTGGTTACGCCGAAAGGCTCGGTCCCTTGATAGACATTTCTTCGTGCATTGAAATCCCAGGCCGTTCCAACAATGTGTCACAGGGTCTGGCTTCATATCTGAGAGTAACCTCATCCTTAAGAAGGCCGCACTTACCGGCTCTTTACTCTGAGGGGAGGTGAGGAGAGCTTCTATTGGTCAGATCACGTGTCCGTGTTTTGTTTTTGTTTTGCATGGTGTGTGCCTGGAAGCCCATGGCAGCTTGGAGAGGGTGTTTGGGTGCCCTGGAACTAGATTTACAGACAATTGTGAGTGGCCCTATGGGTGCTAGGAATCGAACCAAGCTCCTGTGGGAGGGCAGTCAGCAGCTCTTAACTGCAGAAATAGTGTTCGTGCTTCTAAAATAGAATGGCAAAGGCCTACAGAACAAACGTTATTTGCAACACAGTTTGAAACACACCAGAAGTAGGGTGTGTAACCTGGAGAGCTTCAGCCCAGACACATGATTCCGTCTGGTTTGTGTCGTCTCTTTGGAACAAGTCATTTGCATTACTGCCCAACTTCTAGTCAACTATATTTTATTCATAAGGGTTCTAGTTCCTCTCCTGTCCCCACCCCACCTTGTGTAGAAACTCAGTGATTAGGCAGACTTTAAAGTTAATCATTAAATAGAAACTTTCCAATTTATAATTAAAACAAGGAGCATAAGCAGTATTACATTATTAGTTTATTTTATAAAAGGTGTATAAGGACTGCTATTTTTGCTGGGTGATGGTGACACATGCCTTTAATCCCTGGAGGCAGAGGCAGGTGGCTCTGTTGGGTTCGAGGCCAGCATGGTCTACAGAGTGAGTGCCAGAGAGACTCCAAAGCTACACAGAGAAACCCTGTCTCGAAAAACGCAAAAAAAAAAAGAAAAAGAAAAAGAAAAACGATAGATTGATCGATAGATATCCTGGACTAGGGAGATGGCACAGCAGGGAAAGGATGTTGCCTTCATATGTGGACCATGGCAAAATGGTGCACACTCAGGACGCATGCCTCATGCACTGGTGCACACTCAGAACGCATGCCACACGCACTGGTGCACACTCAGAACGCATGCCACACACCCTGGTGCACACTCAGAACGCATGCCACACACCCTGGTGCACACTCAGAACGCATGCCACACACCCTGGTGCACACTCAGAACGCATGCCACACACCCTGGTGCACGCGCAGAACAGATGACTCTGTCATTGTAATACAAAACAAAGACTTCCTGTGACCTAAAATCTTTCAACAGTGCATTAGGAATTGTATGTTGGTTTAAACCACAACCCTGGTCCTGAATTCTTGATCCTTCTGCCTCCGTCTCAAAGTACCCACACTGCAGGCATCATATGTGGGGGCTGGAGAGATGGCTCAGTAGTTGAGCTCCTGCTGCTCTTCCAGAAGACTGAGGTTCTGTTCCCAACACCCATGTCTAGCAGCTCGTCTCAGCCTGTGACTTCAGCCCCAGGGGAGCTGACACTTCTGGACCTGCACTCATATCACACACACACACACACACACACACACACACACACCACACCCCTGTACTCACACACACACACCTGTACACACACACACTCCTGTACACACACACACTCCTGTACACACACACACACTCCTGTACACACACACACTCCTGTACACACACACACACACACACACACACTCTTAAAAATAAGTGTTTGGGCCTAGAGAGATTGCTCAACAATTCAGAGCACTGTCTGCTCTTGCAGAGAACCTGGACCTGATTCCCAGCAACCACATGTGGCTCACAATCGTCTGTTACTCCATGTCTAAGAGACCTAACACCCTTTCCGACCCCATGGTCACCAAGCGTTTTCATAGTGCACAGACACATGTGTGGGGTAAAATAATGACTAAAAAGTCATTTAGAAAGCTGCATATTTTTAAGAAGTATTTGCTTTGAGTCCTTCCCTTCTCTCGCATCCAAGAGACCGCGTGGAAAGGGGTCTGCTAAGCCTGTGCTGTGCAGCCTGCCACACATTGTCCCACTTAAGTTTTGTTTGGCCCTCTGCTACTGTTTTTGCTTTTTTCACTGTGAAAACCATTGGTGCGCAGAGAGAGGGCGTGGCACAGACATGTGCTTCCTGTAGATGCTCTGGCCACTGCTGCCTCTGCTTCCCGTGGGAAAGGTCACACCAGAGGTCACACTCGCGGCCCGTGCGCTGTAGCTCAAGTGTGTTCGTGACTCAGCCTCTGAACTGAGGGCTGCATCACAAATGTCCTTTCCTTGATGTACACTCAGATCTTCGTCCTTTAAAACCTGTGTTTGTAATTTGAGCTTTTGGGGATAAGACGTTTGATCCGCTTACTGTCTCAAGTAGTAGTCTTACGTTTATTTCATCTTCAAGTTCAGAGGTGTAAATCTTTTTATTTTTTTAACAGTTTTTTATAAATATTTATAGTATTTTATTATACTTAAATGGGCCTTTATCGAAAGGGCTGGGGTGCAGTTGGTTACTATGGAAACATTTCCCTTGATCCTATTTAACATTTGGGCTTTGTTCTCTTTGTCCTGTACATTTAACCTGAAATGTTACTTACCTTATTTGTGGGTTTCTCCCAGATGGTGGATCCTGTTTGCTGGTCAGGACCATGACAGAGAGGTGGCTTCTCTGGATTTTATGCCTGCCAGTTGCCTGGATTTTCTTTTTTAATTATTAGTATTTTATTCCATGTGCGTGGTGTTTTGCCTGCACTTGTGTGTAAGCACCATGCGTGTGCAGCCCGCTGTGTTTTCACCGTGTCTCTTGAGACGGTGTGGTAGCCCTAACATGCTCTCCTCAGTATCAGTGGCTCGGGACCTTTAGGACCTTGAAATGAGAACCGTCTTTCCAGCATAGTCCTCAGCTTGCCTTGGGTGTTGTTGACCCTTTTGCAGGTAGGAGCACTTAGCATGAATGTTTACCCCTTTGAAGTAGAGTCAGGTCTCTGCCCGTGTTTCAGTTAGCACAGCTAGTCGTCTGAGTTCTTTGGACACCATTTGTCCATGTTGTTGGTGAAGCTTTCCCGTATCAAACCCACCTCTCTGCTGTTGTCTTTCAGCCTGGACATTTCATTTGACTTCTTCACCTTCTGCTCACTGAAAATACCCTGCAGATCCCTAATTCATATTTTGAGAGGATTGTTCATGTTTGTTATTGTGAAATAGTTTTCTGTAACTGTTCCTTCAACTCAGGTGGCTGCTTTTTAAATAGTCTTTTGATTTGAAAGTATAGGCGACAACCCCTTATACTCCTTAAATTCCCTCCCTCCCTCCCTCCCTCCCTCCCTCCCTCCTTACCTTCCCCCGCCCCAATACAGTCTCTTGTAGCCCATGCTGGCTTTGAATTTACTATGCATCTAAGAGTGATTGTGAATTCCTGGCCCTCCTGATTCCAGCTCCCAAGAGCTGGGACTATGGATATGCATGCCACCACACCAGGTTTTTATGGTGTTGGAGATGGTACCCAGGGGATTCTATTAGCTGGACGCCCCCCCCCCACCTCCGTATTGCGGTTAAATAAGGATCAGGATAAACAAATAGGCCGAATAGATGTTTATTCAGGGAGAAATAACTTACAACCTAGACAGATGAACACCAGGAAATTCAACCCGATCCTCTCCTGTCCCAGTCACGCCGGAAAGAGAGGCCTTTCCTGGCCCCCTCCGACCTCCTTCCACAGGTCACTTCCGCCCATGGCTCCACCCCCCAATGGGCGTGGTCAGTGCCACAGAAGGAGACAAAGTGAATATCCCACTGCACCTCCGTTTCCTTAAATTACTTGAGGTTTAGTCTTTCAAAAGAATCTAGTAGATTAGCCTGAGATTTATTTATTTATTTGTTGTTTATTTTGGGGGGACCAGGTTGGCTTCCTCTCTTGGGTGTGTGTTGAGCTTCTGAAGACTTAATAATTAGAAGAGCTGGCAGTGTTTACATGACAAGTATTTTTGTAGGGCCTGGAGTAAGCACTGTCTTTGTAACTATCTATGACTTTTAAAATATGCTTTACTTTTATTTTTAAAATTTGTTTTACTACCTATTTTTACCTAAAATAGCTTTATTTTTTTTTTCCATCACTGTATAATCAATTACCTTGAGATCCCAGAAGCTGCATTTGGGTTGTTACAATAAATTTAGGGTATTTCTGATTGCCAAGCTCATGTGATTTATACCTTTGCTTTCATGACCGTCTCGGTAATGTGGCGTTTTGTTTCCAGGTTGTAGGCCTGTATCGATTGTGTGGTTCAGCAGCTGTCAAGAAAGAGCTTCGAGAGGCTTTTGAGAAGGATAGCAAAACTGTTGGTCTGTGTGAAGACCAGTACCCAGATATAAATGTAATAACAGGTAAAAATAGACTTTATTCTCTGTTCGTTCTGGAAAGACTACACCGGAAGGAAGGAAAGTGGAAATCCGCGTTTATTACCTACGCTCAGTTTGATTTCTTTCTGAATGAAGTCTTACTTTCCTTCCTCCGTAAACTACTGCATGTTCTTTTCTGAGGGGAGATGCTGAGATATGGCTCCATTCTTAAACAGCCAACTAAATTCACCACAGCAGACCTGCGTCTTCGTGGAGAGAACTAAAATGCCCCGGGAGTTCAGTTTTCCTGTCGCGTAGGTGGTTAACGGAAAGGAAATGGTCGCCTGATGAGAGAGTTTAGATTATTTAACAGGTAGAGGGGCTCCCTTAAAGGTTCTGGAGTAGGGGAGTGGGGTCACTAAAGGCTGTTTTGAGGGATCTTACTCTGCAACTGTGTGTGGTGAACTGAAGAGAAGAAAGTTAGGGAACTATGGTGATCTCCCAACATCACCCTGATGAGGCCGAAACACACTGCAGTGTGGGGGGGGGAAGGGGGTGGGGGACAAACAGGCATCCGGAGCTAAGAAAAAGAAATGATTCTGGAAGGTAGCTGGCCATGCCCTGTCCGCAGAGATAGACTAGGGGCGCAGAAATGCTGTCTCAGTGTTGGGAAAGATCAAACCTGAGTTTTGAAGTAGGAGATGTGAGTGGAGAGGTCAGGTGGAGTGGAAAGTTCCCATCTGCTGCGGAGGAAGATGTCCTTTCCCCTCCAGAGACGAGGTCTCCTTGGGTAGCTTACGCGGGCCTCAGATTTGCTACCCCCCTGCCTCAGCCTTCCTTGTGTGGGAGTTACGGGTCAGGGCCACCATGCCCCGCATGAGGAGCGGTCTTTGCCCCAGTAGTGACTACGGCCCAGCGCATAGCAGTGCAAACAGTACTAGCAGTTGTGAGGCACAGAAAATAGGGAATTTGAGAATGACTGGCATAGAAATTCAATCCTGGGATTGTCCATAACAGTTTATAAAGGCAAGAACTTGGGAAGTGTTTAAACTTTGGAGGCAGGCGAAGAAGGAAGAACCTTGGAAAGTTCGGAGGAGACAGAAAGTTTGGGAAAGCAGAGCCAGCGGTTGCTACGGATTATGTGAGGCAGCAGTATGGTGTGGAGGGGCGTCCCTGGGGAGAATGGGAAAGGTGTTTGCATTTGAGATTGCTCCTGGCCTTTCTAATAATCTTCTGGGTCTGTTCTGTCACCTACAATTTCCTGTGGCTTTACTTTTTAAGTACTAAAGTTTTGGGGCCGGTGTGGAGGTACGTCCGTTCCGTTCACCTGGTTCTTCACATCCTGTAGCCAGACTTGCCTTCGCTCTCATTTATTTGATCCTCTGCAACCCAAGATCAGTGAGAAGCAGACCCCAGACATCAAGCCCTCCCAGCCACAGGTGCCCAGTGGGTCCTCTGTTTTCGCTCTGCACCTGTGCTCTATTGCCTGACATTTTCTTTTCCTTATGTGTTCATGTTTACCTCTCCTGATTTGTTTTCCTATTTTATGCATGATGACTTTTAGGTAAGAATTTAAGGAAAATGACTTGTACCTTGAAGTGTACTTTTAGGATCACAGCTTTAGGAATAGTTGAAGCTCAGGGTGCCGAGTGGCTCATATAGAAACTTGTATAGAGTGTTTCCTATCATCTTGAATGATGTAACTTTGAGCTAAAGCAATTCACTACTAAGAGAGGCAAACCAAGGTATTTTCCCTTTCTTATGGACATTTCATTTATTGACTTTCTTTTGAAACTTTTTAAAAAAATGATTTATTTATTTTTATTTTATGTACATTGGTGTTTTGCCTGCATGTAGGTCTGTGTGAGGGTGTTGTATCCTCTGGAGGTGGAGTTACAGACAGTTTGGAGTTGCCATGTGGGTGCTAGGATGTGGTAATGTATTGTTTATGATTTAATAAAACCACTGGAGATCAAAATGCAAAGCTAGCCACAGCCATAGAGCCAGGCAGTGGTGATACTTTAACTCTGCCAGCCACACTAGTTAGCTATGGAAGCTGGGCAATGGTGGCACACACCTTTAATCTCAGGACTCAGAAGACGGAGGCAGATGGATCTCTGTGAGTTCAAGGCCATACAGGGTTACATTAGAGTGAATCAGTCTAAAAGAGAAACAGCTCACACAAAGGAGATAGATAGATCTCAGCACTTGGGATCACACGCCTTGAATCCCAGCTTTAGAGAGGTATAGAAGATAGGAGCGGGCATTCAGTAGTCAGTCTCAGAGGTTTATTCTCCAGCCACGCTGAGGACAGGACAGCCCTTTCAGCCTGAGGTAGAGGTAGTGGCCGGCTGCTTTGCTTCTCTGATCTTCAGCTTGAGCCCCATTATCAATCTCTGTGTTTTTATTATTTGTGGTTCACTGGGAATTGAACCCGGGTCCTCTGTAAGAACAGCTAGTGCTCTTACTTAGCCTCTGAGCCATCTTTCCAGCTCCTCATTTTAGTTTTGAGACAGCCTCACTATGTAGTAGTTTTGAGACAGCCTCACTGTGTAGTTCTGGATGGCTTGCAGCTTCCCATGGAGACCATGCTGGCCTCAGACTCACAGAGATCAACCCATTTTCCCTCCCATACATCACCATACCTGGCTCAGATACATTTTTAACAAATCAGAAACTAGGTTTCTGGTAAAGAGAGGCTTATTACTTAAAAAAAAAAATGAGATAACATATTATTTGTAAAATTAGCAAAGGGTTCATTTTGAGAAGTCATTAAAGGAAAAGCTTATAGATACCTGTTTCTAGGAAAGTATAAACAAAAGTAAACTTTTGTCTCTGTGACGCCTTAGCTTAGGAATGAGAGTAATGCTTGACTGTTTAGGGATGGAAGGTGTGATTTGAGACAACTCTTTTGTTTAAGAAGGGATCCTCGGGTTTGGATACTTGCAATGTTTGTAGACATGAACATAGGTTAGTGAGGGTCTGGTTTGTAGCGTTCTTTTGTAAATAGGAGAGTCTAAAGCCACAAACTACATGGTTCTTGCCTCTGTTATTTGCACTGTTCCATTTCAGTTAAGCTATTTTTCAAAGGAATTTGGAGCTGTTTTCTTTCTTGATTAAAAATACGAAACAACAATGGAATGATTTGTCTGAGAAGTGGCGCTGGGATCGGGATAAATTACACACGGGGTCTCCGAGCCTCCAAAGAGAGTGTCGTGCGTGCGTTCGGGAATTGGCCAGGGATGAAGTTGTCACATGTGTTTATTCTACATGAACTCACATTTCTGCCCAAACTCAGGAAAATAATAGCTGAGTGAGACTAAACACAGAAGTGAATGAAGTGAATGCTGCCGTGTGTTCCGAAGTTCATGTGTATTTAGTGGTCTTTTCCGCCTGGAACAGAATGGAACGCTTCAGACAGTGTTTTTAGAATAGGTACAGAGTTTAAGGAGGGAAGTCTTGATACCTTGTCTCTGGTTGTAGTTTCCATCATTTTACGTGACTTGAGCATGCAAACAACAAGTTCAGAACTGGCCTCAAATTTACAACCCTGCATTAGCGTCCCAAGTACTGGGCAGGATTACCTGTGTGCCACCTGTCCTGGTGCCGGGCGACCTTTACGTCAACTCGACTTCAACGACTCACTCCTAAGGTCTGACCTGGCTTTTGTTATCCAGAAACCGTTTGTCTTCAGCATTTGAATTTATTCCATCCCAGATCTTTCCTGTCTCTCCAGCTTTCTCATTATTTTCCAGTTGCTTTTTCCCACTGAGTCAGTCTCCTCTAATGTACGTGTGTTTGCGGCTTCTTCCTGAGTCCCCTAAGTTATAATATCCCTTTCTGTGGTTCATTATTTCAGTTACTTCCATCAAGGTCCCGAGTGTCCTTCCATGGCCTCTTCTTCGTTTCTCCCATCTAACAAAGCTTCCAACCTGAAATGCCAGTAGTTAGTATTACAAAACAGCTTTATTGAGGCATAATTGCCATAAAATAAAATGGCATGTATTGAAAGTGTGAAGCGGGTGTTTTCACAAGTGTATGCCCCAGGAAACCGTAGCCAGGGTGAGTAGAAAGGATGCGAGTGTCCCCCAAGTCCTCCTGCCTGCGCCATTACTCCATCGCTTCCGTCCTTAGGCAGCCATACATCTTCCTATTGCTAGAAGTTGACTTCCTTTCGTGTAAGGTATATAATAGAACTGTACAGGAGGGGCTTTTCCTTTTTATAAGCAAGTGGAAGTAAGTACATGGTTTTGTTTAATAGCAAAATTATTTTGAAATCCCCCATGTTATTCCAAGTGTCTATGGCCTGTTTTTTATTTTATTTTTATTTATTTATTTTTTATGCCAGTGTTCCACACTATGTTTATAGTGGACATAATGCCATTGGTGCATCCATTCATCTCTAGACCGACATTGACTTTGTTTCCAGTTTGGGGTTGTTACAGCTAGAGCTGCTGTGGGCATTCATGCACAGGTTGTAATCACATATGCATGTCTAGTGATGCCTAACCCACACCATCTTAACTGTTTAATGTGCAACGAGACTTGGAATCTCAGGTACAGTTAGGGTTTGCATTGGAGAGATCCCTTGAGGGGAAGTGTTCAAGGATAGAGCTTCGGGGTCATGATTGAATCATGAGGGTTCTGGCTCCATCAACGGATTAACCCATTGGTGGGAAGATGGAAAGCCTGGTCTGCTTGAAGGAACTGCGTCACTGGTGTGTTGCTCATTGTCCCTAGTCTCCTTCTCATGCTCTCCAGGTCCCCGCAGTGGTAAGTAGTAGCTCTCCTTGTCCATGCCCCTCTGTTGTGTTTCTGCGTCATCACAGGCCTAGCCATGGAGCCAGCCATGAGCCCAACCTCCAAAATCATGAGCCAAATTAAACTCTTCTCTGGAACACTACTTTTCCTCAGTCAGGTGTGCTATTGCATGCCTTTAATCCCAGCTCTCATGAGGCAGAGGCAGGTGGATCTCTGTGAGTTTGAGGCCAGCCTGGTCTTCATATGAGTTCCCGGACAGCCAGGGCTATGTGGAGAGGCTTGGTGGAACAAAAGAAAGACAACAGAAAGCCCTTGCCTCAGATACTCTGTCAGGGTTAGGAAACTGGTGTGGAGCTCTTGGTTCCCAGCCTCACTGTTTTCCTTCTTTGTATGCTTTGCAGGAGTCTCTTTGTGGGTGCATTGCCGTAGGCCCTTTGTGTCCCCTATGCTTTGCAGGAGTCTCTTTGTGGGTGCACAATGGCCTCCAGAGGTCCAGGCTGTGCCCAGCCCTGGAAATCTTGGCTCAGTTGCTGTCCTAGCAGTGCCCTTGCTGTGGGGTGGGCGAGGGGGTCTGAGGGGAGTTCAGGGTGGGGTGGGAAAGCTTATTGAGCTTTTGATTACAATGACAGTATCAGGTTGAGAAGAATTGACATCTTTACATTAAACCACACGCTCTACCTCAAACCTTCTATTCTCCTCCAGGGTTGTGTTTAATTTCTCTCAGCAATTACTGTCCTTACACTGTGTCTTTTTTTTTTTAAGATTTATTTATTATTTATTTATTACATGTACAGTATTCTGCATGTATCCCTGTAGGCCAGAAGAGGGCACCAGATCTCATTACAGATGGTTGTGAACCACCATGTGGTTGCTGGGAATTGAACTCAGGACCTCTGAGCAATCAGTGCTCTTAACCTCTGAGCCATCTCTCCAGCCATTACACTGTGTTTTTACACATTATTCTATTTATTCCTAAGTACCAAGATATCATTTATTTATTGGCCCTTTTGACTGTTTGCCTCAGAGAAATATTGACTTGCAACTCTTGCCCCTGTTAGATGCTTGCCTTTATTATTAGACTGAAGTTGTCTTTGTATACTCTGGTTCAGGCCCCTAATCTAATAAATGATGTACTAATATTTTGTTTCCCTCCAGCCCCCCATTGTGTGGATTGTCTTTTCGCTCTTTTCATGACTCTAAGTTAGTTTTGATGATTCCAACTTTCTTTTTCACTTAAAACTTTGGCTGTTGTATCTGAGGCTTTTTTCACCCTAAATTTGTGAAAATACTCATCATTTTCTTCTGAGAGTTTCATGATTTTTACCTCTTACATTTAGATCTGTTACTCTTAAGTTTTGTGCATTTTGTAAGTCGTGCTTTAGTCTTTAGCAAGTGGGTGTCTGCTTGTTCGGACTTAATGCTTTTTCCCTATTGCACTTGACTGTTTTCTTGTTTGTTTATGTTGTCTTGTGTATTAGTGGTTTGCTTGCGTGTGTGTATGTGCACTGTGTGTATGCATGGTTCCTGCTGAGGTCAGAGGATGGCGTTGCATGCAGTCCCTGGAACTCAGTTACAGATGCTGTGAGCTAAGCTACCACAGGGTACTAGGAACTGAACCCTGGTCGTCTGTAAGAGCAGCACGTGCTGTGCAACCCCTGAGCCATCTCTCCTGCACCGTCAATGAGCTGTCTTCACTACTCCATCGGGCTGTGCCTCTTGTTGCCTGCGGTCACACTGATGACTGAAGCTCAGCAGGATTTGAAGTTGGCAGGTTTTAGTCCCCACATTTTCCTTTCCACGATATCTAGGCTGTTCGAATTTAGAATCAGTTTACAAGTTTCTGTGACAGAGCTAGCTGCGTATTGTTTATTTATTTGGTGATGATGGGGATCAGATCCAGGGCTTGTAGATGCTAGGCAAACACTCCACCACTGAGTTACACCCCTTGCTCCTAGCTGGGATTCTGTTAGGATCGGCATGGATTCTTAAAGATCTGCTAAGATTTTTTTCAAGACAAATTGTTAGCTTTCTGAGTAACATTTTGTACCTGTTTTGTTCCCGCACATATTTAATTCTTTTTGGTGCTAATGTGTTGGGATTGCTTTTCATTTATTCACTTATTTATTCCTTTATTTACTTAGTTTTTATCTCTACCACTTGTCCTCTTCCTCCCACAATGCTCTGTACCCCACCTGTTCTTCTCCCGAGTCTACAGATACCTTACTCTCGTCACGGGTCACCTTGTTACTTATTGACGCCCTTGCTGCCTCCCGCCACAGAGACAGAAGCCGTCAGGTGGGAGCAGCGTGTCTGCTGTGCCCGCGGGGTCGGTCATTCTTCCCATCTTCCCACAACCCTGGGTGATGGGTACAAACGATCGTCCTGACTTCTTGAACTGATCCCAGCCCTTCGTTTTCCCAGGAGTCTCTGCTGCTTCCCTGGGGACCCCCCCCCCATTTGGGTATAGTCCCTCTCTGCTGTCTTTCATGCCCATTCGTCTGACCAGCCGCCTGGCTCTGTCCTTTGCCAAGGCAGCTGATTTCCTTTTGTCTTCTTCTTTTGGTCCCCATCTCTGATTTGTCTCTAGGTCATTGTCTCCTAGACCTAGCTACAAAAACCTTTGCCATAGACTCACGAGAGCAATTTGTTTATAAATACAGGGTTGTGGACCTTGGCAGGAGGTCATGATGCAGCAGGGGTGGGGTGGGGGGTGGGGTGGGGGGTGGGGTGGGGGGTGGGGTGGGGGTGGAACAGACTGCTCTCTGTGGCATTTGTGGCCATTCCTATCTAACCTAGTTATTACTGTGTGTCACTTGATACCTCAGAGCCTGTGTCTTGAAGCAGCCCTTCCTTGTCTTTCTACTCATCTCTGACACACCTTTTCTAACCACAGGGGTCTTCTGTCACTCTTCCCTAGCTGGGTTTGAGAGAGTGCTTCCCTTTGGAGTTAGTTCCTAGTCATCTCTTGACACTGTTTTTCGATGCATGCATGCACGCACCAACACAGCGTTTTTGGGGATCAGGTGAGTAGGAGACAAGAACTCATTTGTCATGCTGTCCTGGAAGATGACCTTGAACTTCAGACCCTTACACACCCTGAGCTCCAGCCATCTTAAGTTGCTCTCCTCAGGGGCAGATCTTTGGTCACATCTTCCTAAGTCTCCTAAAATTTGTATGGAGCAAACTTACATATCCCATAGACACGCTTCCTGCCTGATAAACTGTAGTTCCTTCTGTCTCTGTCTCAAACAAGACTCACTTGGATGGTAAAGCCCTATTCTTGGCAGAGAAGCAGTCAACCTTCCCTTTCTGCTGAGTTACAAATGCTTTTTAGAACTTACTGTCGGTCATAGTCTTCAGACATCTCCTAACTTTATGGTGACTTTTGTTTTTGACTTTTGTTTTAATTTTCTTGGTATTAGGAATGATCTTTTTCCTTTTGTAAGACAGTGTAGCCTTAGAGACAATCCATTTAAGATACGTGTTATGATATGTTGATGTCCCTTGATTCACAAAGGCTTCGAACAGTTGGTATCCTTTCAATATCAAAAGTTTAGAAGTTCAAAATTTGGATAGTTAAACAGCTTACAACTAACATCTGTAGTTCTTACTGTCTTAACTTCTTGCAGTATCTTCTCACGGGGGGGGGGGGCGGGGGAGGGTCATTAGGGCTTATGTAGCAAGAACATCTTCAAAACTATTGAAATTATGTCTGTATTTTAGCATGTTCCAAACAAAGTTAGTTACTAAGGAAACTTTCACGAATGAAAATCGCCAGCGTTTTTGTGATAATACTTTTTATGTTGTTGTTTGTATTGTTTTCGGAAGGTCAAAAGTTGGACTGCTGTGATGTTTGCATTTTTAAAGATTTCGCTGTGCTGACCTCTCTGTGGAGACCCATCGCCGATTTCCCGTCTATCTTTGCAGGTGTCCTTAAAGACTATCTAAGAGAACTTCCTTCTCCGCTGATAACAAAGCAGCTGTATGAGGCCGTGTTAGATGCCATGGTGAAAAGTCCTTTGAAAATGTCATCAAATGGTTGTGAGAATGAGTCCGGTGACTCCCAGTTCGCAGTCGGCCTACTGAATTGCTTGCCGGATGTTGAGAAGGTAGGTGTACTTGGTAGACCTTTTCCTGAAAGCTGGCACACGAGCTCATCGTTTAGACTCCATCACCACACACAGCCTTTTAGGTCTCTGGCATTTGTGGCTCTTGGGTTTAGGTCCTGCCTTTCCCACTTCTTAAATGCATCTGGAAATCAGTTTTATGTTTTCCGCGTATGACTTTAGCCCAGGCAGGAATGTGTCTTGAGTTCTCTTTTAAGGATTTATTTTATTAGCTGGGCAATAGTGGTTCATGCCTTTAATCGTAGGACTTGAGAGGTAGAGGTAGGTGGATCTTTGTGAGTTTGAGGCCAGCTTGGTTTACAGAGTGAGTTCGAGGACAGCCAGGGCTAGAAAAACAAAAACAAATAACAAGCAACAAAAAAAGAAAGGGCGCGAAGGAAATGTCTATCAAAGTAACACTTAGGAACAGTATTACACGTGAAAAAGATTTACATGTATGTACGTGTGTGTACCATGTGCATGCTTGGTACCTACAGTGTGGAGAAGAGGGTGCTGGCTCCCCTGGAGCTGGAGTTACCTTGTGAGCTGCTTGACCTAAGTGCTAGGAGCTGAACTCAGGTCCTCTGCAAGAGCAGCAAGCACTTTTAACCACTGCGCCATCTTTCCAGCCCCCAAATAGCAGTTTGTAAATTCACATCCATTGCTTTAATATAATTTATAAAGAAACTACAGCTCCTTTCTTAAAATGTTGATAAAACATACCACTACTTAAAAAGAATAACTCTTACCATAGGTGCTTAATATTTAAATGACTTTCCCTTTTGAGCCAACTTCCTTTATTAATTTAAGGATTTGAAACAGTAAATTTTCCCCCCACCCCAGGAAATATATATACATATGTATTTGGTTTCTTGAGACAGGGTTTCTCTGTGTAGACCTGGCTGTCCTGGAAACTCTCTGTAGACCAGGCTGACCTTGAACTTAGAGATCCACCTGACTTTGCTTCCCGAGTGCTGTGTTTAAAGGGCATACACCACCATGCCTGGCTCAGGACATTTTTCTTTTAAACTCTGCTGCTATTTTTTCTCCTTATAATTTTGTCTGTTTAAGAATATTTGTTAGTTAAAAAGCATGATGGGAAGCGAGAGAAGCGTGTCGTCCCTTAGAAGCCATTCTTTTACATTAGATCGCCACAGTCCTGGCTCTGCTTCTAACTTCACACTTCCTAGTGTGCTGCCCCTTTGTGCAAGCCCAGGGTCGTCTTTATTTAAGCCAACAGCAGCTGCTGGTGTTGCTTTAGAGGATGAAGGAAATGGCTTTTCCTAAAGGGGCCAGTTGGAATTTAGAATACATTACTAATATTTTATGTGGACGTCTAACCACTGAGTGTGTTAAATCCTGTTTGGACATATTTAGGCGACCCTGAAGATGTTGTTAGACCACCTGAAACTGGTAGCTTCATATCATGAAGTGAATAAGATGACGTGCCAGAATTTAGCTGTGTGCTTTGGGCCAGTGTTGCTTAACCAGAGGCAAGAGACTCCGACCCACAACAACAGAGTCTTCGCCGATTCCGAAGAGCTCGCCAGCGCCTTGGACTTCAAGAAGCACATCCAGGTTCTTCATTACTTGCTCCAGCTCTGGCCAGGTAAAGGAGTTTCTGAAGGATATTTCTGTAGCAGCCATGGGATATGTGGGGTAGAAATGATTAAAATGCCTGGATGTGATTTGGGTGGGGGGGGTATGTAGATTTTTGCTTTTTCAATTCTGAAGAATTGCCACCTGCTCTATAGTGTTTGCTGTTTGTATCTTGTGTTTGATATAACGCTGTTTGAGCCATTGTCCACGTTTTGGGTGTAGTAAGACCTGGATTGGAATGCCGCTTGCACCACATACCTTGGCAAGCTAAGTTTATAGACTGAAAATTAAGTGCAAGATTGTGCTTAAGGCACAGCACAGCCCTGAACACATGGTGCTCAGTTATTCATGTAACTTCTATTTAGTTTGCTATGAAGCAAGTTTCATTTTTCTTTTTAAGTCTAGTCTTAGGATTTATTTTGTTTCTATTTTGTGATGTGCTCATGAGGATGGGAGTCTGAGGAGGTCAGAAGAAGGGTCCCCTGCAGCAGGAGCCAAGCAGGCAATTGTGAGCTACCAGATGTGGGTTCTCCCGAAGAGCAGCAAGTGCTCTTAAACACTACGTCATCACTCCAGCCCATGTCCATTCTTTGCGACAGAACCACAATATAATGGCTATTTTTAAATTACTTCAGCTCCTGCTGGCGATTATCTCTGACATTTTGGCCTTAAAAATTGGTTTTGCATGGTACTGAAGAGATGAATCAATGGTTAGAGCACTGGCTGCTCTCCCAGAGGACCCAAAGGGCAGGCTCAACTCCCAGCACCCACGTGGTGGCTCACAACCATCTGTAACTCCAGTACCAGGAAATCGGATGCATTTCTTCTTCTCACATCTGTGGGTATCAGCCACTCACATGCAGAAAAAAAATACATAAATAACAAACATTTGTAAAACTTTTGTTTAGTGTGCGTGTGTGTGTGTGCGCGCGTGCGCGCCTGAGGTCAGAGGACAGCTCCTCCCACCATGTGGTACTATGGATGGGACTGGGATCCTCACCCTTGAGCAGTAAGCTCTCTTACTCACCGAGCCATCTTCCCAGTCCTACCCCTTACTTCTCTGTGCTACACACACATCTGTGTGTGTGCAAATTTAAGTAGATTCATTACCAGCTAGATTTTGCTTGTCTAAGATTTATTTTGTTTTGTATGTGTGTTTTGCTTGCATGTCTGTCTGATGTCAGATCCCCTGGAACTGGAGTTACAGACAGTTGTTAGGGACTAGGAATTGAACCTGTTTCCACTGCAGGAACAACCAGTGCTCTTAGCCTCTGAGCCGTCTCCACAGCCCGTTGACTGTATTGTAATGATAACTTGAAACAACTCTCTCATGTTTAGCTAGCATCTTATTCCAAAGACTTTTGTTGCTGGTTGTAATCATAACCTTTTTCTATAACCTCTTATTTTCCTTGAAAGTACCTTAGACAAAAGACAGAGCCAGGCAGAGGTTGAGGGAAACAATGGTTTTCCCTTCTGAATTGCCTGTTAGGGATTTCAGGGATGGGGACATCATGTAACTAAGGTGCAGTTACTGGGCCTGTGTAACTGAGGTGAGAGAGAGTGCCGGAGCTGTCCCATGCATCAGTGGAAGGGCACACAGCTTAACTATTCTGGGAATCTCCTGCACTCCAGGGCTCTTAAGAGTTGCCTTCAGCCTCTTTCGTTATATGCATTTTCATACACATTTTGCTTTTTGTGTTACTGTTGTTACTCCCCTCCCTCACCCCAGTTTGGGGCAAGCAGATAATTTGCTTAGAGATTTCTGTGTGTACTGTCCTGTCTTCGAAGTGCAAAGCCTGCTGTATTAGCCCCTGAAGGGAACACTGCCTCATCGTCCAGCACACCTGCTTGTCAATCTGCCAATGGCTTTGCCGCTGGGTGAGCAACAGGTCCTGGCACTGCAGAAACACAGACACCTGTATAGGACAGTCTTCCTCTTACATGTTTTGTATTTGGGGCTTTAAAAAAAAAAAAACAAAGGGCTTGGGATTGAAAGGAGTGCTGGATGGTATTGTTAGTCTCCACTACTTTCAGAGTGGAGCTGTAGATTTAAAAGTTGTTGCTGTCCACATTGCTTGCGATGAATACACTTGGGGCAGGGTTTCCTACTTCTTACTGGGTTGTAAAATTTTTAAGGTCATAGATGATATTTACCTACCCCATATTCTTACTTCCTGGCATTAACGGCCATCTAGCATAGTTCTAGTAAATAAAGATGTTGTTTTCTAAGGAAAAGTAATACAGGGAACTGAAATCTACTGGTATAAAATATAAGGACAAATGAAGTTTTTAGTACTCATTACACTTTGAAGTGTCCTCAGCAGCCTTACTCGGTGGTGTTTTTACTTCTTTCTGTTGAAAACAGTGAACAGAAGCCCAGGGAAAGCCAGGCCTTCTCTTTCAGGTTAAGGTTAGCCGTTTTCCTTACAAATTTGGAGGACAACATCCCAGTATCAGTAGTTTAAAAAGACAGCTGCATTGATGCTTCCAGAAATTGATTTTTAGTCTAACGTAAAATACTGATTTAATTGGCTTCTTGAGTGTTCTCCAGAGATACTGGCAAAGTAGAGTTTCAGTAGAGTCCTGGCTGAGCAGAAGAGATGTGGATTTTTCCTGAGGTTGCCAGTGTGCTGTCAAACTGCTTGGCAGAAACTTTGGGCCCAAGAGTGACAACAGGAATAGCACAGAGGACAAGGGAAGCCAAGAAGCAGCGAGATAATAAGGTCTCTTGTCCTCCACTGGTGCCAGGCACACACCTGTACACATACAAACATGTGGGCACAAGATTCATGCGAAAAATAAATCTCTAAAAGTGAAGTAAGTAGAAACATTAAAAACATGCAATGTACAGCTGCTAAAATAAAAGTTACATTTGTGAAATATCTACATTTGTGAAATGTCGGGAATATTATTTTGAGTGGAAGACTAGGATGTGTATATCTTTCTTAAGTTGTTTTCTTTTGCAAACAAACCTTCATTGTATGTTGCAAAATCGAGTTATCACTGGTTTATGTCCCCTTAGTGAGGATGCTATAAGGGAGAGACACATGGAATAAGCCAGAAGAAAGAGATATAGGCAGTGTGGATAGTCTTTAATAACTACGCCTAAGCATTTTACAGTCGACTTTATATGCAGAAGAACCTTAGACAAATACTTTGCTCTAAGTAAGCAATGGAAGTCTTGTTTTGTATGAAGTCCTGTGTGTCTGTCCTCTTCCCTGTGACCAGTACAATGCAAGATGGCAGAACACAGCTTATCTCAGAAAAAAATATTTTAAATACAAAGAGTGTTATTTGAGGTTGTTAAATCTCTAACCAGAATTGGAAAATAAAATATCTGTGCTATTTCCAGGCAAAAAGAAGACGATTAGTAGCTAATGCTGTATAATCACTCAGGTAAACAATGGCCGAGTCTTGTAGTCATGCATTTTATCCAAGTGAAATTTGGGCTGCTTGGTAAATGATGACACACTGCTAACTGCAAAAAAAAAAAAAAAAGCCCACTAAGGTCAGAGCTAGAAAATCACTTTAGATGCCTTTGCCTCGGCTAGATGTTTGTAGAAAAAGAACTTCTTGTTTCATGCCATTTACGCACGTCTTGCCTGCTTTTTTGCTGTAGCCTTTAATGTAAGAGAAGCTACTAGCATAGAATTACAGCTAGATAACAATTAACTTGCACAGAAAGTTAATCAGCGTTGGGAGGTCTCATTGGGGAATGTTTCTATTGAGCATGAAGTAGTATCACTGAACGTTCTAGTCTGTATGCCTAATCTTAATTATACGGTGGCAGGAAAATTATTGTGGGATGCTTTCTTCCAATAGAATGCATGTCTCAAGTGCATGGATGTGGTTGGTTATTAAATGGCTTTATTGTCTGCTCCGTCTTCCTAAGGCGAAGGCTGTAACTAAAGCACATGTATTCATTTCTAGTGCAACGTTTAGCGGTCAAAGAACCCACAGACAGTTTGTGCCTGGAGCAGTCATCTCTGAATCATTTGAGGCGAAAGAAAGAGCGGCCATGTGTATTGAATCTGAGCAGTGTGGATTCATCGGGGGTGCTGAGGCCAAGACAGACCAGACTCGATAGTCCACTCAGCAACCGCTATGCAGGAGACTGGAGCAGTTGTGGGGAAAACTACTTTTTAAATACAAAAGACAATTTCAAAGATTTGGATTATGATTGTGTTCCCTTAGAAGATGGGGAAGATAGAGATCATTGCAAAACCAATGGAGCAGAGGTCGTGATGGAGCAGCAGCTTGCCATGTCTAAGGCGTGCACGTTCCAGACGTACTTGACAATGGAGACCATCGAGTCTACGATGAATCAGAAGGCTAACCTCAGAGATCTGCAAGAAAGTATTGATGCTTTGATTGGCAGTCTGGAGCGTGAGCTCAACAAGAATAAACTCAATATGAGTGTTTGAGATGGGGGGGGGCGCTTTATTTCAGGTCAATCCTCAGTTTCCTTTCTTATTCCTCCCTTCGTGTCACTGTGTGTGTGTATGTGTTCCTAATAAGTTCATGTGATTCAATTACAGACACTATTCATTAATATGGTTGTTTTAGTTATGACAGTTTGGGGGGCATAAAGCTAACTTGGACTTTGGGGAACATTTTAATAAGCCTAGCTGGTCGTGTGGAGGGAACTTGGATCAGGAACGTTTTCACCCCTCAAGCCTTTGGAGCATTGTGAGGACTGCTCTTCTGTAGGTGGGGACAATTGTCCTCTGCAGAGGACACTGCAGCTGGCCAGGCTGATTTGCAGTCAGAGTCCTAGTGCAATGCCATTTGGTCACATTTCATTTGCAATACGAATGCTGCTATAAGAAAACTTTTTATAAATGTAAAATTATACAGAGAATAATTAATGTATTTTGTATTAACATCCAGTAATTATTTAAGCTTATAAAAATTAAATATTTTTATGTTTCTGAGAACGTGTATATATTTATAAGTGCGTTGTGTGTATAGGTTTTACAATGAGGGAAGGGTTTGGCTCTAGAATTCTATATATTTTAAAAAGTATATTTCATGGGGCCAAATTTGTTAGCTTAAAAATGTGTTCTTCAGGGAAAGACTGTTTAAGTTAAAAGAATAAGTTACATAAAAGCCTCTTGAATGAAGACACACCAGAAGTGTTAGAGGAGAAATGATGGTGCTTCCCTTTTGCTTCTTAGATACAGTGTCCCTGTGAAAAGTCATAGTCTAAGCTGGACCCTTCAGCTGCGTAAGGGACCCAGTGACCCCTTAGTGACCTAAGGAAACCTCACCTGTTCTGTGCATTTCTGCCTTCTGTGATGCTGTATTTATTTGTAGCGGTACACCTAAAATGTTGACTTCACAATTGCTCTTGTTTCTAAAGAAGTCCTCTTGCCAGGATGCTGCATGATACCATTGTTTTTTATTAACTTATTATTATGTACATCTGTGAGGCAGTTGTTACAGAAACAATACTGGTATTTGAAAAGACGTAAATTTAGAAGGCTTTTAAAAATTAAATTGTCATGTGTTTAAAAAAAAACTTTTATACTTACAGATGTATAATTATAAAAGTATAAATGAAACCTGAGTTACCAGGTTTAAAGTGTGACAGCTGTGCAAAAACTGGCTTCTTAATGTATTTCTAAATATTAGAGTGTTTAATGTAACAACCACTTCTGTGTAATACACGAACATTCAGGTATTTAATTTGAAAGCCACTGTATAGGAAAAGTAACTATTTTTGTGTGAGACTTTCATTTTCTACAACTTTGTGTAACAAACACCGGAGACTATGCACCAGGTGTGTGTCATGGGTGAACAAAGTGTTGTTAAATGTTTCCCAGGGAAAGTTGTCCATTTTCTTCCTTTTGTATCATAATACACTATGTAAGTAAAGTAACTTTTATTAAAAATATTATAACAGTGTCATGCTATTATAACTGATTTTAAGGGTTATTTTCACATTCTTATTTCTCTGTGTAGTCCTGGCTGTCCTGGAACTTGTCTGTAGACAAGGCTGGCCTCTAGCTAAGAGATTCTGCCTGCTTCTGCAGTGCTGGGACTCTCTGTCTCTCTCTCTGTCTCTCTCTCTCTGTGTGTCTCTGTTTCTCTCTCTCTGTCTCTCACACTCATTCTTAAATGAGTTATTCAGATATATATTCATTATATGTCCAAAATTGGAATTTTCTGGAGACTGAAATACTTCAAGGTCTATTCTTATTTTTATTTATTTATTATTATTATTATTATTATTATTATTATTGGGTTTTCGAGACAGGGTTTCTCAGTGACTTTGGGGCCTGTCCTGGAACTAGCAGGCTAGTCTCGAACTTACAGAGATCCACCTGCCTCTGCCTCCCCAGTGCTGGGAGTAAAGGCGTGTGCCACCAACGCCCGGGTTCTTATTTATTTTTATTGAGAATAGTTCTTAACTAGTGTCTGTCACCTTGATTATGTTAAACATTTTTTTTTTTTCTAAATCGCTGTCAGAACTACAAGCCTTTTTTTCTTGCCTTTGCTGCTTCCAGAATTAACAAATTTAGGTGCCGTTACATAAGCATTTAAAAAAATTACACCATATTTTAGCGTGTGCACGCGCGTGCGTGTGTGTGTGTGTGTGTGTGCGTGCGCGTGCGTGCGTGTTTGGGTGGGGCACACTGACACCTCCCATGGTACGTGTGTGGGGTCTTAGAGATCAAACTTAGGCATCATGCTTGGCTTTTCCCACTGAGCCATCACTGCCCCGAGCAAGTCCTCACTGAAATGTGTTCTGATCCACATCCGTCAGCTTCTGGATCTGTTTGCTGAGAGCCCCGGTCCCTGCATCTGCTGGAGGCTGAGCAGGGCACATCAGGATAAACTTGGAATCTCTCCATGTCTCACCGGGTCTTCATTTGTCCCCCCCCCCCCCCTTCATTTTGATTGGCCTTGCAGTCAGGCACCTGTTGAAACTAGTTTAGAACACTGGAGGCGTTTCACATTAGGTAAACAGTCTTTCCGGTTGTGTAGAAAGCTGAGGCAGAAACATGGTCACTCAGACGAGAAACAGCAGTAGAGGTGTGTGTGTGTGTGTGTGCGTGTGCGTGTGTGTGTGTGTGTGTGTGTGCGCGTGTGTGTACGTGTTCGTGTGCGTGTGAGGAGCCCAAAGAATCTGCCTGCAGGTTTTGGAAGCTTAGCTCAAACAGTAGAAGGGAGTTGCCAGAAAAAAAGAAATCAAATGGCCAGGCATGATGGATGGCACACACCTTTAATCCCAGCACTCAGGAGGCAGAAACGGGGATCTCTGAGTTTGTGGCCATCGTGGTCTACATAGTAAATTCCAGGACAGCCAGGTTACATAGACCTTGTCTAAAAACAAAGACCCCAAATGATTTCCTGCTAAAGTGGTCCTTAGATTAGATGGTATTGGTAGCAGCCCTTATCAGAGTGCTTCATGATGTCCTGTGTCTGGTGCTGATGCTGGTCACCCCCAGACTCTGGACCAGAAGGCTTATTGCACATCTCTAAGGACTGCAATGTCTCATAGCCATCCATGAAAATGGCAGAATGTGTAGTTTTATGTTAGGGACCCAAAGAAAATGAATTCGGAATTTATTTCCTGATCACAGAGTAATTTATATTTATTTATTTTGGTTTTTCAAGGCAAGGTTTCTCTGTGTAACAGCTCTGGCGGTACTGGAACTTTCTTTTGTAGAACAGGCTGGCCTCTAACTCACAGAGATCCACCTGCTCTGCCTCCTGAGTGCTGGGGTTAAAGGCGTGCGCCACCACTGCTTGGCATATAATTTTGTGTTAAAATCATCATTTTTAACTTGAAATGACAAAATTGGATTACCCTTAAGACTAACAACTCCCCCAAAGGCTGAAGGATCACTGCAAGTTCAAGGCCAGCCAGGACTATTTAGTAAAACCCTGTCTCAAAAATTCCCACAAATCCTAATTGGGTTCCTATTCACCTGAGTATAGGAGAGATGATCTTTGACCTCCATTTCCTGGCCAGTTTGCAGAAACCCATCTGGTTGGTTCTCATAGCTGGTGAGCAGTGGAGTACTGCATGCAGTTCTTGGTCACACTCTGACTCAGCTGAACATTAACCGGCTAACTCAAGCATAAAAGGGATTTTAAAACCAGGAGTCAGAGGCAAGGTTCTCCTAAGGTGTTGACAGACTTATATCTTGTACTTGCTGGTTTCAAAGATGGTTATATCTCAAGTTGCACACTTTCGATTTGTGATGTTTTATAAGTTATGCTTCAGTTAAAAAAATGTATGCTAAAAATAATCGGCAGGCTAAGAAAGTTTGAGAAGAGGTAGGAACGATGGTAGTCCTGATGTCCCTGCTGTGATGACCACGCCCTGATGCCCCTGCTGTGGGGACCACGCGGCGCCCTGATGCCCCTGCTGTGGGGACCACTGCCCTGATGCCCTGATGCCCCTGCTGCTGATGCCCACGCCCGGTGGCCCCGGCGGGGGGGCCCCCCCCCGGGGCCCCTGATGTCCCTGCTGTGATGACCACGCCCTGATGCCCCTGCTGTGGGGACCACTGCCCTGATGCCCTGATGTCCCTGCTGTGATGACCACGCCCTGATGTCCCTGCTGTTCTGACCACGCCCTGATGCCCCTGCTGTGGGGACCACTGCCCTGATGCCCTGATGTCCCTGCTGTGCTGACTACTGCTCTTCGGCATTTCTGATGTGCATTTCCTGACTAAGGCACCAGTTCTGTCCCCTGTCTCCATTGGTTAGGAATTCACTCTATACTTCCCCAGGAACAGTGGTTCTCAACATCCTTAATGCTGTGACCCTTACACAGTTTCTCATGTTGTGGTGACCCCCGGCCATGAAATTATTTTCATTGCTACTCCATAACTGTAATGTAAGTACCTGACACTCAGCATGTCTGATGTGCAGCCCCTGTGAGAGGTCGTTGGATTCCCACCACTCCCGGGTCGAGTGAGAGCCGCTGTAGCCTAAAGCGTATGGTAGTGGATTTCCTGACTACAGGGGGATAATCCGAGTGGCACAACTGAGGAGGAAATGCCCACAGCGCTTCTCTGTTCTCTGTTTTACCCTGTCGCTGCCATGCTGGTCCCCTCCACCTACCCCTATATCCTCCCATCAGAGACCTGAGTGTGCTGGGTCCCAAACTGCCGTACTTGTTCCTGCTCACAGCCTAACGTGTTTCTTCTGTTTCCCAACGGCTGCCGCTGTTCCCTCTGTGTCCACGGTCTGTGGAGACCAAAGTGCCGTGGAAAGGTAGAGTCCCACGCTTGCTGGGTGTTGCTGTTCCTTGTATTCAACCCGTCCTGGAGTGTCGCTTGTCCCAGGGGCTCTCCGCGTGCCCCTCTGCTTGGGAAGCTCTATCCACCTGTTACTTAGGTAGAGCCTTTTCGTCATTCCTGTCTCTGATGAAATGTCACTTCAAAGAGGCTATGTATTAATTACTTTTCTATTGCTGAGACAAAACTCCGTGACCAGTGTTTGGGCTTACTGTTCCAGAGGGGTAAGAGCCATCATGACAGGCAAGTGGCAGGTATGGCTGTTGGAACTGAAAAGCGGGAGACGGAGAGCAAAGCGGGAATGGTGCACGGCTTTTAAACCGCAGTGGCGTACTTCGTTCAGCAAAGCCACACCCCCTAAACCTTCCCAAATAGCACCGCCAACCGGGGACCACGTGCTCAAACATCTGAGCCTGTGGGGGACATTTTCCTTCAAGCCATCGCAGGCTGGAGATGGCTCAGCAGGCAAGGGCGCTGGCTGCCAACCAAGTGCAAGGACCTGAGTGACCAGGTGGACGGGGAGGGCTGCTTCCGGTTGCTTCCGACTCCCTTATGTGCACAGTGTCACACACACACGCACATGTGTACATGCACAATAAGCAAGTTTAGAAAACAAAACATTATTAGCCCTTATCATACCTACTGGGACTGGCATATTTCCATCAGAGTGGTTGCCTGAAGTTACCTTGTTTTGTTATCTGCCTCTGCCTTTCAGATGTAAACAGTGTTCCCATGGCAACAAGAACCTTGTACGTCTAGTTCATTGCCATATGCCTAGAGGGGCAATAACTTAGAAGATAATCAGCTAATGAATGACTGCAAAAGATACTCTTAGGATAGTTGTCTTTTTATTGAGGAACGACAAAAACTAAGGGCTGTAAGATGCATATTTGACTTTAAAATATTCTTCACTCGTTGGGGCTGGAAAGATGGCACAGTGGTTAAGAACACTTGTTGCCTGTAACTCCAGCACCCTGCAGGAGACCCAATGCCCTCCTTTGCGTAAGCACATGCATGACACATGAATACACATATACACAAAGTGCTCTTTCATGATAAATGGTCCGTCTTTCTTTTTGTCTTAATGACATATCTTTGCTTTGGAATTAAAATGGACGTGGAAAATCAATCACAAAAGTTAGTTGCTAAATTTTGGGTAGTAGCTGTTACAGAGTGCGAATAATTAAATAAATTACATAGGACAGGTCTCTGAGGAAAGTTTTATTTAAATGTGTCTTTCTACAAATGGTGAGTAAAATATACCCCTTTTGGTTCTTGCCAGATTCATCTGATTGTGTATTATAGATGGAATTTTCTAGAAATGCAAAGATGTATTTTCTACTTTATTAGAAGGAAATAGTTTATAAGTAGGATGCTTCCTTGTTAGAGAAGCCGAGAAATCACACAGGGAACAGATAAAACATCTGATGGTTTTATTTTTCTCGTCCAGTGTCCTAAGACTCTTGCTTGGTGGGGGAGGGGTCTTCACCCTTGCTTAGGGCCTCTCAATACACTTTCAAGTCATTTGTGTGTCTTTGTTTTTGCCTAATGGAGACATGGGCATAGCGAAATCTTGGGTTTTTCCTACATATGTCTGTGGAAATTCCACTCATCAAAATAAAGTCCCATGGATAAGTTAAAATTCCAACTGTAGAAATATGTAGTTCACGTGAAGTCAAGCGAGGGAACCCCCTTTCACACCCAGGGTTGTTGGTGTGTGTGTGTGTGTGTGTGTGTGTGTGTGTGTGTGTGACATTACCAGAGCTACCTGTCACTTGTGTACTTTCCTCAGCTGCAGATGACAGTGACCCTTTGTTCTTGACCTTTGATCAGGAAGCAAGACATAGGTTGCCAGCTTGCTTGTGTCCCTTCTTGCCTAGCCCTTTCCTCCTGTGGCCATGTCAGGCGAGTTTGCATCATTAGGTAAGTGAGAAGTGCTTGTTTAGACTGGCAGATGAGGGATGAGAACACAGGCTGCTGGCTATCTACATTTGATCTGGTCTGGCTTTTCCTGGGGAGACATGAACAAACGTCTGTTCACTCCAGGTAGCACCCACAACAAAATAAAACTGATTCCAACCAAGTGTAGCTTGATCAACAAGAGACTTTATGATCATGCAGGAGCATGGCTGGCTCGGAGGCCGCCGCCCACCCCTGCACTGGTACTGACTCGGGAAGCTGCCCCCTGCATCTTCCCGCTTGGCTTGCAGGCAGCTCTGGGAAGAATTCCTTGCTCCAGCGATTGTTCACAGCTTACAAACTTCAGGCTGGGGTCTCGTTAGTCTTGCAGCTTCCTAGCTTCTGAGTCCTGTAGACTTCTGGCTGCTTGATGAGTCTTCCTCATTCCTCCAGCAAGCAATGGTTGGATTTGGAGGAAGTAATAACACAGTAGGTCTGTGCTGAATTAGCGCACAGCCAAGCAAATGGGCTGCACCCATGTCTTTTCTTCTCACAACACTTCAGTGTGGACACAGAGCTGGATGCAGCATGGCAAACACCCTTTATGAGAATGAGCGTGTTAGGCTGCAGAGATGGCTCAGTGCTTAGCAGCACTTGGTTTTGCAGATGGGGTTTTGACGCCCACGTGGAGGCTCACGAGTTTAACTCCTGTTCCAGGGGTCTGGCCGTTTCCAGGCATGTACTGGGTACACATACATACATACATGCATGGGAAACTCATGCATTAAAAAGGAACATTTCCTATAGATGTTTGGTCATGTTCCTATCCTTATCTATCTTAATTTTTGTTTTGGGGCACAGGATTTTAGTATGTAGCTTTGGCTGTCCTGGAACTCACCCTGTAGCCCAGGGTAGCCTTGAACTCACAGAGATCCACCTGCCTTTGCATAAGTACTGGAATTGAAGGCGTGAGCCACCATGCCTAGCTATAATATACTTTTCTTATTTCTTTAGGGTATCTGTTAAGGCCCAGCAAGATGGTTCAGTAGAGGTGGTTTGATGGCCCTTGCAGGCCCATGGAGAGTAGAACTATTAGGGGGTGTGGCCCTGTTGTAGTACATATGGTTTTGTTGGAGGAAGTGTGTCACAGAGGGGAGGCTTTGAGGTTTCAGAAGCTCCAGCCCAGCCCAATGGCTCTGTCTTCCCGCTGTCTGCAGGTTCTGATGTAGAACTCTAAGCTACTTTCCATCACCGAGTCTGCCTGTGTACCACCATGCTCCCTGCCACGACTATAAAGGACTAAGCCTCTGAATTATAAGCCAGCCCAAAATAAATTTTTTTCCTTTATGAGAGTTGTTGTGGTCCTGGGGTCTCTTCACAGAATCAGAAACCCAACTAACGTACTCAGTTTCAAGCCTGGCAACTTGAGTTCGATCCCTGGGACAGACGTGATGGAAGGCGGGAACTGACTGCTCCAAGTTGTATCCTACACACACTGTGGTACTCACTCCATACATATAAACATATAATGTGATTTTTTAAAATTAGAAAATACCTTTTAATAGTAAAATGTAAGGTAAACATCATCATTCTGTGAGTGGAAAACTAGTGTCACTCATCACCAACAAGTGTAATTTTTCCTCTACATAAAAGTAAACTCACAACCTGTTAAGTGTGTGGTGCTACACACCTTGAGCAGGATACACACAGTAACCGAAGGGATGCTGCTATGGTCTCAATCCTGCCTCCTTTCTGTCACAAACGGGGACATGGAAGTCAAAGCTGCTCTGGAGTTGGGCACATGGCTAATACCAGGCTGTTCTCTGTTTAAGGGTTGGATGCATCTTGTCCAGATAAACATTTACCCCGTCTCATCCTGAGGGGTCCATGCAGAGGTGAAGCTCTCCTAATGGGAGACTAGAGAGGGTCTGACTGCAGCGTGGCTCATTCTTCTGACCCCTGTAGGATGCTGGTAGAAACACCTGAAGCCCAGTCCTCACTGCCTGGATGTCTGCCACAGGAGTTCCTCAAGTGTGGCTGCCCGCTCCGCATTTTACCTTTCAGTGTTTAACACTTTAATGGTGCCCCAGCAAATCTTCCTATGCGTTAACATCTGCTTTAACAGAAGGTGGTTGGAGACACATAACACCTACTTTCCCTCCTAAGGTTAGAACTAAGGCATGAGTTAGATATGCACAGGCTGAAACACCGCCAACGGATGAAGGTACGGAAGGAAGATGCTGAGAACCCTCCCCGGATGGCCTTCTCCATTCTTCTGCCCATTCATTGGCAGGCTTAGTGCAAAAGCCTATTGGCTCTATAAATCCCTCCACCAGGGCTACAGAGATGGCCAGTGCTCCTTCAGAGGACCAAGGAGGTCAGTTTTTAGGAGTCACATGGTATGGTTCAGCATCTCCTATAACTGGAGCTCCAGAGGACCCCATCAGACTTCATGGCCTCTGAGTGTACTGTATGTGCGCACATATACATATACACACAATAAAACTAATCTTTAAAAAATGCACACAGTGGGTAGTGGCGGTACACACGGTAGTCAGATTTTTCTTTGGGCTACCAGCTCACAAATAGTGACCTGGACACTTATTATTAATTATGGAAGCTTGGCTCCAAGTCTGCTGGGAAGTCTGCCGGCTGGATTCTTCCTCTTCTCCTCCCTGGAAACCCCACCTACCCTCCCCTGCCTAGCTATTGGCTGTCTAGCTTTTTATTACACCAATCACAACAACAGGTCTTCACACAGTGTACAAGTATTCTCAAACAGCCCATGCATGTAATTCAAGTACTCGGGAGGCAGAGGCAGGTGGGTCATTGTGAAGTCAAGGCCACCCTGGTCTACAGACTGAGTTCCTGGACAGCTAGGGCTATACAAAGAAATCCTGTCTTTAAAAACCAAAAACCAACCAACAAAAAAAAAAAAAAAAAAAAAAAAAAAAAAAGAAAATGGCGATGAAAACAAAACAAAGACGAACCAACACGATTTGCTGGCTGTGGGGCAGTGTAGACAACACCAACTGCTCCCGTCTGTTCGCTTAGATCAGTCAGCTTTGACTTTGGGTATGCAAACGAGGGAGCTGAAGTGGGAGGCAATGGTTTCCTGCCCTGAGGTTTAGGGTTTCCTCCCGTGTAAGGAAACAGGAAAAGCGCAGGAAGCCACCCCCTCATAGCTGCTCCTATTGCTTCCCCCTAGACTGACCAAAATGTGGGGACCTCCTACAAGAAGAGCAGGAGCCAGAAACAATGGGCTGTGTGTGAGCAGCCAAAAACAACACAGGTTTTCGAAGCACTCCATAGCAGTTGCTGCTGTGAGGTACCCGGCTGATTTCCCAAACCTCAAACAGTTGGGCATCTCCTCTCCTCGCTAGACAGATATTTCTGTGCTGATGCACAGGTGGCCATGTGCCCATTCTAGCTGCCTCGAGCTGCAGTAGCTCATGTAGCCATTCCTTTGCCTCGTGTCCAAGAGGCGGTCACCACCTCCCCTTCCCCCTCCATCTCCTCCTCCTCTTCCCAATTGTCTCTCTCTGAGTTCTCGCTAGGAAGAACACAGCCTCTTTTCTGATTTAAATCTTAGGGTGTGTGTGTGTGCACCTAAGAAATAATACATATATATTTGAGACAGAGTCACATTGTGTAAAACAGGTTGAACTCAAACTTACATCAAGTCTGTCTTTGCCTCCTGGGTGCTGGCATTGCAAACAACCCCTACCATGCCCAGCAACATTTTATTTTTATAAAGCACACAAACACACACATTACTTGTCAGTACTCAAGTCATGTCCGTTAATGAGATGACATTTGAAACAACTGTACTGGCACTTTGCTGTCTCTTCCTCAGTCGAATGCCCAGGCTGATTCTGCCCACTGGTCCTCAAAACGGCTCAGCAGCCATGCGTGAAGCAAATTCACCAGACAGGCTTTACTCTGCCCTTCACTGAGATTCAGTTTCCTGATGGGGACCCAGCTCAGTTACCTAGTAACTGCCCTGGCATTGGCAGCCTAGCAACAGGGCAGAATGTCACCTACTGCTGCCCGTGCTCAGGGGCAGAAGGGCACAGGGAACTGTTAATTATTCACTACATTTGTGGGTTTGCAGACCTGCAAAGGACATGGCCACAGTCCTCGGGGGCTAATTGCCTTTTCATCCAAAGTGCACGCAAATGATGTGCTTATCTGTGGGCCTGAAAATATCCTGGCTTAATTACACACTTCTTGGTGAGCGGAAAGCAATTTGTAAAGCTGAATGATAATAACATTTAATCTAATAACCACATATTGGGTGACTAGTTACTGAGTAATGTGTTATGTTCTGGAAAAGAAAGGAAGAAAGGAATGAAGAAAGCTAGATAAGGTAAAGAGTGATAGAACAGCACACCTGATGTTCTAGACTCCATGTGAACAAATGGACATGCAGATGTACACACACAGTGTGAGTATGCACCCCTCCCCCACACCACACGTGTACACACAAAGAGCTTGCAGGGAGGGAGGGAGGGAGGGAGGGAGGGAGGAGACGGGGTGTACGAGAATTTCCCTTTAACTAAGATTAGGGAACAATTCAGCTTGTCTAAGGTGACAAGTTCAGGTCTGCTAGGATGTAGAGCACTGTAAGGCAGGGAGGACAGAAAAAGATTGTGATTGTGATTTACAATACAGGAGGAGGGGTGGGGGGCGGGGGCGGGGGAGGAACCAACAGCAGGGACAGAGGCAGGACTCTGGGGACTCTGGGGAGGAGCATCACTTAGCTCCATCTCTTGCACACAAGCTGTCTCTACGTTTGCAGTGCCTACTTAGAGCTTTATCAGCCCAACTGCGTTCTTTGCTGGGGTTCAGCAGATCTGTCACCTGCTAAATGAAGGGTCTGAGCCAGAGAAAGGGGTGTCAGCTGGTGGGATCCAAGAGCCTCGGAGAGAGCTCATTGCACTGCTGAGCTTGCCTGAGTTCTTGTGCCGTGGGGGCGTCCAAGGGAGGAACAGTGTGTAACTGAGATGATGCTAGGGTGACTGAGGTGCAGTCTGTCTGTCTGTATTACATCCTCTCCCCTCTCCCTCCACAGGTACAGATCTTTCCCAGATCTATGTCACCTCCCGGTGAAGTGCTTGACAGGCACACTCACTGAGCAGTTCAAGCTCCCTGGATGAAGTTCTAGGCAGGCTGGTTGAGAGTTCAAGACCAGGCAGGTGATTTGCTGTTCTAAACAACAATAAACTCCAAACCCCGTATGCTGACAAATATGTGGCTTCCAGCTGGTTGGATGATGCTCTCACAGAGCTCCGTCATCTGTCCAAGGGCACGCAGGCGGGTAAGCGCCCGTCTCTGGCTGACTTGACAGTCTCCTTCCCTCCATTAACCTGAGTTATAACCTATGGCCCCTCTGTGTCTTCCCTTCCCACTCTGTGAGCCTCTCAGTTCTGTCTTAACACAACGTTTTACATCCAAGGCCTTCTAGTCTTTCACCTTCAACTATCATCACCACCTCCTAAGAGGGTTTCTGGCTAGGTGGCTCTCCTCTCTAATCCATTCCTTATCTTCCTAAAGGAAAGCGGATCGGATCCTTCCGGCTTAGCCCTTCTGTTAATCCCCCCACACCCTCCTTGGGCAGGGTGACGGGAGCATCACCTTGGGATTCCACGCTTTCCTGCAGTGCACGTACCTGCACTAGTTAAATGAGTGGGGTGCCGTCCACACCTTGGAGGAAAGCTTTACCCTTGTAGTGCCTCTAAGGAGAATGGCTTACTAGGCTCTTCTGCTTGTATCACTGGGTCCCTGGTTGCTGGAACTGCTTGCGGAGGATCACGAGGTGTGGCTCTGTTGGAACTCTGTATCCTCATGGCTGTGTCTCAAGAGGGGCTCTCAGCTACTGCTCCAGTGCCAGCTGCCATGCTCCCTGGCGTGGTGGTCGCAGACTCTAACCCCCTCAAGCTGCGAGCCCCAAATTAAATGTGCTCTTTCAATAAGCTGCCTTGGTTGTGGCGTCTCATCGCATCAATAGAAAAGTCACTGTAAGACAGCTGCCGCAAGGGTGCGTTCTGATGCCCTTCACTGGGTAAAGAAGGTCTTCTCTGTAGTTGCTAAGAATGGGCTGGTGCCATGAATGTTGCATTTTTAGCAAATGTTTTCTGTGCGTACCAGCATTACAATTCCTCTGTTCAGTCAATCTTTGACTCTTTTTTTCTACTGTTAAATCAATCTTTGTTTTCCTGGATACATCCACCCGGCTCTTCCCATGTTATCCTTCTAAAAATACATTTCTGGATTCAGTTGGCTAATACTGTGTTTACAACATGGCCCTACTGTTAGTTTTCAGGCGTCTGTGCTGGCCTGCCCTTGGGGTCCTGACAGGATACGCCCTCAGCTGCAGCCACTGAGAGCACCACATGTGCACATTCACTGTGTTCCTTTTAAAAAGGGCCCCTCCCCTCCCCCTCCCTTCTTTCTCTCTCTTTTTCTCTCTCTCTCTCTTTCTCTTCCACCACTCTTGTTCTTAGGGACCCGTCCATCTCTGCGCCGCCCCCCCCCCCCCCGTCGTCTGCCCCTTCTCTCTCCAATTCTAATGAACTGCCTATGTGAGACCTGTTGTGTGGTATGACTTCTCTTTGAGGTGGTTTTTAAACTATAACACCTACCATCTGTTCTCTGGCTTGGGGGAACACATTTCTTTTGGAGAGGTGGACCAAAAGTAATGTGTTGGGGAGAAACGCAGTCTGGTTTCTGTTTCTGTCTGGAATTAGGGCTTCTGCATGACCAGGCCTGGGGGGCGGGGGGCAGTCTGAAGCTGGGTAATACCACTATAGGAAAATAAAGATGTTCTTATTAAAAAGGACCACATTCTGCACACAGTTCAATAAAGCTCAGCATGAGATTGAGATAAACATGACAGAATTTAATTGGTTTAATGCCAGTGAAATAAAAGCCTGAATTTACAAATAAACCTATATATGTGGATCAGTATATATATATATAAAACCTTGGATAAAACACAATTGATAAAAAAGAGGGGAGATCAAGAGAGTCACTCCAGGAACCATCTTCCAGAATCTTTGCTATATCATATCCAAGTATGACACCTTATCCGAGACCTTGACTATGCCGAGATTGAAGAGGACGGCTTTCTCGAGCTCCAAGTAGCTGTCATATTCCAACTTCATTTCAGCCTCCATCTGCTCTTTTGTCTTATTATAGACTCTCTAGGTGGAGACAAGCACTATAAATCACAGATAGCTTGAAAACCCAAGGGGAAGGACAAGGAGCTGGTTTAAGGACAGCTGGCTTCTCTCTGGAAGGCGTTTGTGGGAGTGTAGAACAGGTGGACCAGAGGGCAGTCTGACGTGCTGGGGAAGTTGGGGAGTGGGGGGCGGCCTGCCCTAGAAGCGGTCCTCAACCTTCCTGATTCTGCGATCCTTTAATACAGTTCCTCATGCTGTGGTGAGGGCCACCCCCCCCAACTATAAAATTATCTTTGTTGCTACCTCATAACTGTAGTGTTGCTAAGGTTATGCATTGCACTGTGAATGTCTACGTCTCCCAGTGGCCTTAGGTGACCCTGTGGAAGGGGTGGGAACTGTGGCTGTAGAGCCTGCTGCAGACAAGCAGACTCCTCTCTCTGCATTTCCTCATGCGGACTGGAGGCAGGGTGCTGGCTTGCAGACCTGCTTGGTACTTAGATTTGTAGCGGTGGATAAACTGCTGATGTGGAGAGTGACACAGTGCCTCACACTGAAGCACTTAAGCCGGTGTTTGTGAGTGTGCAAAACCCCCCAAACAACAACAACAACAAACAAACAAACAAAACTTCCACCAATTCATTTGTGCCAGTGGGACCAGACAGGAGGTCAGTTTGCTGGGATCACTGTATGTTGTCGCAACCAAGGGTGTTCTTTGAAATGAGCCAGCCCTCCGCTTTGATTGTATGACTGCGTGGCTGTCAGTGAGTGATGCATGCACATCTTTGAAGTAGCCTCTTGCTATTGCTTTTCTTAGGGACCTGGGTTCTCACCTAGAAATTGACTTTGGAGGAAGCTATATGCTTGGCTGTGAAGAGGGTGGGGTCATTGGGAAACTGTGGTGACAAAGAGGCAAGGGAGGAGACAAGCCACCAGGAGACACGGTTACAGACCCAGGTGACTCCAGTGGGAACAGGAGAAGAGCAGTTTATAGCGCATGTAATCCCCAATTCTGGTGTATGACAGAAAACCAGCCCTAGAACTCCTGTCCCTCAGGGAAGGGCCGAGGAGGAGGAGAGTGGGCCTGCAGAGTGTCACATTCCTCTGTCCGGCTGTGTGGAAGATGGGCATGTTCTCCTCTTCTGTTTCAGAGATCACAGCACTACCCATCATGGTGTGATAAAAAACACCTCTCTCTCATCTCTCTGCTTCCATAGTTAGTGTAACAACCATTTGGTGCGGGTGGTCATGTTATTTAGTGGAAAGCATCTCTCTGCTTCCATAGTTAGTGTAACAACCATTTGGTGTGGGTGGTCATGTTATTTAGTGGAAAGCATCTCTCTGCTTCCATAGTTAGTGTAACAACCATTTGGTGTGGGTGGTCATGTTATTTAGTGGAAAGCATCTCTCTGCTTCCATAGTTAGTGTAACAACCATTTGGTGCGGGTGGTCATGTTATTTAGTGGAAAGCCTTCCAGCAATCACCAGAGGTAGTGATTTCTAGTGATTTCTAGACAAGACAGCCAAAGCTCAGCCAAGTTGGGGGCCAGCTCACGCCTTGACTTTTGTATGGCCTGTTTTGATGCAACGCTCCCCAGACATAGAAATTCTATGTAATGAAAGCACTTACCTGTGGACCTTGTATCTCCAGGAAAGGACTTTGGAACTATAGGAAATTACAGAAAGATGGCTTGGGCAGAATCTCACTGTGTGTCAGGGATGGTGAGCTGGCTGGCTGGGCAGAGTGCCTGATGATGTGAGCTCCTTCCTTGAGACTTTCATGACACACAATTGACTCTCATAAATTGTCCTCTGACCTCCAGATAGGTGTGAGTTGTGTACAGACTTACCACCCGAACCCACTCACATGCAATAACAGATAAACGTGGGATAGGGTCCCACTATATGCTCAACAGATAGCTGTCACTTATGGTGGTCTAGGCAATCAGAGAAATGCCCACTGGAGTCTCCTAGGGAAAAGCAGAGAGCCACAGAGCACACAGGACTCAGTGGGGTGAGCCGAGTGACTCTTTCCCACTGGGAGGAGGAGGAGACATGTCTCCTTCTCGAAATCTCACTCACAGTTTTCTTCTTTGCCATTTCCAGGGCTATTTCTCTCTTTTCTTGGTCACGGACAATCTTGCGCTGCTGGACATATTCCAGATGCCTGACTTCTCTTTCAAAGTAGTAGTTCACACTCGATACCTACCAGAAGCAAAGGTAGGTGATGAGCTTAACCACACAGGGACGCCCAAGGCTCTGTTAGAATGCCTGCTGCTCTGTGGTTGGGATTTTCCCACCGCATCTCCCAGCTCCAACTGACCAGGACCTCACAACCACTCTCTTAACCACATGAGCAGAAGAACCACCATAGAATGCTTCTCGTCCTTTAGGCAGGTGTGAATTGGAGGTGTGCCTGCAGGCCGGGGAAGCTAGCTCCATGTGCATGCTCCTGTGCTTATTACACTCAGGCCCCTGTGACTTGCAGGTTCGCCATTATGGTTGGAAGGAGAGAGCTGCAAAATCTTTCAGTTGGTATAGTAGAGAGATTTAGGAATTTGCTGTCTCCTCTTTTCTTTCTTCTTACTTTGGAGACTGAAGTTGCATGCCCTCAGTTGAACTCAGTAAACTCAGATGATAGCTATGGAGACTTTCTATTTCTGATTGTGAGCCCAGCCTTTAATGGTTGAGCCATCTCTCCAGCCCTCTATGGAGATTTTAAAGGGATTAGAAGCAGAGCTGAATTCCCAGCCCCCCCAGAGGGCTTAGCATGCAGGCTTATGGGCATTGGCAGGGATGCAACCGAGACCTCTCTTGGGAAAGGCAATCTGCACAAGCATGGTACCTGTTAGGAACTAGCCTGATGCTGGGACTCATAGGCTGCAACCTGTATAATTAATGTGAGTGCATATATACTTATGTTTTTCATTCATCAATCCTTTTATGCCTTCATTCTTAGTATTGGTTGCAACACTTCGGTGGTGAGCATAAGGGTTGGAGGGGGCAGAGCATTGCGGTTCGGAAGCAGGGCCAGCAACATGCAGAGGTTAGGAAGGGTGATGGAGAGATGTGAACAACAGAAGGGGAGGATGACACTGTAGAGACAGAGCTAAAACTCAGTTACAGTCTGAAAATAATGACTTTCCCAGATTGCACTTCATTCATTCGACTTCTTTCCCATCTCAGGTTTGATTAGTTTCCTTAGCTTCAAGCTATCTAATTCATACGATAACATATTCTCTTATTATTTAAAATGGCACAAGTTTCTCATTCTCTTGTAAAACAGAAGTGCCAACATTTTAAACACACTTTTAACGTATGCCCCCAAAGGTTGGCGAGATGGTTTGGCAGGTAAGGTGATTGCTGCCAAGTTTGCTGACCTGAGTTCAATCCCTGCTACCCACGTGGTAGAAGGAGAGAACCCAACCCCTGCAAGTTGTTCCCTGACTTCCACGAGTGTGCTACGGCAAAGCCGAGACTACTAACCTCGTTAAAGGAAGGGTGGCTTAATGTCCAAGGGATTTCCAAGATATGCAGTGTTCCGTAGTAATCAGCTATGGCTATGAACTGCTGCTTAGCTGAAAGGTAAAAAAAAAAAATGGCGGGGGGTGGTGGTAATTCTGCAAACAGAAAGTCATCTAAAGAGGTTGAACACAAAAGTCGGGTTGTTTGTGGTTTCCCGAAGGACCTGCTGTGGCTGCCAAGCTCCTGGCAACTCCATCGTGTGCTCACGACTGGACTATGCAAACACGGGCAAGTCGTGTTTTCCAGTTGATGAGATGAAAGCTAAAACTCCGAGTCTTTGTCAGCCTCCCCAACCCCAAATCTCTCTCTTCCGGTGTCTGTATAAGGACAGGAGCTGATAGCTCATTTTCTCCGTGGCCTTAGGAGAGCAGGGATAGCACAGGGTTCTGATCCATGAAGCCCATTTCAGCCAACACACCAAAAGCTGACTTTCCCAAACACAGCCCAAACCGTGGTTTTCCTATGACAAGACAATGTGTGTGAGCATGCTAATTCTCTGTCTCTGTGCTCCCTTCCCCTTTTTAGGAGGTTTGGTTCAAATTGCTGAGTCCTACACTAAAACCCTGCAGGTACAAAGCTCTGTTCCCAGGCTAGGAAAACAAACATGCTTTGGCCGTGCCTCATGGCTAACTGGAAACCAGACTAAGACTGTCTAGAAATCCTGAAGCCTGAGTCTTGGGGTGGGGTGTTTCTAGGAAAGAAAGCCTAGAGACAATCTTGTGCCTATAGACTTTTGGAAACAAAGGGAAAGTTCTTCCAGTAAAGACAGGCTTACTGGAGTTACACAGAAAATATTATTTGAGCCAAACAAAAAACAAATTGAAAATCATAAAAAAAAAATCCAAAGGAAATAAATCACTTTTCTATTTATGCAGAATTTATGCTTCTGTGGTAGTATACTGCTGTTTACTCATACATAAACCAGATACGAAGGCTTATGTAACCCTAGAGAATCGTGTGCTCCCATGAAGGGACTTGCTTGACACGGTCATTGGAAGCATCACTAAAGTACATAACATTTGGAAAGTTGACCAAGAAACATAACTCAACATTTCTGGAAAAGAAATAGCAAACCAGCAGCAAAACTTTAGGGCAGCTCAGTTGGGCTGAGATGGAAGCTTTCCATTCTGTGGTTCAAGATAGGCCTCCACCCGACCTTAGCTGACGTCTGAGAAGTTGCTGCTGCTGAGCCCAAACAGCGAGGGAAGCTTTGGGGCTCCCAGAGTTTCAGAGTAAGACGGAGAGAAAGACGGGAATGTTGTTGGAGAAACACAGGCAAGAGTGGAGAACAGAAGGGAGGGAGGGAAAGGAAGACAGGAAGAGGGGCAGGAGGACCGGAAGGACCGGTGGGGTGTGTGGGACGGGGTAGGGGCTTTTCTAGTAAAAGTCAGAGCCATCTAGCGCCTCCATATGCAACAGGCAACAGGTGCTCCATGGGTTGGAATGAACGTACAGGAGAAGGTCCAGGGTTTGATGTAGGTGATCATGGTGATGCAGATGTTCTGAGACTGGGCTGGTTCATGAGTTTTCTCCAGGAGGTCCCAGATGTCGACGTATCCATCCTCTCGGCCGATGTAGAATACTCCGGGCCTTGTCAGGGACCAGTGCCCTGCCGTGTACCTTTTTGGTGCGCAGCATGTCTGAAGCAGCGGTCCAGTCTAAACACAAGTTTAAAAGGCACGTTGAGAACGTTTGCTGTGACTCAAGGGAGATTCACAAGGATTAATTTTTTAAGTACACATCAGCTGGCCAAGATTACTTAACCCTAAGTTTAACCCCCTGGGAATTCTTACTTCCTTTTGTTTTTGGGTTTTATTTTTATTTATTTTTTAATGGGACAGGCAGACAGACAGACACAGATGACAGAGAGTGGTGCATGCCACATGCCACAAGGCTCGGGTGGACGCCCACGGACACCTGTGTAGAGTCCCTTCTCTACTCTCTACCCACTGAGCCGTCTTGCCAGCAATGTTGTGGGTTTTTTACATTGGACAAGTTATTTTCTCTCCCGTTTATTTTTATAAGTAACCTCTTTTTTCTTTCATGTTTTAGTCTCTTTTTAGGAAAGACTGAAAGATTGAACCTTCCAGTTTGGCTTCAGAAAGTCCTGATAACCCAGTTGCCTCTTAATGGAATGGATTGCTATTTCTTTCTCTGTCTTTCTCTTTTTCTTTTCTTTCTTTTTTTCTTTTTTTGGCTTTTTGAGACAGGGTTTCACTGTATTGCTTTGGAGCCTGTCCTGGAACTAGCTCTGTAGACCAGGCTGGCCTGGAACTCACAAAGATCCGCCTGCGTCTACCTCCCGAGTGCTGGGATTAAAGGTGTGCGTCAACAACTAAACTCAGGGCTCAGGATTGCTATTTCTATGAGGTTCTGTGGACAGCAGGCATAAGGAGAGTGTAAGTGTAAGAAGTTTCTCCTCTAACTTTTTCTTGCTGCCTGAGTCCCGGTATGGTGTCCATAAGTAGCAAACAGAAAGGTGAGTGTTAAGGTTTTCGTCTGCATCCCGCACAGACTCATGTGGCGAATGCTTGGTTCCCAGCTGCTGAATTTCTTGGGGCCCAGCTGCTGAATTTCTTGGGGCCCAGCTGGAGGAAGGTCATGCCTTTGCCTACACCTGATCCTGGTCCTGCGCCTCTACTTCCTGTGAGCAGCTCCTTCTGCCTGCTGCTGCTTCAGCCTGGGACCAGGGTCAACTGAGCTGCACGAGCTGCACAACCACGCACGGGTCAGTCAGGAAACAGAAAACACCCTTCCTGCCTTAAGCTATTATTAAGGTGCTTTCGTCACAGCTACACAAAAGTCACGAAGGCAGCTGTCAATCCAATCCCAGCAGAGCCCGCACACCTTCGGCATCTCCTCTCCACCATGAGATGATGTGCTAACTTGGCAAAGCTGTGATTGGACATGCCTTCTACTGTCTTCTCCATCTACCCATGAGCTACTACATCCAAGTGTCCCTTATATTTCCAGTGGCTAAAGCAAGGCATGGGATTGCCTCTCACAAGTCCACAGCCCTGCACAGGGAACCCTGTAGCGTGGGGTGGGGAGAAGGCTGCCCAGGCCTGGCCACTCGGTGCCTCCAGGCCTTTGCATCTCCACTCTCTCTCTCAGCCTTTGGTCTCGGTGGGTGACCTGTTCTTTAGTTCCTGCCAGTCTTCTGAAAATCATGCCACAATTTTCTTTTTCTAACTGGAAAAACTTCCTCATTGTAAAAGCAAACAACAACAAGACAAATAAAGCCCATATTTATTAATAGAAAGTTTAGTGGTGGTGATTTAAGTAGCTTTCAGTTTTATAAAGTGACACCCTGTGTACAAATCACAAATTTCCTTTTAAAATTACTTGCATAAATTAAATATGCAAAGGGGGCGTTATTTGGTGAAAGAACATGTATATTCCAGTCGTGATACACATGTGTTCTCTGCCTCTGTCTCTCTCGTTTGAAAAAAAAAAAAAAAAAAAAAAAAAGAACAGGTTTGCCCCGCCCTGCTTCACTGGATTTAATTTTTTTTTTTATTTGTTTGTCTTGGCAGTCTGACTCCTGTCTGGCAGGGCCTGTCTCTCAACCCTGACCCGACCTTACCAGTGCACACATGTGTCTGGACAAGCAGTGCTCTGCGGTCTCTGGGCCCTCGGTCTACAAATGCCAACTTCCTGAACCTGCCAACATGCGGCTGGTGTGGGAGCAAAGTGGACACACGCGCAGCCATCCCCTGGACTTCGTCAGGTCATCAGGGCCCCAGCTTTACAAGGAGGCAAGCCGTGTGTCGGGTGAGCTGAGCGCAGTAGATATCGTGAGGAAAAGGCGCTATGAGGTTCCAGGGAACAAGGGCCTGCTGTGCTGTTCACTCCCTCTCTAGAAAGAAGGCCACATGGCTGTGTTTTCAAAGACAAGCAGGAGCCAGACCATCTGTCCTCATTTCTCTGGGAAGTGCCCCATAGGCATGATGTGCTGGGACAGCCATTGTTCCCAATGCCTTTCTCAGTGACAAAGACACACCCGCCCACTCAGTTCTGCAGGCAACTTACCATGACTTCTTCCTTCCAGATGGCCACATTCCATCCCCCGATAGTGAGAATGATGTCATTGTAGAAGGGTGACCTCTGGATAGTGTGGACAGCCCCGTCATGGACAGTGTAGAGGTTCACAGGTTTCTTGGCTGTGGAGGTAGGACAAGGCCAACTTTGGGCGCCTGGTCTGTCACAGAAACGTGCCCCGGGCCTCTTTCCAGGCCCTCAGCAGTGCCGTGATCTCCTTCATTTACCTGTTCATCAGTCCATTCAGGGTTGCTAAATATCTGTAGGTTGCTTACACGCACAAAGGTCTTCATGTGGGTGGCTAGACAATGGCTAGCTAGTAACGCACTGTGGTCCTGCCCTCAGGTGGCTAACACTCTAGTGGTGAGGACAAGGGGCACCTCCAACTTACGCTGAACGAGTCATTTACGTCCGAGGGCAGCTGAGCTTTGGCCGTTTCTGGTGCAGAGGAATAGTGTGCACAGAAGAACCATACCAAAGTCCATGCAAGAGGGATGGTAAGGGGGAGATGGGCTACACGTATAAGACATGACTGGACAGGGTCTAGAAGGGTCTAGAAGGGTCAGGCCGTGCAGGGCCCTGCAGATGGAATACAAAGTGCAATGTCTTTTTGTGGGTCCCGCTAAACCCACGGATGTTTCCAAAGTCACTCTGGCTGTGGTGAGAATGGGTTAGGCAAGTAGAAGCGTGGTGGGGACTCCAGTGAGGACTCTGTGGTAGTTTTGGTGTGTGTGTGTGTGTGTGTGTGTGTGTGTGTGTGTGTGTGTGTGTGAGAGAGAGATGGAGAGGAGGGAGAGAAGAAGAGAGACAGAGGGAGGGACGGAGGTGGAGGAGGGAGGGAGGGAGGGAGGGAGGGAGAGAGAGAGAGAGAGAGAGAGAGAGAGAGAGAGAGGTGACTTTAATTGAGGTGCAGTAGCGGAATGGATAATCAGGACATACTTGGACAGGCAGAGTGAGCCAGATGGAGTGCTAAGAGCAGCCTGGTTTCTGACAAGAGCAACTGGCTTGATGCAGTTTCACTGACTGCAACTAAGAGAGGTAAAGTTCAGATGCTGTGGCCAGAGCTCTCCAGAGCCTTTTGCCACAGGCTCCAGGGTCTTCCTGCCCCTCAGGTCTCCGCCCACAGGAGTAGGACTCGGGTTTCCCTTCCATCTGTCAGGGTTGACTGTTGACCTGAATGCTCTTCACTGTTGGCTCCAAACTCCCAGGATGACTATAGAAACGAACGCCCGTGGGGCCCAAGCTGCAGTGTGTCTGCAAATGCGTCCCAAGCCACAGTGTCTCTGCAATTGTGTCCTGTTCCTCATCATCATGCTACCGGAGGGCTGAACTGCCACCACCCCATCCAAACACTGATGGGATATTAAAGAGAAAGAGACCTCCTACATTTTGTAAGAAAATTATAAAGTGTGGTTTTGAAAGGCTATTTGTCCATCTACATTCACTGCACCATTATTTGCAACAGAAGAAAGGTGGGGGTAGCCATGGATGAATGCCCAAACAAAATGTGGCCTAGATATGTGGGCTGCAGAGATGGCTCAGTGGTTAAGCACACTGGCTCCTCGACCTGGGTGATTCCCAGCTTTGGAGTAGATTAGAACATCATGTCTCTGTTGAGGGGCAGAGATATTCTATCAGGAAGGGGCCATTCCTCAACAGTGTCTATGGGTAGAGATGCTAAAACCACTCAGGAGATGAGTTGTCTTTGAGGAATTGATGTAATCCATTCTCACCATGAAAATCCAGAAACCTAATCTGAGAGCTGTTGACCAGAAGGGATCATCAGCTGGAGTGTCAAGACTGGAGTCTTGGTCATAGGTCGCTTCCAGGCAGAGGTGCTCACATTGACATTGATAAGAAACCAGACCTCTCTGCTGGACCTCAGGGGCTGGGGACAAGGACATTTCCTGCTTCTGGCCAAGGACGAAAATGGAGTTGTTCACTTTCAAGGTTCTTGCCCGTAAAGTGACTTAGGTGGCCACTTCCAGTCCTCGTCATTACCTTAACAGATCGCAGGCTTCCACTACCCCAAAGCTAAGGTGTCTGTCATCTGGGGTATCGGAGACCGAGAGACGATGCCCCCTCCCTTTGCTGTGACTCAACTGCCTGGGGTTTCCAGCCATGGATTTGAAAAGTGTTCGGATTTATGATTATGATTTTTTTTTGCTTTGCTACAATAAAAATTTCAAGAACCTTTTAAAAAAAGTCCATATTCGATTATGGAATTTAGGGTAGCCCCACTCGGTGTTTTCAGACGTGAACATATCCATTTGGCTCCAGAATAAATTATCTTTTATCCCTTTTGAGGTGAGAGCTGTTTCTTCCTTCTTCCTTCCTTTCTTTTTTTTTTTTTTACATTAACAGTAGCTTGCAGGATGACTACAAAGGGTTAAAAGGGAGGGGGTTCTAGAGGTTTCAAAGATTCTGAGAAACCGGGAGGCTGAGGGAAATGTGGTCTATGGTGGTGAGCTGACTAACCAAACCAAGTCAGAGAGGCTGCTCTGGCTGGCGGTGGATTCAGGCTGCAGGGTCAGGGTCGAGCTGTGCAGTTCAGTGCAAGGAAAAGGCAACCGGGCAGGGCTGTGTCCTTCAGGAGGGGCAGAAGGTGGATGAACAGGAAGTCAGTTCTATCCAGCAGGCCACACCAGGAGAGAATGAGCTAAGCTGAAGCCCTGGGGCAGCTTGGGAGCTCTCCACCTTGACAGGCCTGTAGGAGCCATGGTCTCTGCTGTTCTAAGTGCCTACTTTTTTTTTTTTTTATCCTTTGAGGAGGAGGAGGGCAGCTGAGGGGATTACAGTCTTTCCTGGGTCTGGAATGTCTGCTAAGCTCTTGGGGCTGGTTTCCCTGACATACATATACATATACTTGCCCTTGTTTCCCTATTGCCCCAAGTCACCCTGATATACCCACCCATAGGGTGGCACCCTTTCTACAACATTAGTGGTAATTTACCAGCCGGTGCCACTGTGTGCGGCACCAGACAGGCGGGATGCCATTCGAATGTCCACCCAGCTGCAAAAGTCATCACCCGCCCTGAGGTGAGACTCTTAGGCCGGGGCATAGTCTGAAGACCTACTGCTTTACACACTATAGAGCAACTCGGAGTAAGGCACAGGCTGATCTCAACAAACAAATAAAAAATAATAATAACGGTAGCTCTTCTGGGTAGGAAACAACAAGATATGTACTTGCCAAGGCTGCATCTTGAAGACATGACAGAACTCATATGCCCCAGGCTTTCTTGAGTGGTCTAGAAAGCTCCTGGTAAGTCAGAGGACACCCTCCCAGCCCCCTGCCCAACAGTGGCTTTGTTTGTGCGGGTGCTTTTGTTTCTCTCTCTCTCTCTGGTGTTGTCCCTGAGTTAGTTTCCCTCCACACTGTCTCTGAATGAGCATGCTGTCCTGGGGGCTGGAAACCCTCGAAACTGTGTGATCAGCTATGACATTATCCACAATGGTAAGGTCTGTTCTTTTTAATAACATCCTACGATAATCTTTTCTCCCTGGCGTCCTTTGGAAGACTTGCATGCCTTTCAAAAATGAATGGAGCTGTTCCTGAGTTACTAAACGGAGTGCCAGAGCCTTCAGGCCAGGTTGTTTAAAGAAAATTATAATAAACCATAAGGCACAGGTTGGCAGCAGACTGCATGGGTTCAAAGACAACACCGATGCCCAAGGCGGTGATCCCATAGGGCTGCTGTAACAATGACATGAGTTTATTCACGGACAGTGCTTGGAAGAGTGCCTGGCATGCATACGATCTCATTGTACAGCTTAAGGGTCTACTGCATAAAACGATTCTGCCAACTGGCCTCATTCAGATCTGCATCTCTTCGCTTGCCCCTTAGAGCATGTGGAAATATTTGATGTGACCTCGCCCCCGCATCATTCGGGGTTTCTTTGTGTGTGTGTGTGTGTGTGTGTGTGTGTGTGTGTGTGTGTGTGTGTGTGTCCCGCCCCAAGAGGATGGAATTCTCTCTCCTGCCTGGTTATATAGAGTTAAGCAGACAGGAGGGATTAGGTTTCAGGTGTAGCTGCTTCTGCCTTTGCTCAGGAAGACAACCCTGGTGTTTGTTTATGAAAGGTGCAGGTTGGGAGCTCACAAGAAAGACATCTGCAGCCTGCAGACTGTGAGCAGAGCATGTGAATTACAATTCAGTGCAGCTGTGTACTAACCCCCCCCCCCCCAGCAAGCATTATCCAATGGGGATAGCAGGCTGGCACAGCACTACCTGTATTACAGTGCTTGGCTGATGGCTTCAAGGGTCTCCGCAGCCCTGGGGCTAAAGCTCTTCCTGTTTGTTGGGAACCTTCCTGTTTGTTGGGAACGGACTAAATGCCAAGGAAGGAAAAGCAACTCCTTTCATCCTGACCATCCGTAGCTCATTGGTCACCTTGCTTTTCTGCTTTGTGACTATCACCATAACTGCCTGCTAGTCTCCACTGGCTCTCACTAGGCCACTGTGACTTGCTTCCATCTTGCCTCTATTAGGAACTCTACTGACAGTAGCCATTCCTACTGACCCAGCCTCTGCTCTCTCTCTCCTCTCTCTCTCTCTCTCTCTCTCTCTCTCTCTCTCTCTCTCTCTCTCTCTCTCTCTCTCTCTCTCTCTCTCTCTCTCTCTCTCTCTCCAGGCTCTTTTTCTGAATATGACAGGCTCTAAAGATCACATGAAGACAATCTGCCCCTGGGCTGCCGTGGTTGACCTCTAAATTGCTGTGATTTGGCCCTGGATTCTCCTGCCTCCTCCCTTCCTGCTCTTTTGGATTCCCATGTACTCGCCCTGGTTGATCTTTTGACAAGGAGCATCTTTCCCTGCTGAATCTATCTGAAAATTCCCAACCCACCCTTCAGGACTGTGGTGGCTTGAATAAAATATCTCCATAGGCTCATATGGAGTGGGTGGGGTTATTTAAAAGGATTAGGACATCGGGGTTGGTGTGGCCTTATAGGAGGAAGTGTGTCACTGAGTGTAGGCTTTGAGGTTTTAAATGCTCAAGCAAGACCCAGTGTTTTTCTCTCTTCCTGCTTCCTGCCCATGCAGATATCAAACTCTCGGCTCCTTCTTCAGTCCCATGTCTGCCCGCATGCCACCATGCTTCCTACCATGATAATGGACTAAACCACTGAACCTGTAAGCCAGCCCCTACTAAATGTTTTCCTTTGTAAGAGCTGCTTAGGCATATACCCAAATGATCCACATTCATGCAACAAAGACATCTGTTCAACTATGTTCGTAGCAGGAACTTGAAGAAACCATCCTGAATGAGGTAACCCAGTCACAAAAAGAGGAACATGGTATGCACTCACTCATATATGGATTTTAGACCTAGAACAAAGGATCACCAGCCTGTAATTCACACCGTCAGAGAACTAGGATACAAGGAGGATTCTAAGAGATTCATATAAAGTCCCTCACAGAAGGGGAAGGGACAAGTTCTCCTGAGCATATGGGGAGTGGGGTGGGGAGTAGTGGAGAGGGAACTAGGAGAAAGAGAAGGGGAGGAGAGGAAAGTCAGGGGAAGAATAGATGAGTGGAGAGAGAGAGAGAGAGAGAGAGAGAGAGAGAGAGAGAGAGAGAGAGAAAGAACATAAAAGAGGGAGCCATTATAGGTTTCAAGAGAAAACTGACTCTAGAGAAAAGTCCAGAGACCTACAAGACTGACCCCAACTAACAATTTGAGCAACAGTGGAAAGGCTACAGTAATGCCCTTCCCTGATAATGAGATCAATGACTAACGTATCCACCATCATGGAGCCCCCTCATCTAGTAGCTGATGGAAACAGAAGCAGACACCCACAGCTAAACACTGAGCCAAACTGGAATCCAGATGCAGAGAGGGAGGACAAGACCAGGCTACAGAAACCCACAGAGACAGCTGACCTGAACAAGGAGGAGCTAAGGGGCCCCCAGACTGATAGCTGGGAATCCAGCATGGGACTGTCTCAGACCCCCTGAATATGGGTCTCAGTTAGAAGGCCTGGGCAGTCTAAGGGACCTCAGACAGTGGAACCAGGATGTATTCCTGGTGCACAAAAGGACTTTGGGGTTACAACCCCCATGGAGGGATGCTCCCTTAACCTAGAGACAGAAGAGAAGTCCTAGTCACTCCAAATGACTTGACAGATTTAGATGACCCCTTCAGGAAGGCATCACCCTACATGTGGATTTGGGGGGGGATGGGATGGGGGGAATGGGATGGGAGGGAGGGACGGAGAGGGAACTGGGATCGATATGTAAAATAATAATAATAATAATAATAATAATAATAATAATAATAATAATAATAAAGGAGTTGCTGTGGTCATGCTGTTTCTCCACAGCAGTAGAACATAGACGAAGACATGACTCACCTCAACTGTGGGTCCAAGTGGGACCATTTTTTAACATCCCAAGAAGGACTGTTCCCCTCTGGACTTCTGCATCTTTCTGTTTGCTAACCATGATGCTAACATCTGTTTGCCTTTCTAACAGGTCAGAGGAGGACAGCTCCTCCTCATCTACTGTCGCCATTGCCTGATCCATAGCATACAAATGGGGTAAAATTCATTTAAAATAAATGCTTGTAATTTTCCACGGTTAAATAGTTTCAAAAGCTGCCTGTGAGAGGAGATGGGACCACAGGAGAATGTTCGAGGCCAGGAGGAATTCATGTTTGTCATGGCATCGCGTCCTCTCCAGAGTGCCAAAGGAATGAAGGCTGCTATCATGATACATAGAGTCTGGCACGGAGCATACATCCTAGAGCGAATATCCATGAGTTGCCTGCTAACTATAGCGACATCGCCAAGGCTCAGGGAGCTTCCCAGGAGGAACGCAAGGTTGAGGAAAGGAACACAGTGAGGTAGGAGGTGGACTTCAGAACACACACTGTGATTACACGGTTGATCTCACAGCATTCCTGACCACTAGCATAACCTCTGGGCACGGCTGGGCCTGTTGGAGTTGGTACTGGGAAGAGGGAGAGATGACCCACAAGGCCCCAGTGCCCCTGAGGAACCACAGGCAGATGATGGTTTTTCAGTCACGTAGGGGCTCACCAAGCCCCGCCACGTCCTGAATATCTATAGATAGTTAATGGTGGCTGGAGGAGATGTGACATCTCTTCAGTGATGTAAAACTGGCCCATGCTCTTGTAAATAACCCTTAACACCAAGACCATGTAAGGAAGCCCTGTGAAACTCATTGGGACATTAAATAAACTAAAGGGGACTAGGAGGGAGGCCAAGGGGGATCAATGGGAGTTGGAGGCGATAGGAGAGGGCAATGAGGAGCAAAGATGATAAAAATGCATCTTAAATGCATGTGAAAATGCCACAATGAATCCCATTATCATGTATACTTAAATATACTAATAACAAAAGGAAGACTTTAATATCAGGTTAGTCCATCAAACTTACCCATGAATCGTCCGGTTTCTGAGTCTCTCTCCATTTTCCAGTCTGTGTATATCACTTCACCTTCCTGGAAAGGCAACAGGTTCTGGATAAATGCAATGATAAGCTCACTGGCAAGAGAACCCATATTCCCATGGTTCAGTGCTAAGACTCAGGGCACAAAGACAAATAAAGGCAACAAGTCAGCTTAGTCACACGAGAATCCAGTATACCAGGAGGGAAGAGAGGCTCCAAGTTGTTACTGGATTTGATTTCAAGATGAAATAAAAAACAAAACAAAACTGAGTTTGCTTTATGTGCACGTAGCGGCGTGAGTAACACGGGCAGCTGTGGAGACTTGTTATGTTTAGGCTTTCCTAACTGTCTGAGGATGTGGGGTGGTGGTGGTGAGAGCAAGTTAGGGTCATTCGGTGATTCGTTCTCAGCGTTTAACCAAGTCAGGACTTGGTAAAGACCTGGAATAAGACAGAGCGGAAGACGCATCACAGCATTTACCTTTTAATGCCGAGAACGAGAGGCACAGACCTCAGCTCGGATTTAGGTATTGTACAGTCTGGTGCTCATGGGGAAGCAGCAGACGAGGCAGCCACACAAATGGGAAAGAGACAGAACTCACTTTGTCACAGTGAGTGGTCCTGCCGTGACAACTGATTCTCAGTCACCTGCATCCAGGTGGCCTTGAACGTGTGACCCTCCCGCCTCCTTCTTCCACCTGCCCATGCGCTGTCAAGCCTGGTCTGTGTGGTGCTGCTACAGAGCCCAGGGCCCTGTGCGTGCTAGGCAGCTCATGGCTGACGACATCCCCAGCCCATTAAGGAGATTCCAAACCTGAGTCTTCGGGGCATCTAAGTTAGAAATCTTAAATATAAATGCACGCATTAAAACGTGAAAATGCCTTCAAACAGCAAATATGTAAAAAGAAAGAAGTAAAGGTTATAAGAATGTAACAATGGGGGCTGTAATTTAAAAACCAGACAATCCTAGTCTACCTCTGTTCCCACAAAGAACTTGGTGTTGAAGTCTTCTATGGGCTTGAGAATGTTCACTATCCCAGCTTCCAGATTGTGGTAGGGGTTGATTTCTGCTGTCTTCAGCGCTTTGACCTGGTTCAACACCTTGTCTTTCAGAAGAACGTGGATAGAAGAAGTACCTGTTGAGAGAGACAGATCTTTTAACATATGTATTATAGTTTCCTTTGCATGCTCTGTTCCATCCATCCTTTCCCCAACATGGCAGTGAGTAAGTCCAAGGCTCAGCAGGCTTCAGTTCAGCAGTAGCCCTCGTCCTTTTTAGGCCAGCACCAACTACGTCATAGTCTACATTACACATCAGAGCGAAGCGCGCAAGCGATGTAAGGGACCGCTGTTCTGGAGGCAAGATTTATTATTTCAAAGTGTGTGTGTGTGTGTGTGTGTGTGTGTGTGTAGGCACACGTGCACAGCAAGAGTATGACAGTCAGAGAACACGTTTCAGAAATTTGTTCCACCATGGGATTGACCCCAGGTCTTCAGGCTACACTGCTACACACACCCTACCTGCTGAGTCATCTTGGTGACTCAGTACAACAACTTCGTGCTGTGAAGTCAAGGAGGCCAGAGAGAGATGCTTCCACCAATTGCGATTACTCAGACTCGAGTGGGATAACCTTGGGTATTTAGTGAACTCAAAGCTCTTGAGTGGGATAACCTTGGGCATGTAGTGAACAAAAAGCTATCATTATGTGCCACTGAGCTTCAGTCTCTGGAGTTAGTGATTCTTGCAATTGACTTTTATTGACCACTTACTACGGGCCAGACACTGTATTAACCTGTCCTATGAGCCAGTCACCTCCCTTATGTATTCCTTTTACCTCTTCATCTTTCCTTCCAGATGGGATAGAGCTAAGGCATGGATGGACAGGCACAGTCGTTTACTTGGCCAAACAATGAACTGTGGCTTTGAAACTTTAAACACAGACCATCAGTGGCAGAATCCACTCCCAACTTCTATGCCACTTCTGAAAAAGTGTGTGGCAGGCTTTCAAAGAATTTAAAGTAATTCTTTAAAAGAATTCAGATGCTATTAGAGTAAAGCCTTAAAATACATACAGACTTTCTCGTGGAAAAGGGAGCTAGCTGGTGTCTACCTAGAGCCTTCACCTGTACTGATCAGTGTCACCGTATTGGAAGGTATTCTGCATGCCACTAGAGGAGAAAGGTGAACACTGATGGGAGATGCCATTCTGTAAATATGTTTCTTGCATTGGTTGGTGAATAAGGGACTGTTTGCCAATAGGAAAGCAAGATAGGCAGGTCTAGGAGACAAGGAGGTTTCAGGAAGTAATAGAGGAGATTCAAGTTGGAGGGCCTACAGGGTAGTACGCCAGGCTCTCTCTCCGGTAAAATGAGACCACGTGAAAATGCTTAGATTGATAGAAATGGGTTAATATTTAAGACAGAGCTAGCCTATAAGAAACTAGTAACAGGTCAACAGCTTTATATCTAATACAGCGTCTCTGTGTGTTATTTGGGGCTGGCTCGGCGTTGGGTCCAGACCGGCGGGAAAAACCGCTCTTTACAGAACACCAACCCAGTTACAAGAGCTTCAGTTTGCAATGATGGCCTGTCTGCAGTAGTGGCGCAAACACTGTGTAGCAAACAATCACTATCTAATTATATTTAGGGCCATAATCAGATGGAACCCATGCCTGACATTCTTGGCAGTCCAAGAACTTGAGACTAGATAGGCCAGAAACCTAAGGAAAACCCAAATACTACTGCTCTGCTAAAGGAATACAGCAATAAAATTATTCTTAATGACATTTTGTGGTATCCATAGATCAGTTTCTTGCTTAGCCATCATCGGAGAAGCTTCTTCTTACAGTGGATGGGAACAAATACAGAGGCCCACACTGGACAATGTACAGAGAGTGAGAGACCTTGGAATGCTCAGTCAAAAATGGGGTGTCTCATTAAATCCCTCCCCTCAGGATTCAGGGAAATTAGTAGAAGAACAGGTGGAAAATTTGTAAGATTGCAGTGGAGATGGAAGACATCAAGAAAACAAGGCCTTTTAGACACAATGGGGCCTGCACAACACATGAACACAGAGACTGTGGCACCATGCTCTGGGCCTGCAGAGGGCTAAGCCAGGGAGTAGACACAAGATTCCATACCTAACCCAGAAGCCACTTCCCATTGACAACTGCTCACAAAGGAAAACATAGTTTTCTCTATTGGAGTCTCACTGGAAAGACAAACCACACTTCAGGGCAGGCCCACACTAGATGACCAACCTGGAAACAAACTCAATGATATTTTTGGAGTTTAGGGTTTTTGAATGCTTTGTCTAGGCCTTCCTTCCTCCCTCCCTCCCTCCCTCCCTCCCTCCCTCTCTCTCTCTCTCTCTCTGTCTGCATCCATTATGTGTTTCTTGTTCTTTTTCTTTGGCTCCTTGTTTTTTTTCTGTTTGCTTGTTTGTTTTTTCCTATTCTGGTTTGTTTGTTTGTTTGTTCTAGTGGCCTGTTTTTTAATGAGAGAGAAAGAAAGGTTGTGGATTTGGGTGGGTATGGAGGTGTGGGGGAGGATCTGGCAAGAGTTGGGGCTAGGAAAACCATGATCATATTATATGAAAGAATATATTTTCAATTAAAAATAATACAGTATTTCTTGAAGTTATTGACCTACATCTAGGACCACCAACACTCGTGCTTTCTAAAATGGTGGGAAAAGGCAAGTGGTCCTTGGTCACTAGATGGCGACAGAATACCAGAAAACTGAGAAGGTTCAATGGGGTGTGAAATTCATGGTCAAGGTAGCTGGTGTTCCATCAATAGGCAGCTCCTCACAGGAAAGTTATGCGTGCACTCTACTAAGCAGATCCGAGGCCAGCCAGAATTCGTGCATAGCCAACAGTGTGCCCAAACCACAAGTAATGGCTAATAAATTTCTTACAGCTGGCTGTTCACACAGAAGACAGGAAGTGGCCAATCGTGGAACTGACTACAACAAGAATTTTTGGATGGCCCACTAGTGTCTCTGCTGGAAACATGCCTGTTCTTTCTGTGATGCAATTTATCCCAAATGTTTCTCTTTAAGAACAACTTATAAAATAATGTTGTCCAGAAAGACACCATTTGATGGCTTGTTTAACAACTAAGAGTGTTCTATAAGCTGCTTATATTAAATAGGGTTTTCCTTAAATGCATGCAAATGTATTTTATGTCTGACCCACCAGACATTAGCTCTATGAAAGGAAAGATTTAGCTTAAAAATATATTATTATTATTATTATTATTATTATTATTATTATTATTATTAGAGACAGGGTTTCTCTGTAGCTTTGGAGCCTGTCCTAGAATTCTCTCTGTAGGCCAGGCTGGCTTGGAACTCACAGAGATCCTCCTGCCTCTGCCTCCTGAGTTCTGGGATTAAAGGTGTGCACCACCAATGCCAGGCAAGATTTATTATTTCAAAGTGTGTGTGTGTGTTTGTGTGTGAGTGAGTGTAAATGTGGGCACACACATAACTGCAGATGCCCACTGAGTCCAAAAGAGGGTGTCCCGGAGCCTGGAACTGGAGTTAGGTGGCTGTGAGCTGTCTGATGTGGATGTTATCAACTCAACTGGCATCTACTAGAGGAGCAGAAAGTGCTCTCAAGGGCTAAGCCATCTCATCAGCCGTGAGACCTGTCTTTTTCACATTTGTGTTCTCAGAGCCTGGGGCTTTGTGAGAGTTTAAGAAATACCTGTTGATACCAATGACAGCTTATGCTGGAGAGGATGTGGAGAAAGGGAAACACCCCTCCACTGCTGGTGGGAGTGCAAACTCGTACAGCCATTTTGGAGATCAGTATGGTGGTTCCTCAGGAAAATGGGAATCAATCTACCACAGGACCCAGCAATCCCCAGCTTAGGCATATACCCAAATGATCCACATCCATGCAACAAAGACATCTGTTCAACTATGTTCATAGCAGCATTATTTGTAATAGCTAGAACCTGGAAGCAACCTAGATGCCCCTCAATTGAAGAATGGATAAAGAAGATGTGGCACATTTACACAATGGAATACTACTCAGCAGAAAAAAAATAACAGAATCTTGAAATTCACAGGCAAATGGATGGAATTTGAAGAAACCATCCTGAGTGAGATAACCCAGTCACAAAAAGAGGAATACAGTATGTACTCACTCATATATGGATTTTAGACATAGAGCAAAGGATCGCCAGCCTACAATTCACATCGCCAGAGAAGCTAGGGTACAAGGAGGAACCTAAGAAATTCATACAAGGTCCCTAGTCAGGTGAGCGAGACAGACACTGTGATGGGAGATGTGATTCTGTAACTATGTTTCTCATACTGGTTAATGAATAAAGCACTGTTGGCCAATAGGAAAGCAAGATAGGCGGGACTAGGAGACAAGGAGGAAAGAGGAAGTAGGAAGGAGGAGTCAAGATGGAGAGTCTGGAGAAGGAGAACCACCAGCCGCCTCTCGCTGGTAAGACATTGTGGAAATACATAGAAATGGGTTAATAATTAAGACAGAGCTGGCCGATAAGAAACAAGTAACTGGCCAACAGTATTGTATCAAATACAGAGTCTCTGTGCGTTATTTGTGGCTGGCGCGGCGGCGGGATAAGACCAAGTGGCGGGAGGAAAAGCCTTACTCCTTACAACACTGCAGTGCAAAACACACTTAGAAGCGCTACACTGAAAACACTGCATCGCTGCATCAGTGAGGACACTTGGACTGCACACTGCTAGTGGGCACAGCCACACAACCAGTTAGTCTGTGTGGTGGCTGATCCTGGCTGCCAGCTGGACACCAGGGATGAGGGAACCTCAGTTGAAGTATCACATCCAACAGAAAGACTTGTAGGCGTGTCTCTGGGGCATTTTAAAACTTTTACATTGACGTGGAAGGGCCCAGCCCACTGTGGGCGGTACCATGCCTAGGCAGGTGGGTCTGGGTTGTACAAGCAAGCTGGCTAACCATGGCCTGAGGAAACAAGTCTTGATAAGCAGGGTTCTTCCAGGAATTCTTGCTTTAGTATCCACCTCCAGGTGCTGGCCTTGGGCTCCTCCCCTGGCTTCTCTGGGTGACGGACTTCCCTCCCCAAGGTATGGTTGGGCCATGGTGTTTTATCACAGCAACAGAGAGTCAAACTAGGAGGGCCTGTATGAAAAGGAACGGACTAGGGACGTAGATAACATGGCTAAATCTGTTTAAGTAATGTTCCCAATTGAAAAAGCCCATCCAAAGCTGAGTGTGGGAGTGCCCACGTGTAATCCTAGCAGTAGGGAAGCTGAGGCAGGAGGCCAGCCTGGGGATACACAGTGGGAACCTGTCCCCTAGAAGCCAAATACAACAAACAGCTAGCTAAAACTGGGAGTGCATACTCTCAATAATTCATATAAAGCTGTACAGTGGCAGGAAGTTAGGACAGATGACAAAGGGAACTGCTGTGGGAGAACTGAGTGTGAGGAGCGTGCAGGCTCAACGAGGTGGCTGCTGGCTGCGAGGATGGTTTCCCTAGGTGTGCATGTGTGAGCCACCCAAACTCCCACTAATGCGCAATACACCTTACCTCTATTTTTCCAAATAAAATTATTAAGCTCAATAAAAACTCTTCACACTTTAAAAAGTGTAGTAATATTCATACTCTAAACTGGATAAATAATTTCTTTTAAAAACTGGGTAAGTATAAGTAGTCATAGATATGTGAGTAATCTATCTACTTTATGACTACTTATATTTACCCCGCCTTAGAAAATGATAATAGGGTTGGAGGTGGAGCTTGGCATCTGCAACCTCAGCACTTCCAAGGTGGGGTCTGAAGGGATGCTGAGAGTTAGAGAAGGCATGCTAATCATGCACATGCCTTCATTCTGTGGGTCAGGGACTGTGCTAATCCTTGCTTGCCCTGACCCACAGAATGAGAGAATGCACACGATTAGCACAATCCCTGACCCACAGCAGGAACTCTATGGATAATGATGGATAAATGGAATACAAGGAAGAAGAGGAGAATCCCTAGTTCCTTTAAAATCCGTGGGTCCAACCAAAGGAAAACAATCAGGCTATGTTTTAAAAATGTCCCCGAATCCAGATTCCTTCCTCCAGCACAGGTCTGCTCTAGCTGGGCATTACTTACATTAAGAAAAAAGAAGAAAAAAAAAAGGCTTTTCTTAGATGTCCTTCGTTTAAACAAACCTTAGAAATTTTACCATAGGAACTTTTGGGGGCGCTTTTAATGAACAAAGGTGGTTAGCTACCTTGTATTCTGCAAAGAAGGGGGTCTTCACTCAGGCTCAACTTGGTTGGACAGTGGTCTAAGCTCGTTTCTCCCTTAGATAGTTTTATCTGCCGGAAGAACATAAAACAAAGTTATATTCTTAGAAAATCCTCGCAGTATTTTTCTTTGCCTGTCCCTTCTGCTCCTAGATGGTAAGAAACTTACCTTCTTATTCCCTCTTCCTTTATTCCAGTTGCTCTCTCCACGGAAAGCACCGAGGGAAGCTTGCCTGGAGACATATTTCCCAGTCTCAAAGTGTTATTTCCTTTCTTTATATGTTTTATATCATATTCCAAAAGTCAGCTTTATGAGTTGTAATGTTGAATAATGATTTAGTTCCCTGTTCCCTACATCCTTCAGTAGAATGAAGTTCCACAAAGGGACCTGGCATCTCCCTGGATGCCTGCTGGTCCCATCAGGGACACATTTTACCCTGAATGACAGCTGTGGCCCTGTGCTGGCATAGTGCATTCATGGCCAGAATGAAAAATGGCCGTTAGGGTTCTTCCTCCATGTCTCTCTCCCCAGTTCTCCCCCTCTGTATGTTTATCCACTTGCAATGCCTTTAGTTTTTGGTACTTTGCATATTAATTTGTTTTGCTTAAATTGTCCACATCTCAGTAAATCTTACTCAAGACAATTTCTTTTCTTTCTTAAAAAAAAAAAAAACTCTTTTAGATTGTTAAAAATATTTTATGTGTATAGGTATTTGGCCCATATGTATGTTTGTGTACCATGTGTATGTTTGGTGTTCATAGAGGCCAGAAGAGGGCATCTGATATCTTGGAACTGGAGTCAATGATGGTTGTCGAGCCACCACATGGGTGCTGGGAATTGAACCTGCATCCTCTGCAAAGAGCCCCAACTGCTCCTAATCACTGATCCATCTGTTCAGCATCCTACTCCAGACAATTATTAATGTTCTCTTTCCTGTTCCCTCCCAGTTGATTTCAGAAATAGTCTCGCCCCTCCAAGCTCCTTTTCCAGGACCAAACACCCAGTGATATTGATGGGATATTCATAAATCACAAGATATTAAGTCTGGGAGTCAAATTATTCTAAAGACCTCCACACACCTTCCACACGCCCCCATCTACTGCCATGCTCTTTGACTCACGTTAAATACAGGCGACTTCTTATTCAGTGACTTCTAGGCTCTGTGTGGTTGGCAGTATTATAGTATCATTTCTTACTGCTCATACTTTTCCTATGGGTGTGGGGAAAACTAACTCTCCTGGGTCCACCTGAGCAGCTGCCAATCTTCAAGGAACCAATCACACACCTGTTTGTAAATTGTAGCTCACTTACTCGAGAAGTACCAACCCCTAGTTCTCTGTGATGAGGGTGTCTGTCTGGGCTGCAGGTCGGCATCGGTCATCCTCAGTCAGGAGTTTATTGGCTGAATGAACGGATCCACGAATGTTGAGGTACCGTGTTAATCTGAACCCCTCTTCATTTGGAGGGTGGGTGCGTGGGTGTGATCTGTGCAGAAGATGTAGTGTGTAGGTGGAGTAAAGACCTTGTTACTTACTCTAGACAGGGGTTTCCAGGAGAGATCCAGATGTAAGAAAGTTGATGGCACGTCAAAGGGAATTTCAATGGTTTCTTCTTTCTTCTTCTCTGCTGCTGGTTGCTGGGAGTTGTTTGTGGTTGTTGTTGTGGTTGTGGTTGTGGTTGCAGTTGCGGCTGAGCTTGTAGGTTTTTGAGGTCGAATGTCCCAAAAACATATTGTGCTAAAAGAAAGTTCATTATTATTATTATCATTATTTGTAAATGGAGTTCTTAATTGTTCTAGATAATAAAAACCCAGAGTTAGATATAGAGAAAATGCTGAGAGATTAAAGAGAAGAAGGAACAAGCCACAGCTACAGACCTTACCTCCTTAGCTTCTCAGCAGACAAGAGAATGAGTTTCTGTTTCTGCCCAGCTATCTCTCTTCCTGCCTGTCTGTACAGACCTCCAGACCTCTATGGTTGGCTAGTGACAAGCTTCATTCTCTGACCTTCAGACAGGCTTTATTTGTACAAGCCGAGATATCACCATACCTGACTCTGACCCTGAGTGCAGAGGTTAGAAGATAGCCCCAGCCTTCCTGGAGCTAGAGTTACAGGAGGTGGTGAGCTGCTGCATGTGTGTGCTGGAAACCGAACCTAGGACCTTTGCAAGAGCAGTCAGTACAGAGTCGTCTTTCCAGCACCATGTTTCATAGTTTGCAAAGTCACAGCATGCTTATGGGTATCTTGATGGTAATACACGAGGATTCAGTTTGGAAACTGAAGACTTTAAAAGGGAATATAAATGCTTTGTTAAGATACAGCTCATATATAATATGTTAATCCATTAAAGCATAATTTTAACAGTGTTTGTTAAAGACCCCAATGCCTTCTCTCGGATCTAAAGCTTCTGCTCCTGCCAGCTTTCCTTGCATAATGTGTCATTATTTCTGTCCATAAAAAGGATTTTTTTGCTTTTGTTCTTTGGATTCTCACTGTGTAGCTCTGACTGTCCCGGAACCCATAATGCAGACAGGGGCTGGCCTCAAACTCAAAGAGATCTACTTTCCTCTTCCTCCCAAGTGCTGGGATTAAAGGTGTGCACCACCACACCCTGTTATGGAATTAAATATGTGTTACATTTGTTTATGCTATGGAATATTTGTTTAATGATGCAAATATGTGTTTCATTTTTTTTTGGTGTTGCATTTTTAAACTCTGTGAAGCTGTGTTACTTTGCTTGTAATAAAGCTGATCTAATCAAGAGTTGAATGGGGTGCAAAGATGAAGCTGAATATCTCCTTCCCCGCCACAGGCTGCCAGAAGCTCATCGAAGTGGACGATGAGCGCAAGCTTCGTACGTTCTATGAGAAGCGCATGACCACAGAAGTAGCTGCTGATGCTCTGGGTGAAGAGTGGGTTACATGGTCCGAATCAGTGGTGGGAATGACAAACAATGTTTTCCCATGAAGCAAGGTGTTTTGACCCATGGCAAAGTGCGCCTGCTGTTAAGTAAGGGACATTCATGTTATAAACCAAGGAAAACTGGAGAGAGGAAGCGCAAGTCTGTTCGAGGATGCATCGTGGATGCCAATCTGAGCGTTCTCAACTTGGTCATAGTAAAAAAAGGAGAGAAGGATATTCCTGGACTGACAGATACTACTGTTCCTCGTCAGAAGGATATTCCTGGACTGACAGATACTACTGTTCCTCGTCGGTTGGGACCTAAAAGAGCTAGCAGAATCCAAAAGCTTTTTAATCTCTCTAAAGAAGATTATGTCCGCCAATATGTCATGAGGAAGCCTTTAAACAAAGAAGGTAAGAAGCCCAGGACCAAAGCACCCAAGATTCAGCATCTTGTTACTCCACGTGTCCTGCAACACAAACGCCGTCGTATTGCTCTGAAGAAACAACGTACAAAGAAAAACAAGGAGGAGGCTGCAGAAGATGCTAAACTTTTGGCCAAGAGAATAAAGGAAGCAAAAGAAAAGCTCCAGGAACAGATCACCAAAAGACGTAGGCTGTCCTCTCTGAGAGCGTCTACTTCCAAGTCTGAGTCCAGCCAAAAATGGCGAATAGCCATTCAGAAAGGATAGGCAGGGCTGGCAGGCAGAGAGAATAAACAGGAGGAGCAGGAGAAAGGAAGAGGGGGCCATCAGGGCCAGCCACCCAGCTGCATAGCGAGCCATGGAGCAAGAAGTCAAGAAGGGTATACAGAATAGAGAAGGGTAAAAAAAGATAGATGGGATAATTCAAGTCAAGAAAAGCTGGCTAGAAATAAGCCAAGCTAAGTAAAGCCAGGCATTCATAAGAAAGAATAAGCCTCTGTGTATTTATTTGGGACCTGGGTGGCAGGTCCTCCAAAGAACCAAAAGAAAGAGTAAAACAACAACAACAGCAACACCCAGCTTCAAAGATTTAAAAAACAAACAGGACCTCAGGCAGGACCTAATCCATAATTCTTAGGCTTTAGTCTTTTGAGTGCTTTGATTATGAGGCTACAAAGCTGTTTTTAATAGCAGTTCCTCCCCCCAGCATTTGGAGGCTAGATAAGCATTACTAATCTAGATAAGCATTACATTTCCTATATTGCTATGAATTATTAATTCTATAGATGGGCAGATATAATTTTATCTGAATGAATGACATGGCCATCAAATTATACCAACACTCTTCTAGTTTTAAAAAGGCTTCCCTAACATCTGTGAGATAAACTGAATTAAACAGCATATATCATAAAGTTCCAAATATGGGGTATGAAGATGCAGAATAACCATGGATAATGATATGCACTGATATCAATGGCAAAGCACAGTTAACCATCTATCTGTCTTCTAAAAGTATTTTCTTTACTACTATTATTACTGTTATTACTGTTGTTGTTATTATGTTGTGTGCATGCGTGTCTGAGCACAAGCCTGGCATGTGTGGCAGGCAGAGGACAACTGCTGAGCCTTGGCTATCCCTTTCCATCCTGGGTTCCAGGACTCTAACTCGGGCATTTTTGCCGAGGGTTTTTACCAGCTAAGCCTTCTTGCTGTCTGCTGTTTTCTTACTGTTTCCAGACTTCTCTGCAACAGAAGGCTCTGTTGTTTTCTTTTGGCCCAGAACTTGCTTTGCAGACTACTTGGCTTCCCACTCACGGGTCCTGGCCCACTGGAACCTCCTGAGTGTGGGGATTAGAGGCTCACACCATGCCGCTCCAGGTCAAAATGGTTTGTTTTACATTGCAGCAACATCACTACCAGCGACAGTCTATGCGACTCTCAGTTATACTAGGGTAATGGCCCTGATAACCTATGTATGTCATTGTATGGGCGGAAAGAAACATCGGTTTTAGGAACACCGAAGTGATACAAACACAGCTTGCGAAGGGACTCAGACATCTGACACTTACCAGTCTGCAGAGCATGTGACGAGCTGACAATTTATCCCATTCCGATTTTCAAAGACAGAGCCCATTCTGTTAATCTGTTTAAACATTTTTAAGAAAAGAAAGTTCTGGGGGGAATGGGATGGGAGGGAGGGAGGGAGAGGGAACTGGGGTCGATATATAAAATAAGAAAAAAATAAATTAAAAAAAAAAGAACGTTCTGTAAATGAATAATAGTAGGTTCCTTCTAAGGGTGCCTCTGGCCGCTAGCCATCATAGTTTCATCAGGTATACATACATACGATTCTCAAAGCATAAAAACTATTGTTAAAAAAGTGAATTCTGAGGAGCTGGAGATGATTTTTCTCGTGGTTATTTTCCTTAAATTTTTTTTTCTTTAGAAATATTTTGTTAAAATATTGCTAATACTATCATAGACATTTGGAATCTGGGTTTTTAAGATCAAATACAACTCTACTTTGAATTCTTATCTGCTCCCTGTTCACAGAAATAATTTTAGAGTTTTCATATAGTTTTACATTTTTATATATTTTATATTTTTATATAGTTTAATTAGAATGCATATCGATGCCAATTCTCAGGTTTTCCAATTCACATAGCTTGAATTTTACCTGCACATTCACAAATTGTTCTAATGGATTGTAAAATGCAGATGATGTACATCATTTCACTATTCACTGGTTGGAGAAATGCTGGCCTTTCAGTTTTTCATTATCAATTGTGGAGCCCAATATGGATTTCAGGAGACTCTTAAACAATTAAGCTCAAGAGAAGAGGAAGCTGATGGTAGCTGGGAAGTGTGGTACATGCCTTTAATTCCTGGTCTGCATAGAGAGTCCCAGAACAGCCAAGGCTACACAGAGAGACCCTGGGCCCCTAAACCCCAATTGTTTTTAAAGGAGAATAAAAGAACAGAGGAAACTGATGGTGTCCACTGTCAGATAACTGATAACTCTGTAAGCACACAGAGGGTCCTCAGGCTCCTCTCACGGTCTTCCAAGGTCCAGAGTCCCCACTAACTACTTGTTAAGGAGGCTAAAGTTGGGAGCAACTTGTGCCGGTGTCTCTCACTAATGTCTTGTCTTGCTAGGGTCCATGAGTGAGAGAGTGGCCTGTCACGGGCTTCCAGCAGGGCCGAGTGACAATGAGAGGTTGTAGCCAGTTCTGTAGGTGTCACACCAGCTTTCTGGCTGTGTGCTGAATGTTGACTTCCATTGGATTTGATAGGGTAAGAGTCTCTCCCTCTATCTACTGAGGCCACCCTGAGGGTCTCAGAGATTCATCACTCTGTGGCCTTACATTTTAAAGATTTATAACTCTGTCTGGATTATCTTTGTCAACTCAAAACAGCCTAGAGTCAACTCAAAGGAAAGCCTTGGTTGGGGAACTGCCTGGACCCAGTTGGCATCCATATGGGCATGTCTGTAGGAAATTATCTCATTCCTTGGTACCCGAGAGCCCAACCCACTGTGGGCAGAACCATCTCTAAGAAGGTGATTCTGGGCTGTATAGTGCCTGGCTGCGGTGGTGCACGCCTTTATCCCAGCACTTGGGAGGCAGAGCCAGGCGAATCTCTCTGAGTACGAGGCTAGCCTGGTCTGCAGAGTGAGTTACAGGACAGCCAGGGCTACACAGAGAAACCCTGTGTGGAAACAAACAAACAAATGAAAAACAAAACAAGAAAGTTGTCTAAGCGTGAGCCCAAGAAGGAGACAGTGGTGGAACTAGCAAGTGGGATTCCTCCAAGTTTCTGCTTCAGCTTCCTACCATGTCCTCCCTTAAGGTGGTTTAGTCAAAGCATTTTATTACAGCATCAGAGAGGAAGCTAGAGCAAACTCTTAAAACCACAACACTATTTCAGAAGCTAGGAAAAAATATTTTATAACCTAAACAGGGACTGAGAATAGCTTGGTTGGTACAGTGCTTTCCAAGTGTGCCCAGAACCCTGGTTTGACCTCCAGCTGCACCACATCAACTGCGCATGGTACACATCTGTAGCCCTCACAGGAGAATCAGAAAGGCCATCCTTGACTACATAATAAGTTCAAAGCAGGTCCAGGATAACACACACACACACACACACACACACACACACACACACACACACACACCCCTAGCAGAATTCGGGTTCGAGATGGCTTGGTGGTTAAGAGCACTGGCTGCTCTTCTAGAGGACCGAGGTTTGATTTCCAGCGCCCACACAGCCATCAACACTCACCTCAAATGAGTCTGGCAGCCAGTGTATGTCTGTGATTACTTTCCTATGTCCATTTTCTATTGAAGACACTGCACAGTGCCGGATGTACATTGCTTCCTTGTTGCTGTCTGGTTCAAGGAGAAACATAGGCTAGAGAAATGTTCAAACAAAGTTGCATTTCAGAGAGCTGATGGGTGAATTCCACTTTACTGGCTATTGCCAGAGTTGTATCAGTTAAGGGAAAACACAAATTACTGTTTCAGTATACCATATATTTAGTAACGGACTTACCAACTTGCCTTTTCAATGCAGTTTAATCACTAGACTTCACAAGGATTATAGACCCAATCTATTCTTGAAGGAGTGTTTCCATGGGTACGGGGATGCGTACATCCTACCACTCCTCAGTGAGAGAGAGCCCTATGGATCCCAAGACTGGAGAAGTGGGGCTGGAGGGATGTGTGATATGGAAGGTGAGTCCTGACCTGGAGGCTGACTGTTCTTCCCAGTACTACTACAAACTCACAGAATCATACCAGGTTTTCTTAATTTAAAATTTGCATTATTTAATTTGCTTTGTACATGTGGGAGTCAGAGGACAACTTGAGGGAGTCAGATCTCTCCATCCACCATGTGGGTCTCAGGGATGGGCCTCAGCTCATCAGGCTTGGTGACAGGTGCCTTTACCCATCGTCACCCCTTCATCTTATACATTTGAGCTGGCCCTTGGAGAGGCGAGGTGGCATGTCCAAGCCTATGAGACAGCGTCTGAATAGCCTGCCTTTCCACCCTTTCATCTTTAGACAAATCATCTGCTTCCTTCATTTTTTTTAAAACAATGAACACAGCAACAGAACTGCATAAAATTGTGCTAGACAATGTAAATTGCTTTGCTGTGTCTTTGGTGAGCACCTCCATAAAAAGTGATCCAGGACATGCCCACAAGCAGATGTGAGGGATGGTAGAATAACATTATTGCCACATTTCTTATACCGAGCCTTTAAAAAGCGTGGGGGAGTCTGTTATGTGTGTCTCTGATAAACTCTTGAGTGGATAAAAGCACCCTCGAGAGTGAAAAGCTCAGATGGCCAACCTTGAGAGTGGCCTTTTTACTTCTGCTGCTACCCGCCTTAATGTTTTCTATGCGGTCCGCATGTGAGGTGATATCCCACAGGACAACCTAAAACAGAGAGAAATGTCAGCATAGCATTTTCAGGACATGGAGTGATTGGCACACAGCCCGAGAAAAATCCATCACCTTAGGGCATAACCCTGTCTAGCCTGTAGCCTACACAGCCGAAAACTTCTAGCGCAGGTACCGAAGAGGATGTTTTCATCTCTCCATCAGTATTGGCAACTCTGTGCTCTATGTCCGTGAATGCTGTTATTGAGTAAATAAATGCAAGGTAAATACCATACACTTCCATACATGCGATGGTAAGATTTTATCCTGTGTTCTGCTCTGAGTTTACGTATAGCTGCTTCAGACCTGGGGAGAAGCAAAATTTACCCAGATTCTCAAGAATTAAGTACAAACATCCAATCATGAGGGAAGAAAGGCAGACATCTTAATTGCCTCTAATTGCTAACTCAGACTTTGTATATTACCCTAACGGTTATTCTTGTAAAAACAAGAACAAAGTAGACTATACACCACCAAGCTAGGGTAGTTGTCAGTGGCTAACTAGCATGTCCGTACGCAAAATGATATGTTAACAGAATGTCAATGTCAGAGATTCATGAGTGATTTTATTACACAGTGTCCTTCTCTAAAATATTCTAAAACAATGGCATACCGTTTTTGTTACAAATACAAAGGACTTCAGATGTTCTTGGCTTAGGAAAGGGCTCTGGGTCGTTACTACAATCTCAGTAGCTGTTGGGAAAAAGCCAGGGAGGTGTTTGTTTTCCTGCAGTTGTGGAGAAATTCACCTGGAAGCTGCAGCTGTGTGAATCTAAACTAAAGAGGTCTTCTCAGCCACACACAGGAAAAACAAATATCTTGATTCTATTTCAGTAATTGGGATTGAGTCTCATGTAGCCCAGGCTGACCTTGAGCTATCTATGTAGCCAAGGGTGACCTTAAACTCTGGATCCTCCTGCCTCCACCTCCCAAGTGCTGGGAGTGCAGGTGTGTGCCACCATTCTCTGGGGGGGGGGTGTCAAATCCAACGCTTCACACATGCTGGGCAACACTCTCTAGCTATATCCTTTGTTCCAAGTTAAGTTTCTAATAGTCAAACTCACTGCATTGAAATAACTTGAAGCTTAGACCATAGAAAGGCTTCCCGAATTCAACAGTATTTATCTTAGAAGATAAATAAAGGAAACGTAGTACCAGCTACATCCAAATTCAATGATGTATGAATATTTTTTTTATGTATGAATATTTCCCAGTGAACTTCTACTTGCATTCTGCATTATTTAGTAATTCCTACATAGCCTCAGGGACATTCAAGCAATGTTCTCTTTCCTAAGAGGTAGTGATGCTTGCATTGGTTAGTTTTTTTTTTTTTTTTTTATTGTCAGTTTGACACAAACTAGAGTCATCTGGGAAGAGAGAGAAGTTGCTTGGGTCAGAGTGGCCTGTGGGCATGTCAATGAGGCATTTTTAAAAAATTGCTAAAATTGATGTAAAAGAGCCCATCTTGAGAGGTCAATCCCTAAGCAAGTGGGCGAGGGTTGCATATGTGAAAAAAGGTACATTTAACTGAGTTTTGTTATTCTGACTGAATTACCCATGAACACCTCAAGTGTCGATATTGTGCCTGACATACTTCCTACTCAAGTCCTGACAGAATGATTGACATGTGGCCAACCTGCCTTCCCTGTGCCACACTGATCCCTTAAGTTCTAAAGTTACCAAAATCAAACTTCTTAGAGCATCGATAAATATCTGAAGACAATTTCCAATTACCTGTCCATTTATACAGCCTCCAGCGATGATATTGGGGTCACTTGGACAGAACTCAAAGCAGAAGATGTCATCCGGGCTCTCCAGCATCAACTGAAGTCAACCCCATCAATCAAAAAAAGAACAAGAAACTCTATTAATAATATTGACATGGGTATAAGTCTAACTTTGTAGCTGTTTATCAGCAGTGTGCACGTAAATCAGCCTTCAGAGGTACTTCTGTTGAATTTTTCATGGACATTGGCCTCACCTATGAAACTGATGGTTGTGCTCCCTCAGGGATCCAGTTCTGTCCATCACCCATCCAAAAGATAAAAATTATTGGGGATATGTTATATTTATAACAGAAGAATATGAGACTTTTGAAGAGTAAGCAGACAAACCCTTGTGAGAGTAAGTTAGTTGTTTTTCTTCTCCGTGGCATCTACTCAGACACACAGTGGACCGTCAAAAAGAAAATACCTGAGTGGGAGAATCTGGAAGTAATGTTGCTTAACTATTTCAAGTTTTAGAATGCTATGAAATACAGAAGATGAAAAATATGCATGCAGGAATCATTAAGTTAATATTACCACCAAGCAAGATGCATGACTATTATTTTCCACCCTCAGCACCAAAAGATAGACCCCAGGCAAAGTTTTCCAACTTGATTTTCCTTTTCTTTCTTTTTCTTTGAGAAGGGTACTTCTATGTAGTTTTGGCTATCCATGAACTCACTGTGTAGACCTGGCTGGCCTTGAACCCACAGAGATCCAGGTGCCTCTTCGTCCTGAGTGCTGGGATTAAAGGATCACACTACCATTCCCAGCCCAACTGGAGTTTTCAACTATACTTGGGAAAATTATTTTAGTTTATGGAACTTCTTGGATTTTAGAGAGAGCTCTACTTCTAAAAGTAAAAATACTAATACTATCATAATTTTGATTAGGAAATGTAAATCACCTATCCCTTAAAAGTACATATTTTTTTGGTGTGTGCATATGTGTATGGTGTGCGTCCATGTGTGTGTGTGTGTGTGTGTGTGTGTGTGTGTGTGTGTGTGTGTGTGTGTAGCTCAGAGGTTGGTGTCAACTGTCTTTTTTGATCACTCTCTGCCTTATGTATTGAGATAGGCCCCCTCACTTGACTCAGAGTCAACTCAGCTATGCAGCTATCTTTAGTTATCCAACTTGTCTCAAGGTCCCCTCCAAAGCACTGGGATTCCAGGAAGGTCGCCATAGCCACCGAGTGATTTCCTAAGTGCTAGGGATCTGAACTCAGATCCTCACTCACACACTTGCTTTACCCACAGTGCCATCTCCATAGCCCATGCTTGTCCTTTTCAAGCTATTCTTTAAACTAGAGACGAGGAAAGTAATTTCACACCTTAGACTAGACATTAGGCCACAATTCCATGGCAGAGTGGAGAGCAGCGTCCTCCTGTGCAACAGGACATTGTCTCTCAGGAGAGGCCTGCACTAGTTTCTGGTAAAGTAAGTGAAGGACTATCTGATCTGTGCATCTATAACAGAACATGCATATAACAGTAAACTAGAACATCTGCACCTATATCAGAACATGCATGTCCACTAGAACATCTGCATCACCTATAACAGAACATGCACAGTCCACTAGAACATCTGCATCACCTATAACAGAACATGCACAGTCCACTAGAACATCTGCATCACCTATAACAGAACATGCACAGTCCACTAGAACATCTGCACCTATAACAGAACATGCATGTCCACTAGAACATCTGCATCACCTATAACAGAACATGCATGTCCACTAGAACATCTGCACCTATAACAGAACATGCACAGTCCACTAGAACATCTGCACCTATAACAGAACATGCATGTCCACTAGAACATCTGCACCTATAACAGAACATGCATAGTCCACTAGAACATCTGCACCTATAACAGAACATGCATGTCCACTAGAACATCTGCACCACCTATAACAGAACATGCATGTCCACTAGAACATCTGCACCCCAGCTGCCAGTCTCATTTATGTGGGTTGATAAGGGGTTTGGTTTGAGTGTGTGTGAATGTGTATGCACGATGCTCATGTGAGTGTGTTTTAGTTAAACTGTTTGAAGTTTGAAGAGTTGAATACACAGTTCCATGTTTTGGACCTCCTTGATGACGGGCTGCCAGGAAAAGACAGAGTTATTCTGGGATGGCTGCTCCAATTACCCTCCTACACAGGTCTTCCTACTCACTATCAACCCCTACTGATGATCCTTAGAATTGAGGAAATTCTTAGGAAACCAAAACTATCTGCATTGGAACTTCTCAATATTCAAATAAAACCCATTAAAGAATTGTGTGTGTGTGTGTGTGTGTGCGCGCGCACATGTGCGAGTGTGCATGTATGTGTGTGCATGCATGTGTGCACATATGTGTATTTGCATGCCTGTATGTGTGTAGACTCAGGTGCCCTCAACCGCTTCTCTACCTTATGTTTTGAGACAGTCTTTTCTGAGCCTGAAGGTCACCAAGTGACCTCAATTGACTGGCCAGTGAGCCCCAGAGACCCTGGATCTTGTATCCCAAGCACCGTGGTTACAGTTGTGACAATCATTGTGGTGCTTTACGCGGCTTGTGAGGATATGAGCTCAGTCTTCATGCTCTTCTGCGGACACTTCACCGACTGAGCTGTCTCCCCAGCTCCAGAGCTTTACTTTTTAAAGTTGACCGGCTCAGCATAATTCCCATAAAATAACTGTAGAGTTTAGCCTGGCTCGGATTACATGATGGCAAGCTGTGACGAAAGAAATCCTATTTTCTATTTTCTAAGGGCTTACAACATTAGATCATAAAATAAATCGCAGTTAACTCTTTTTTTTTCCTAAAGACACGATGATGTCGGGGTATCCGAAAAAGCTCAGCTTTTGGTGTAGCGCCCATCTGTTACCTGAGGGTGTATGGGATCGGAGAAACTCCAGAAAAGAATCAACGATGGTTGCAGCAGTAACTTCCCGGAAAACTGAACTCTCTCTTCGTAGGAGAGGCGCACAGCCACCGACACGACTATGAGCCCTGGTTGAGACACAAGTGGTTGAAAGGCAGTGAGCGGCCACTGTCCGCAGAGACGCGTTCTGCGTCCGCCTGGGGCTTGTCCTAGCCCTGATTTAATGTTGCAGTCAGCACTCAGAATTTAGCTGTTTCAGACTGAGGTGTGCAGTTAGCACAGACAGCTTACTCGGAAGATTTTATTTTTAATTGTGTGTCTATGTGTGTCTGTCCCTGTGTGGTATGTGCACATGGGTGTCAGATCCCCTAGAGCTGGAGTTAACAGTGGTGGTGAGCCATCTGATGTGGGTGCTGGGGATGAACCCTGGTCTCCTACAAGAGCAGTATGTGCTCTTGAGCAATGAGCCCTCTCTCCAGCCTTCACGAAATACTTTTTAGTAAGGAAAATGGCAGCGAGGAGGGGTGGAAGGGAGAAAGTATGCAGAGACTTCTCTTTTCACGGCTACCCTGGAACACGCTGATTGCTTTTCCTTTAGCTGTTGAGCTCTGATCTGTCTGGAGTGTTGGGGGCAGTGAATCCGGCATGGGAGTCGGGCAGGCTCCAGGCAGAGGCAGATTTCTTCATTTACTGCCCCAGCCGCCCGGTGACCTGACAAGTCTCTCCCCCAAGTGCAGGTATGGAAAATGCTTGCTTGGCAGGGACCCGGCACTCAGTAAGTTTTCCATGTTTAGCTGAAATCTATCTCATTTTTAGTTTGAGATATTAAAGTGAGACTTTTTCAAAGAAAAAGAAGGGAACCCCTGGCATTTTCCTCCCTTACCATAGATGGTTGGGTGCCACGAGACACAGGTAATCATCTTCTCCATGGTGCTGTGAAGGTCTGTAAAGGACTGGTACTCTTTAAGGTGGGTGTCAGACTTGTCCCCGAAGGTGCTTTCTTCCTCTGCTAGGGTCTTCCAGTCATCGATGAATGTGTTCATGATCTCATTTTGCTGCAGGGCTATTTCAACACTGTTTCATTTTTAACAAAAGAAGCGGCAGACATGCTGGGTTTTAGTATTCCATGGCATTGTAACTGTCATCCCGGGCACGGAGGTCTAAAAGACCTCCATGAGGGCCATTATTGCTTACAGCCCCAAACTGGTGCTTCATGAGTCCCTTGGAAGTGTCTCTCACCATTTCCTTCTCTGGGAAGTGATGTCTACACGTAGGGTTATTTTCAATAAAATTCTAAGAGAAAAACTGTTGTGGGATATTTTCATTGCATTCTGGCACTCACAAGATTGGCAATAAAGTTACTTTGAATCAGAGGGCAGAGCTACTTCCTGACCTAAATTAGCCATAGAGGTTTTAGAGGGCCAAGGACGTATAGAGGGACACAGGAAGTAGTAGGGAGGGCCTTAGAGAGAGGCTAGGGCTTTTAGATCGAGGAAGGAGAGAGAGACAGAGATACAGAGAGACAGAGAGACAGAGAGACAGAGAAAGGAGCTTACTGGTCACTTCTCTGGTGCTTTTCCATCAATCATGTGACATGTTTATCGAATTGTTCTTTTATCAATAAAAACTTGGGAATCAGATAAGGGGTAGAAGCCCTTATTGTTTGAGACAATATTTATACCTTAAAAGAGGTTTTAAAGAGACAAAATAAAACAAAAGGATTATGAGATTAGTGGCAATAGTCCCTTAATTTTGGTTTTTACTTCTGTACCATACCAGATGGCTCTTTTGACACGAGACAGATTTTGGGTTTTCCTTTAGCAAGCATGCTCAGGTTTAGAGAAGGAGAGGGTCATGCTGAAACTCAAAAGCCAGCATCAATTTTGAATTGAATTGGTACTACAAAAAGACCAGTTGCCTTATATGTTGCATAAAGCAGCAGAAGCAAACATTTGGGAAGATTTATGAAATTTTATCCTGTTGGAAATGTGTTACACTACTAGACCAATTTACAAATTTTCTTGGGATATTTTTTCTGGATGATTCTTCATTTTCCTTCATATGTATCACCTGTCTAGTGGTCTTCAGATTCCTTAGCTGGATGCTTTTATTCTCCTGGAAAGACAAAAACAAAACCCTGGCCCAACCCTAACTTTTGAGTTCTCTCTCTCTCTCTCTCTCTCTCTCTCTCTCTGGCATGTTATATCTGATCAAATTAAAGGGATTTGCTAGTCTCTTAACCAAGATGTCTCTCCTGTTTGAATCTAATATTTATCAATTTCGGTAGTATCTATAACTTTTCTTCTCCAGTGGAAACCAAAGCAAAATCTCTTCTCCAGTGTAACACATATCCTGGTTTCCATTCTCAAGTTTGCACATCCTTAAAGTGTACAGGCTGATTTAATTTAGCAGATTTTCTACTACAATGTTTCTCCAAAGCTGCTGTCCATTTTTCATTAGCATTTAAAAAAAGCCCCACAATGAGGATTCCACCTGGATTGTGGTGATGCCGCTAAGCTGACACACACTGCCCAAAGATCAGCTTTGGACTACAAACTGCTCAGGGTGGTTTCAAGATGGCTAGCTAAGATGGTCCAGTCTCGAAGACCACTCCAGCCAGGACTTCAGATGATCCTGGTACTTTCACATCACACCAGCCACTTCTCCCTGGTCTAGACCATTGTCTTAATTTTTTCAGGGTCCCCTAAAGATGTCATCATCCCCAGATGACAGCAAGTAACTTTAAGAACTTGATACTCACATTCCCAAGGTGTGGGATGGGTGGTTTTGGGCTATTGTGGGGGTTATGGATGATTTATGGGGTTTGGTTACAAGTTGTTATTGGTCACAATCAGGGAGGAAACTAAGCAAAGGAGGTTAGATTCAGAGGTCTCTTTCTAAAAACAAAAAAGGGGATATAGGAACGATAGGATAAAAGGGTAGATTATTGGATCTACATTTAAACTATAAAAGCAATGGCTAGTTTTAAATATTTTACATTGTTATGGATTTTTGTATGCTGATACAAATTTAAGGCTATTTTTGTTATTATATATACATATATACACATATATGTATATATATAATATATATATATATATATTCTTCTTTAAGATATTGTTCCTATGCAGCTCGTTTAACAACACAATGTAAATTTCTAGTCCTTGGAAGTTATTATTATAAACTGCCTAGGGTAATTAAGAAGTACAGGCTAGTATTTAGTCACCTTTAATAATCAAGCTTATGCTAGGTATGTTTTCAAGGTTAAACAAAGATATATTTTAGATATAGGTGATCTTCAAACATTTCAGAGACCTACAGAGTATGACATTTAAGATGTTTTAATAACATAAAGCTTTTCAGTGGTGCTGCTCCTGGCAGCAGCAACAATCTGCTTCAAAAAAGGATGATGGGCATCGAAGAACCTCCATCTGGAGTTTTTTGGAGTGAGTAACTATCTAGGCAAAAGAAACTGCCTTTGCTTTGAATGCTGACAATATACTGTTCAAATTGGATAAGCAGGACACACAGAAAGCGATTGCTGAACTTGGTCAAGACAATGTAGGGCAGACAGTCCTTCAAAATTACTGCTTCACGGAAAAGTTTATCATATATTCTAGGCCTATAGGCCAAATATGGATGCCCCAATGTTACAGAGAAACCATGGGCGATTGTCCATGCAGCAAAACGTCTCTGTTGTTTGGAAGTTGTGTGCTCTATACTTCCTGTTTACTCAGGTAATATTTTATCCTTCTTGGGTTTTTTTTTTTTTTAAATAGGGATTGAAGGCTAGATAGTTATTCAGTTTTCCTTGTTACTAAATTCAGAAAGGAAAAAAAACTGTATATAAAAGATGTAAAGTTTATATAGTTGGGAAATATAAAAGCTTAAGTTGCGCTTCTTCTACTTCGGGAAAACACCAAATGGCGATGATGCCGGATGGCGGATGATGCCGGTGCAGCTGGAGGGCCCAGGACTAGGAGGCTGCAGCATCCTTGGAGGCTTTGGCAGTGGTCTCAGGGGCTGCAGTCATGGTCGAGGCTAAGGGGCTCGTGGAGGTAAAGCCCAAGACAAGGAATGGATTCCCGTCACCAAGCTGGGACGTCTGGTAAAGGACATGAAGATCAAGTCCCTGGAGGAGATCTATCTTTTCTCTCTGCCCATTAAGGAATCCGAGATTATTGACTTTTTCCTGGGGGCATCCCTTAAGGATGAGGTTCTAAAGGTCATGCCAGTACAGAAGAAGACAAGGGCTGGCCAGCGGGCTGGGTTCAAGGCTTTTGTCGCTATTGGGGACTACAACGGTCATGTTGGTCTTGGTGTTAAGTGCTCCAAGGAGGTAACCACAGCTATCCGAGGGGCCATCATCTTGGCCAAGCTTTCCATTGTCCCTGTGAGGAGAGGCTACTGGGGGAACAAGATTGGCAAGCCCCACACTGTTCCATGCAAAGTGACAGGCCGCTGTGGCTCTGTGTTGGTGCGTCTCATCCCTGCCCCCAGAGGCACTGGCATCGTCTCTGCTCCTGTGCCCAAGAAGCTACTGATGATGGCTGGTATTGATGACTGCTACACATCAGCCAGGGGCTGCACTGCCACCCTGGGCAACTTTGCCAAGGCCACCTTTGATGCCATCTCCAAGACCTACAGGTAACTGACCCCTGACCTCTGGAGAGAGACTGTGTTCACCAAGTCTCCTTATCAGGAATTCACTGACTATCTTGTGAAAGCCCATATCAGAGTCTCTGTTCAGAGGACCCAGGCTCCAGCTGTGGCTGCCACAGAAGGGGTTTTATACAAGAAAAATAAAGTGAATTAGGTCTGTTAAAAAAAAAAAAGCTTAAGTTGTTTATTCAAGAAGGTGTTTTAAGGTCTAAAGAGATAATTTCAAGATGGTAATACATATGATATTAAATGGTTTAGGTATAAAACTTTGGACTCATCAAGATAAGATAGATAATATGGTAATTTCTCCAAATTTGCCAAATACATATGGTCTGTGGTCTGGACATTGTTAATGTAATTCTTACCTGACAATTGTTCTTATTGTATATGGTTTTACTGTGTTAGAATGAAAAAACCTTTTATTTAGACAAAAATGTTGTGGGGTGTTTTGACCAAACTCTGACGTTCTTGAGACTGCCAATAACGTTTACTTTAATCAGAGGGTGGACCTAAGTGCTAGCTGACCAGAATAAGCCTTAGAGGCTTTGGATGATCAAGAGCATACAGAGAGACACAGGAAGTAGTAGGGAGGACCTTTCGGATTGAGGAAGGAGGGAGACAGTCACTGGCCGCTTCTCTGACCAATCAGGCTCTTACCCCAATATCTGACTCCCAAGTTTTTTATTGATAAAGGAATAATTAGATAAACACTTCTACTTACTCATAGACCAGACTCACACTTCCAGGAGCTTAAAATATATTAAATAATGGTAAACAGTTTTCAAACCGGAAGAAAAACAGTAATATTAGTATTTGAACCAGTGCTATTATAGTTCTTGTACACATTTTGTTCTATCTTTTGGGTCTGGGTTATTTTTCGTTTGTAACAGGGAAGGAATTCCAAAAGCCCCTTCGCATTGTAACACGGGCTTGCACCTCCTGATCTCATACCCTCCCCAAGGCCTTGTCTCCCTGCACGGCTCTCTGGAACAGTTACCAAGCTGTCTGTGCTGTCATCGCACAGCTCTTAATTTATAGTATCTGGGTGTTCCTTGCCATACATTCCAGGCTGAACTAAATCATGTAATGTGAAACGCCCCTTTACCCATGAACGGACATAAAAAGGTAGACTGTCCTTTGTATAGGTTTACCCATGAACGGACATAAAAAGGTAGATCGTCCTTTGTATAGGTGTGCATGAAACATGAATTAATTTTTTGCTTAGACTTTTATCCCATCTACAGTCTGTCATGTTCCGGCCTCAAGCATTCAGATATGTAATGCTCAACTCAATTGCTGATTTGGAATTAGGAAAACATCTTGATACACTTGGTTGTTCTCGCTGTTGGTTGGTACAGCCCTAGAATGAGATGCTTGTGATAACTTAGCAGTAGAAGGGCAGGAATCATGAAGACTCATTCACTCATGTCTTACAACTGTCCTCATATTTCTAAATGTCACACATAAAGCTGCATCTCAAGACACCATTATTAAAAATAAGTGTGTGCATATTATGTTTAAAGTTTTTAGTGTGCACTTTCTTACCTTGTGGACACATTGTTGAGGAAATCGACCAAACTCTTTGATTGTTCAAGGGTTTCTTTTTCCTCTTCTGAAAATTCTCTTGCATAATACTGTGTAGTAGCATTTTTAGGAAATGTCCTAATATAGAGGAGAAAGTTAATACCAAAACTTGGATCAGAGAAAGCAAATATATACCAGGTTAAAAGTCTATTTCTGTGGCAGTAGTGTCAGAATATCAAAATATTTTACCTTGGTACTTTTTGTTTATCATAAAATTGATACTGATCACCAAAGTCTACATGTACATTTCTCCAACATAATAAGAAAAGTCTTGGGAATGAACAGGAGAACCTGAGTAAGTAAGGGGTGTATAGGAATTTCTTCATTGTTATATTCTTCTTACACCTTTCCTATGTTTTTTAAATGATTTCCAAATAAAAGTTTACAATATAAGACTCTTTAAAGCTACTTTTAATATATATGCACTGTGCACAGTACTGGGTTTCATAAGGGTATGACGTATTTTGACCTTGTTCACTTCATAGGCCCCCACTGACCTCCATACACTAAGCCACTAGTCAGCCACAGAGGACAGGCAGTGGTGGGCACACCTTTAATCCCAGCACTCGGAGATGGATCTCTGTGAATTCAAGGTCACCTTGGGCTACATGAGAGTGAATCAGTCTAAAGGAGAAACAGAGCTCACGCATTTGATCCCAGCACTAGAGAGGAATATAGGGCAGGGGCTCGGTGCAGTCTCAGGGAGCCTGAGGTTTGGTGGAGCGCACTGCAGTCTGCGGGCGCTCTGAGATCAGGGTCTCCCCCTTTGGTCTGAGCCTTGGTAGAGGTGAGAGCTACTGGCCAGCTGCTTTGCTTTTCTGATCTTCAGCTTGAACCTCAATATCTGTCTCTGGGTTTTTATTGTTCGTCCCTTTAATTTACAGCTTCCCCTGCCCTGCCCTGTAGCACACACCACCATGGATCATATCTACACTGTAGCATCAAGTGCTTTTTGTTTCTGAGCTTGCCAGCATCTCCTGCTGGTCCACAGCTTTTTGCTTCTTTTTCCTTTTTCTTAGTTTACATATTGATCCCAGTTCCCTCTCCTTCCCTCCTTCTCTCCTTCCCTTCCCCCTCCCTCCCTCCCTCTCCTATCCCATCCCCCCTCCACATGTAGGGTGATGCCCTCCAGAAAGGGTCACCTAAATCTGTCAAGTCATTTGGAGTAGGGACTAGGCCTTCCTTCCTGCCTCTAGGCTAAGGGAGTATCCCTCCATGGGGAATGTGCTCCCAAAGTCCTTCTGTGCACCAGGAACACATTCTGGTTCCACTGTCAGAGGTCCCTTAGACTGCCCAGGCCTTCTAACTTAGACCCATGTTCAGGGGCTCTGAGTCGGTATAATGCTGATTTCCCAGCTACCAGTCTGAGGGCCCATTAGCTCCTGCTTGTTCAGGTCAGCTGTCTCTGTGGGTTTCTGCAGCCTGGTCTTGTTCTCCCTCTCTGCATCTGGATTCTAGTTCATCTCAGTGTTTAGCTGTGTACCTCACTGTGAAGGAATCAAGACTCTAGATATTATCCTAAGGGCTCTGGATGGACATTTATTGTTTTTTAATAAGTTGATGGTGGCCCAAATAAGAACTCTTGTCAATGAAGCCAGACAATCTGACACAAAGGACATAAACGGTCATTTGGAGCCAGTGCAGTGGTCTGTGCCTGTAATCCCAGCATTTAGGGAAGTGAGGCAGGAGGATCACTGTAAATTGAAGGTCAGCCTGAAATACATAGCAAGTTCCAGGCCAGCCTGGGTTAAATAGTGAGACCCCAATCGTAAAACAAAGTCTTTCAGCAGGAAGAATGGAACTTCTAGAAGACAACAGCAAAATTCCAGGCGAGAACCAGCCAGCACTGTGATTATTAACACCATTTTTCATTTTCCTGCTTCTTGTTCCCTAAGATTTGGAAAAGGGAATTATTGGGCATAGTTCAGCCTTCCTGGACTGAATACACATCTTTGTCTGTTATGTCCTGTCATACCTACCATTTTGTCTGAGTGCCCGTGTCCTTGACTTCAGGAATGACTTGCAAGCCAATGTCTTTCTCAATTTGTGTGAGTGTGTAATTTTTATCTGAGTAGGAAGCACACTCAATGTAGACATCTTTTACGCTGGAAGCATTCTGGTCTCTGAAAGCCACAGGTGCGCCAAATTGACTTCGTTTTCTAGAGATCATGTATGTCACCTGCAACACACATAAACAGCAAACAAAACCCAGTGAGGTCCCTGGAGGAGAGTGGATGTGTGCAGGGTATGCCCTGCCCTCCTAGACTCCTTTGGATTCTTCCTGTTCTTCTCTAGATCCGTGTGGCTTTTGTTCCCACAGCCTGAAGCCACCGTTCCTCAGTGAAACCATGTTCACCATGGCTGAGCCTCTCTTCCTGAAGCCACCATTCCTCAGTGAAACCGTGTTCACCATGGCTGAGCCCTCTTTTCCTGTAGACAAACGGGCCAAGAAGTGGCTGGGAGTTTACATCTTGTCCGGTGGCAGACTGGTAGGAGGTGTGTGGAGGTCCGTCTCCTGAGTCCAAGCCCTGAGTGTAATTTGTACTCCCAAGGTCCTCTACGGACTCAGGACAAAGCCTTACTTCTAGAGACTATGGCAAGCTCGTTCCCTTGGGGGGGGCTTCCTTCCCCCCTAAGCCAATTGCAGCACAACCATCTCCTCAGGAGTTGCTTTGGGAGGAACACTCCTGTATTCCTTTCCTACCATCGCTGTAACCAACTAGGGTGCCTTAAAACATAGGAACTTATTCCTACAGCCATAGAGGCTGGAATCTGTACTTGTCTAGCTGAAATGGTCTTTCCCAAGCCCTGCTGCCAGCTAGCAGTCTTCGTTATCCCTTGATCATAAATACGTTCTCCTTCAGGTCTCTACAGTCTTTGAGCAAGCATGGGTGTTGGGGATTGGGCCAAGGGCTTGGAGGGCTCGAGGTCCAGTTCTCTGTCCTTTCATCCGGCATCCCTGTCTACATCTGTACACGGCCAACTTCTCATAAGAACACTAGTCAAATTAGATTAGGAGCCGATTCGATTTTTGACCTCATTATAACTAATCATATTTGCAAAGACTCCCTCCACCCCCACATACCAGTAGTGTTACACTCTGGGGTACTAGAGGTCAAGATACTTTTAGATACCCTTTTTTTGTGGGGTGGGGTGGGGGAGAGATTCAATCCCTAACACCTGCCAAAGAAAGAAACCATTATTCTGTTAGGAAAAAGAAAGGAAGGAAGGAAGGAAGAAAAAGAAAGGTAGAAAGAAAGCCCACCGTTGCCAGTAACACATATAGCAAGCCCAGGGTGTCTCAGGAAAGAAGTATTCAGTGACTGGGAGGTAAAGACTGGAAAACATTAAAGAGTCTGACCCGCCTTTTCGATTCCTTGACAGATTCTTCCTCAATTTCTTTCTCACTGCCCAAGGACACCCAGGGCTTGGACATGGGTGGCTTGTAGACGTACATATCCTCTGGAGCAAGCTCCTTGGGTTCTTCTTGCTCCTCTGGCACTTCTGGGGGCTAGACAAGGACAGGAAGCATTCAAGAACGTATAGCCGCCCATGTATCCCGTGTGCGTCACCAATTAACCTGGCTTTTATGTGGGGACACGAAGCACTTCCTACATCTTTGTTAGCCTGTGTTTTTGTAAGTCAGCTAAGCAAAAAAAAAAAAAAAAAAAAAAAAAAAAAAAAAAAAAAAGGGGGTGGTGGTGGTGGTGGGCGAAGAACAAAGAATTAAACAGGAAGGCATCAGGGCATGGGAAGATGACGAGGAGAGACAAAGATAAGGGGATGAAGAGGACACTCCACACGCTCAAAAGCATCATTTACTGCATGGTTTTTTTTTTTTTTTTCAAATAATACAGATTGCTTAGTTTGATGGTTAAATATAAAACTCAGTTTCCCTAAATTTATGAAGGGTTAGTTGATAAGAGGAAAGTGTGTGTGTGTGTGTCTGTCTCTCTCTCTCTCTGTACTGTATTTGGGATAACCCAACCCTGGGGTATAATTTACACTCTTGAGTTCCTCTCCAGATTCAGGTCAAAGCTCACCGTTTGGAAGCTGAGCTGAGCTCAGGGACAGAGCCATCCATGTGTGGGGGCCTAGGGGGTCTCAGAAGCACCGCACCCTCCAGTAACCAGCCTGCAAGGCTTGGGATTTTCTTACCTTTAAAAAGTTCTCCTTGCCATCCTCAGTCCCGATGAGGTAAAAGTTGAGTCCGTATTTGAAGTCTCTGTCATAAACGAGCAGCAGCTCCTCCCCTGGGTATTCCTGTGGGGATATCAGCAGAAGGCGAGTGTCAGAGCACATTCAGTTTGTCCCAGTGCCAACATCAAATCTACTTGCCTGAAATGCAAACGTGGTGATAATCTGCCTGCTAAACTCAAAGCCCCAAATTATTTAATTAAAAAGTTCTTAAAAATGCAACGGATCCATGGAAACTTTACAATGCAATTTAAATTTATTTTAATTTTATATTTATTAAGTGTTGTGTTTGAAGGAATTGATAAGCACCATGTGCGTGACCAGCTTCCATGGAGGTCAGAAGAGAAAGCTGAATGCCCTGGAACTGGAGGTAGCTGGTAGCACATGGATTCCGGGAACCAGACCCCTTTGGAAGAGCTGGCAGCACTCTGAATAGCCGAGTCATCTCTCCAGCCCCATTACCATGTGGTTTTATTTCTAACAGAAGGAGGAAAACATCGGGGCTAGGGAAAATGACCCAGTTGTTAAATGTCTTCTGTGCATGCCTGAGGACCTAAGTTCAGATTCCCAGTGGGACACAGGGGCATTGTCTCTGATTTCAGGGTTGGGGTCAGGAGATACAGGAGTTGTTGTGAAACTCATTGGTTGTCCAGCCCAGCCTAACTGACAGATACCAGGCTCAGTGAGTGGTTTTGTCTAGAAAAATAAGGAGGAGTGTTATTGAGAAAGACACAGGAGGTTAACTCCCAGTCTCCACAACCCATGCACACTCATGCACCAGCACTCACAGGGTACACCTACCCATCCCAACACACACACACACACACACACACACACACACACACACACACACACACACACACAGAGCAAAGCATGCACACTGTTTGATGGTGTGGTCTACACGCTTGGAGGCAAAGCAGGACCAGACTATGGGTTAAACACTTTAAAGCAGTATAAGGAAACATTTTTTGAGACTCAGTCTTACTTTGCAGGATGGCCTGGGATTTACTATATATCCCACATTGTCCTCAGACTTGTGACCTTCCTGCCTTAGTCTCCCAACCGCCACCATGCCCAGCTAGATTCCTATTTTAAGTTTCGGGTAAGAATGAACCTTTCATTTAGCATCCTCACATAGGATTCCCAGGGGGCTGAAATAAAGAGAATGCCATTTTTGGATGCAAAATCTTCTCCAGTTAGCTGGTGTTATATGGTGGGATGTTCTTGACCTAGGATTGAGAGCCAAGAGCAAGCCTGTATTTACCCGGACGATTTTTTTGACTGGGTGGAAGTCAGATACTGCGGCTCGGTTCAGCAAGTCCGCCAAGATATCTTCTTTTTTGATGAGCTTATATGGTTGCTCCTCTGTGAAATCTTCATCTACTCGACAGCTGAATATTTCTTGGGTCTTGGTCGTTAATACTAATGGATAAATTTCTGGGTGGCCTGTGAAAACAAAGGGGAATTTGGTGGTTAAGTACAGTTTAAAATACTAGCACCGGGAAATGTGCAAGTTGTTGGTTTTTAAAAATAATTTTCTCGGTGAAAAATTCGAGACTCTAAATGTATTGCTTTTACATTTGAAGTAGCGACATTCACGGTAAACATTTTGAACCTCGGGCTTTAAAGATGACTCACTCAATAACCTTTGCCTCACAAACCCGAGGATCCGAGTTCCACCCACAGCACCCACGGAAAAGGTGGACTTGGAGGGCCACCCTTGTAATGCCAGCCACAGTGAGCTGGGAGGCAGAGAAGGCAGATCTCTGGAACTTCTGGCTCAGCAGGCTTGCCTACTTGAGTAGGTTCCAGACCAATGAGACCCTATCTCAAACAAAAGTGTAGCAAGTGGCTGAGGAACAAATGATATTCAAAGGTGTCCTCTGACCGTCACATGCACGCACACGTCTGACCTCCACATGCATGCACACATATCCGCCCACATGTACCCACTCAAACACAAATATGCATGCATGCACACACATAAAATCTCAAGCAAAATAAAAAGATGTTTACTCCAAGAAACAGCTTATTGATATTTTCCTCTCTTCATCCCATGTAGGCCTTTTAAGAAATTCTGAATCCTGCTTTTAGCATTTTACTGTTACCTCAGATGTGTTTCTAATATGACATTAAGTAACATCTCTGAAACATTATTTTAAGTTGACTTATCCCTGTATTGACCATCTTCTTACTGGTGAGTGCTGTTTTTTCTTTTTCGTTTCCAATTGTTATAACTACTCTCACAAATTAAAAAGCCTGCGGACTGTTCTCGTGTAACAAACCACTTCTTTGGGGGTAGTTTTCGAAGTGGGAGTACTGGTCTGAAGGTGTGGTGATTTTCTTTTAGGTCCCTTCAGCTTCTGTCACTCTCCCCGATCCTTTCTCTTTCTCCCACCCCTGGCCAGCCCCTAGCAGTGGCATGTCCTGGCTCAGAGGACGCAGTAGGACAAGGGAGCATTTAGCCAGTCGCCAGCCTTCACCCAAGCTGTCTTCCCGCTTTTTATCCTACTGAACATCACTGCTCTGTGCCTCCCTACAGCCCATCCTTTCGTGCCAGCATTCCTGGGGTCCCCGGGCCTGTTCTTACTTTCCCCATCTCTCATACTCCTGCATCTTCTCCATGATCGTTCCGACCAGCAGCCCACTGGTACCAGCAAAGCCAGAAAGATAACACTGCCTCAGTTGGAGCTCTGCGCTTATTTTCCTGCAGAAGTATCCTGCCCCCAAAGTGGCTCTGTGGGATAATTAGTTATGTAATTTGAGGGCCTTAAATGATCTTAGGCAGAACTCTGATTATGTATGAGAATGTATTCTAGACTGCAATTAGTTGTTGCAACAGTCATTTGTAATACACATTAATCATGAATTCTGGACAAACCCCTTTTTAACATCCTCAGAGGTACCAACGAAAAGTTTTTAGTTACTGACTTTTCAGTTAACCGAGATCCTCCGTAAGTGGTTGGAACACACGGAGGATGGTGATGTGTAGCATAGACTACATGTTAAAGGCTCTGTGGTTTCCCCAGGAAGCTGCTGGGAGGAAATGTGGACTCCTCTGCAGCAGGTGGCGCTGTACTAACTCAGGTGTTCAGAAAGGCAAGAGGCTGGCTGCCTCCCACGAAACAGGTTCTCTTTTTAAAACTGTAGCGACAGAGTCTGTTGATTGTTAGCTTTAATTATCAACTCAGTGCAACCCAGAGTCACCTGGGGCCAGGTAATCCACAGTAGATCGGCCTTATCGGCAGGTCTGTAGGGGGTGGTCGTCATTGGGTTAACTGGTGTGGACAGTTTCAGCCTCTGTGAGCGGCACCATTCCCTAGGCAAGGAGGGAGGGCCACACTCATTTGTCTCTGCTCCTGACTGAGTGTGAAGGGAGCAGCTGACGAAGTTCCTGCCTTTACTACCCCTGTCACTGGAGGACTATAAACGGAAATTGTGAGCCAAATATGTCTTACCACCCCTATGCAGCTTTCTGTCTAAAGCATGGTAAATAAGAATCTGGGAAACGATAGGCTACGGACGTGTATTCTGGGAGAAATCACCAGAAACAGATGATCGCTGCAGGTTCTCATCCCAAGGATGCCTCCGGATGCTCTCTGTCTCCGGCCAGGAAACAAGAGAGAGCTGGGGTCAGGACCCCAGACCTAGTCCCCCCCCCAGGTCACGCCCGCACCTGTCCCCATGCCCCAATGGGGCATGTGCAACAGGTACGGTTGGATGTCTCACTACATGTCTCCAGTTATTTTATCATGGCAACAAAAGTAAAGTCTGGAGTAGGGTCCCACTGTGAACACAGAGGCTGTCCAAGGACTCACTATGCAGAACAGGTTGGCTTTGAATTTGTGGTGACCCCCCTGCCTCAAGACTGCATTTCATATTTCCTGCCCCAACCAGACACACAGTTCAGCTCCTACTAACTTGTCCCCCCCCCATAAAAACAGTCCATTTTCACTAACTGGATGTTTTAAAGGCAATTTAAAGATAGGATTTGACATTTCCTTATGTAGAGGCTAGTAAACATTATAGGCTATTAGTAGCTGGGGAGGCGATTGATGGTTACTGTGAACAAGAGGCAGCTGATACAAATGTGTTCGGTGTCTTCATGCTGGCATAACAGGCAGAATAGAGCAAGGTCTAAGGATTCTGCCTCCCCACAGAGTCTGTGGCGAAACTGGATAAGACCAGTTTGCTCTTTAGGCTTTAAGGCATGTGTGGAGGCCAGCATCAGGACCTCAGGCTGCAGAACTTGAAGATCAACAGGGAGAGGCACTCACTTGAGCCTAAAGGGTAATGGGATGTTGCCTGCTCCGATGAGACTGAGGAAGGTCCAGGACATGGGCACACAGCAGTGTGTGATGTATGTATGTGTTGGGCATGGGTGCACAGCAGTGTATGATGTATGTATGTATGTGTGTGGGCATGGGTGCACAGCAGTGTGTGATGTATGTATGCATGTGTGTGGGCATGGGCGCACAGCAGTGTGTGATGTATGTATGCATGTGTGTGGGCATGGGTGCACAGCAGTGTATGATGTATGTATGTATGTGTTGGGCATGGGCACACAGCAGTGTGTGATGTATGTATGTATGTGTTGGGCATGGGCACACAGCAATGTGTGATGTATGTATGTGTGTGGGCATGTGTGCACAGCAGTGTGTGATGTATGTATGTATGTGTGTGTGTGGGCATGTGTGCACAGCAGTGTGTGATGTATGTATGTATGTGTGTGTGTGGGCATGTGTGCACAGCAGTGTGTGATGTATGTATGTATGTGTGTGTGTGGGCATGGGTGCACAGCAGTGTGTGATGTATGTATGTATGTGTGTGTGTGGGCATGGGCACACAGCAGTGTGTGACGTATGTATGTGTGTGGGCATGGGTGCACAGCAGTGTGTGATGTATGCATGTATGTGTTGGGCATGGGTGCACAGCAGTGTGTGATGTATGTATGTATGTGTGTGTGTGGGCATGGGTGCACAGCAGTGTGTGATGTATGTATGTGTGTGTGTGGGCATGGGTGCACAGCAGTGTGTGATGTATGCATGTATGTGTTGGGCATGGGTGCACAGCAGTGTGTGATGTATGTATGTATGTGTGTGTGTGGGCATGGGTGCACAGCAGTGTGTGATGTATGTATGTGTGTGTGTGGGCATGGGTGCACAGCAGTGTGTGATGTATGTATGTATGTGTGTGGGCATAGGTGCACAGCAGTGTGTGATGTATGTATGTGTTGGGCATGGGTGCACAGCAGTGTGTGATGTATGCATGTATGTGTGTGGGCATGGGTGCACAGCAGTGTGTGATGTATGTGTGTGTGTGGGCATGGGTGCACAGCAGTGTGTGATGTATGTGTGTGTGTGGTCATGGGTGCACAGCAGTGTATGATGTATGTATGTATGTGTGTGTGTGGGCATGGGTGCACAGCAGTGTGTGATGTATGCATGTATGTGTGTGTGTGGGCATGGGTGCACAGTAGTGTGTGATGTATGTATGTATGTGTTGGGCATGGGCACACAGCAGTGTGTGATGTATGTATGTATGTATGTGTTGGGCATGGGTACACAGCAGTGTGTGATGTATGTATGTATGTGTTGGGCATGGGCACACAGCAGTGTGTGATGTATGCATGTATGTGTTGGGCATGGGTGCACAGCAGTGTGTGATGTATGTGTGTGTGTGGGCATGGGTACACAGCAGTGTATGATGTATGTATGTATGTATGTATGTATGTATGTGTGTGGGCATGGGTGCACAGCAGTGTGTGATGCATGTATGTATGTGTGTGGGCATGGGTGCACAGCAGTGTGTGATGCATGTATGTATGTGTGTGGGCATGGGCGCACAGCAGTGTGTGATGTATGTATGTATGTGTTGGGCATGGGTGCACAGCAGTGTGTGATGTATGTATGTGTGTGTGTGGGCATAGGTGCACAGCAGTGTGTGATGTATGTATGTGTTGGGCATGGGTGCACAGCAGTGTGTGATGTATGTATGTGTGTGTGTGGGCATGGGTGCACAGCAGTGTGTGATGTATGCATGTATGTGTTGGGCATGGGTGCACAGCAGTGTGTGATGTATGTATGTGTGTGTGTGGGCATGGGTGCACAGCAGTGTGTGATGTATGTATGTATGTGTGTGGGCATGGGTGCACAACAGTGTGTGATGTATGTATGTACATGTTGGGCATGGGTGCACAGCAGTGTGTGATGTATGTATGTGTTGGGCATGGGTGCACAGCAGTGTGTGATGTATGTATGTGTGTGTGTGGGCATGTGTGCACAGCAGTGTGTGATGTATGTATGTATGTGTGTGTGTGGGCATGGGTGCACAGCAGTGTGTGATGTATGTATGCATGTGTGTGGGCATGGGTGCACAGCAGTGTGTGATGTATGTACGTATGTGTGTGGGCATGGGTGCACAGCAGTGTGTGATGTATGTATGCATGTGTGTGGGCATGGGCGCACAGCAGTGTGTGATGTATGTATGTATGTGTGTGGGCATGGGTGCACAGCAGTGTATGATGTATGTATGTATGTGTTGAGCATGGGTACACAGCAGTGTGTGATGTATGTATGTATGTGTTGGGCATGGGCACACAGCAGTGTGTGATGTATGTATGTGTGTGGGCATGGGTGCACAGCAGTGTGTGATGTATGTATGTATGTGTGTGGGCATGGGTGCACAGCAGTGTGTGATGTATGATGTATGTGTGTGTGTGGGCATGGGTGCACAGCAGTGTGTGATGTATGCATGTATGTGTTGGGCATGGGTGCACAGCAGTGTGTGATGTATGTATGTATGTATGTATGTGTGTGTGTGGGCATGGGTGCACAGCAGTGTGTGATGTATGCATGTATGTGTTGGGCATGGGTGCACAGCAGTGTGTGATGTATGTATGTACGTGTTGGGCATACAGTGTATGATGTATGTATGTGGGCATGGGTGCACAGCAAGCTTTGGGGGTCAGAGAACAACTGTGGAGCTGGGTCTCTCCATCCACTTTATTATTTTTTAATATAAAATTTAGTGTTTTAAAGATTATCTATTCTCGGGAGACCACACCAACTATAAAGGGTCAGTGGCTCGTCTACTAGGGGAACTGCCCTTTCCCAGGATTCTATGCCCCAAACCTTTCCCCGGGTCCATGCGCCCCAACTAGTCCCTGCCCCACTCTGGGGCCTGACTCCAACCCCAGCAGAGTCCTGCCATTGAGGTGCAGACCACACCAGCCAGAATGGGTGGGAGACCCCCTCCCAGTAGAACTGCACCCCTCCTGGATTCTTCCCATCCTTCCTTCCCCATGCCTGTCCCTGATCCCTCTGCTGGGCCTATCTGGGCTAGACAGTGAGACTTCAAATAACAGTCTGTTATTCCCACTCACCCATGCAGTCTGAGCATCATTCATACTCACCCATGCTCTCCATGTTCATGGGTTCCTCTTCTTCAGCAACTAAAACACAATGAAATATCATATTCACATTGTTGAATCCAATGACCTCACTTTGTTATAATACTGTAAAACATCAAATCTAGAACAGAGATGAAAACATGCACTGAAGAATTCAGCTGCCACGCTACTGGTTACAGAAGAAGCAGGTGTCTGTCCTTCGCTTGGGTGATGTATGTGCTGTGGCGTTTCATGAATAGTGTAGTGTGAGGCAAATGGGAGGAAGATTAACCGCCAAACATTTACTGTCTGACTTTATAACAGCAAAAGTATTCCATGTTACTTGGTAGGTAAAGCCAAAGTATACACACACAACAACATACAATAACACGTAATAGCCAACTGTACCTGGTAATGACTGTTTGGTCTTCTTTTTGACATGCTGGCCCTTTTTCTGGCTCTTGGGGCTCTTTTGTGGTTTTGGAGCCATGGCTCTGATGTAGGCTACAAAAAGAGGTACATTATTTAGTCCTGGTTTGTGCACTCAGGTGTGAGGCATTCTTACTTGGTGAACGTGATGTTTTCTAGGTTTGGGACTAGACTAAGCTGATAATGCATTTTCAGTAGGAACTTTGGGTTGGCTGAATCCTGTGACTACAGGTTGGAATGCAACAGCAGCGTGATTGAGAAGATCCTGTTCCTATGGTGCCATGGGCTGAGGTGCCTCCTCACCATCCCCGAGTCACTGGGGCCTCATTCTCTGTGGTTGCTCAGTGCTGCCTCGTACTTTGTCTCCTCACAGATGCCTGGGCTATACTGATGAGCTTAAAGCCGGTGGGATGAGCCAGGTCTACAGCACCGACATCTGTGCTTAATTCTTAAATGAATATAATTTGTCATACTCCTGTCTTAGCAAATGAGCATGTAATTATTAAGGTCTTATTTGTGCCATCCCAGGATGCTTTGATAGGCTGTAGCACGGGACAACGTCATCCTATGACATTAAATCCCTGTCAAGATAGACTTATCCTATTAAATGGATAGAGATGTGATTTCAGAGTCTGGTATAGTGGCCATGCCTATAATTGTATCTCTTGGGGGTTGGAGCAGGAGGATTGTCAGGCATCTGGGCCAGCCTGAGCTACAGTATAAGACTTGTGATTCCCGGGGTCTATGGACCAGGATTTACAAACAGTTTCTCCTTTTTAGCTGAATGGTCTTGGCAAACCATAGACCTTCTTAGTCTTTGTGTGCTTCTTTGTTTGGTGGGGATAATAAAATCTACCTCAGAAGCTGGCTATGAGGGCTCCATGAAAGTAGTAAACAGCCAATCATTAACACTGTTACTTCCGAGTGGTTTGTCATATTGTGAACTCAACAACAACACAGGTTGGGCATCATCTTGTAGCTGATGGCTGAGACGTCGTCAGTTTTGTTGATTTTTTTACCCAGTTCCTTCATTACAGAATCCTGACCAGAGTACGGGTGTCTGTGTGTTTGCCATACATGTCTTTCTTGTACACACTGGAAACATGATTTATTATTATTATTGTGTATGTGTGTGTGCCCATGCATGATGTGGGGGGAGGGGAGTGGCATGTGCGATACTGTGCTTGTGTGGCTGTCGAGGGACAGCTTTGTGGAGTTGTTTCTCTCTGTTCACTTTTGGTTCTAGGATTGAACTCAGGCTGCCAGATTTACCCAGCAAGAACTTTTCATGTTGAGTCCCGAAAAGTCCAATGTGTCTCAACCTCCACACCCCACCATCCCTCAGATTTCTGTGTTTCGGTACAAACATGTCTTAGTTGGGGTTTCTATTTCTGTGATAAAAACACCATGACCAAAAGCAGGTTGGGGAGGAAAATGCTCATTTGACTCACACTTCCACACTGTAGTCCATCACTACAGTGATGGCGGGCACTCCCACAGGGCGGGAACCTGGTGGCGGGAGCTGATGCAGAGGCCATGGAGGGGGCTGTTTATGGCTTGCTCCTCATGGCTTGCTCAGCCTACTTTCTTACAGTGTCCAGGACACCAGCCCAGGGATGGCCCCACCCACGATGGACTGCCCCCCCATCACTAATTAAGGAAATGCCCTGCATGCAGATCTTATTGAGGAATTTTCTCAAATGCAGTCCCCGCTTTTCTGATGACTCTACAGTTGGTGTCAAGCTGACATAAAACTGGCCAGCACACAAACAGGGCTATTTAAAGCCATGGCCTTCATTGATAAAGGTGTAATTTATGCCTTGATGGATATTTTATGATTCTGATAATGTTTAGACATTTCTATCCCTCCCTCTCTTCCCCCTACACCTCCCCCTCCCCCAGTGTGCAGGGGCACTTGGGATGTCATGCCTTAGGCACAGTCTACCTGTCATCATGATTTTTTGAGAAAGGGTCTTTCACTGACCTGTTCACCAAGCGGGCTAAACTGGCGGGCCATTAAGCGTGAGGAATCTTTTTGTCTCTGCTTCAGAAGCACTGAGATTTCAAGTATGTGTTACCAACCCTCCACTAAAAAACCTTTTTTAGATTTACTGTTTGTTTTATTGTATGTGTGTTTTACTTGCATGCATGTATGTGTACCATCTGCACATCTGGGCTTGCGCATGCAGATCAGAAGAGGGAATCAAGTCCCTTGGCCTGCAGTTACCGGCGACTGTGAGCCAGGCCCTCTACAAGGGGATCAAGTGATCTTAAGCACTGAGCCATCCCTCCAAACCTTCACCCTGTTTATTTCCCCTGGTATTTCTGTGACCAAATTCAGGTGCTCACAGTTGTAAGGCTGGCATTTAGCCAGCAAAGTTACTTCCTCAGCCCTGGGCTTCCGACTGAAACACATTTAATAGCATCTATTTATTGATTTTTGTATGTGTGTGGAGGACAGAGGACAACTTGCTGGAGTTAGTTCTCCTCTTCCACCATGTGGGGTCTTGGTAGCAAACTCAGGTCACCACACTTGGTGGCAGGTGCCTTTACTCATCTGCCCAAATTTCTACTTTTTAAGTGGCTCTCCCGGCTTTTTAGATGAAGTGTTACCCACCCCAGTGTCCAAAATCGTAAATTCAAACTGTGGACATCATTCTCTTTTGGAAGATTTCTCATCAGTGTATTCCTCTCCGTGTTCTATTTCAGTTTCATTTGGCTGGAAATACTCAACAACAGCCTGGCTTTGGTGGCACTCGGGAGGCAGAGGCAGGCGGATCTCTGTGAGTTCGAGGACAGCCTGGTCTACAGAGTGAGTTTCAGGACAGGCTCCAAAACAATACAGAGAAACCCTGTCTCTAAAAAACAAACAAACAAAATACTCAACAACATTGTAAACACCATTCAGCTTCATACAGCTACAGCATTGGCAATCACACAGGTGTGTGCGCATGCGCACACACATTAATGCTGCTGATAGTATTACGGCCATTACTGTTCACTGCATATTTTATACAGTGAATGTTATTTCTACATGCACGAAATGGTCAGGTCGCTTCCCTATACAAAGACATTCTCTTGGAGTATAAGATTGATGTCACTTGAAATGCAAATTTCCCAAGTCCCTTCTACTTCTGAAGAGTGGAGTTTGCATTTTAGAAGCAGGTATCAGAAGATCCTGTACTGGTGGTCTGCTTTCTCTCTCAGCCTGACTTATCTGCTGACAGGGGTTCTCAAACACACTGCCTGAGGGGTTGCTGTTCAGTATACAGTACTACTAGGGAACTACTAGGGAGGAGAGGCTACGCTAGAGGAATGAAAAAAAAAAAACTTCCTTCTTCGTCTCCCATCCCCCAGGGATCCGCTTCATCCCACGTTAATCTTCCACTGTGTTGATGAGAAACCAGGATCACGTCATTCCCATATTCACTTATGCATAATTTATTGAGCTCCTACTGCGTGCCAGGCAATGTGAGAGCAAGGACAAGACAGTATGTGCTGTCTGTTCCCGCATTCTTAGATCGCGGTTTGCTGTCTCATGGCTGTTTTGTCTCACTGGCTTAGGCTGGGAGTTTTTTGAAAGCAGCGGGGGGGGGGGGGGAGTCTTTCCTTACTTCGTAGACTTCACTGCCACCACCACATTTGGGGAGGGTTCTGAAAGCCGTTGAAATGGTTACGAGCTATTTAGTTTTCCCATGCCTCCTTTTTCCATTCTGAACCACCCTTACCTGGAATCGCTAAAGGGAAAAGAAAGCAACCTCTTGGCAGTACCCGGGAGGAAAGCTCCTTTGAGGGTTGAAGATGCTCGACTCCTCTCGCTCGGAAAAATCAATCTGAAATCTCCAGCGACAGCAGCCAGGCAGCCGGTGTTGCTAGGACGCCCCCGTTGCTAAGAGGAGGGGGGAAAGGTCTCTTTTGCTGAGATTGACAAACCCCCTGGCCAATAGCGTATTGGCGCTCAACAGTTTCTTTTATGGAAGGCTTGTAATTGGTTGTCACGTTGTGACGTCACCCAAAGTAACCCCAGAGAAGCCGGCAGTTCTCCACCAGTCAGGAGAGCGCAAGCGATTTCCGCTGCTCCTAGTAGAGCCCAGCCAGGTCCATGCCTGGCTTGGCATCCACTGCAGCATTACTCAAAGGGTGGGCAGCCCCAGGACAGCCACCTGACTCCACTGCAGGGAGCAGAATGCACCTAGAACCTGGGTAAAATTGCGGTGTGGAGCGGAAGTTGCATTCCAGTTGTCCTTGACGTGCTCAAAATAATTTTGTACAGAGTTTCATTCAAGCCTTAAGTACAAGTCTCAGAGGGAAAGCTCGACTACCTGTTGATTGTAAGGATCATTTCATCTGACTATGGGCCCTCTGGGATGGTTAGACGGAGCTCGTCTTGTCTCTCCAGGCAGCGACGGCTGCTGCTTCCTCACTCTCCTTTAAAAATACAAATTAGAACTGCTAATTTGTAACCCGGCAAAATTCAGTAAAGTAATACAGTTGACAGACACGATTGGTCTAAAGAGTCTTTTATTTTATTTTATTTTTGATAGGAGCTCACTCACTGCCATAGAACTCTGTCTGAAGGATGGAGGATGGATGGATGGACGGACGGACGGGTGGATGAACCATAGATGCCACATCTTAGCAGAGCCGAGATTAATTTACACTCTAGATATTTTTTCAAATCTCTCTCTCTCTCTCTCCCTCTCTCTCTCTCTCTCTCTCTCTCTCTCTCTCTCTCTGTGTGTGTGTGTGTGTGTGCGCGCGTGTGTGTGTGTAGGCAAGTGCCAGTATGCATATATGGAGGTCAGAAGACAGCGTCAGGTATCCGTCCTTGTTTGTTGTTTTTATGTGTAGGAACACTAAGATTACAGATGTGCACTGGCACACTTGGCCTTGTGGGTCCTGGGATTACAGATGTCTGCTAGCACACCCAGCTGTGTGTGGGTCCTGGGTTCCAACACTGCCAGGCACGGATAGTTCTCTGAGTCATATCTTCAGCCCCATCTTCCAGACATCTTTGAGGTTCCCTCCCCAGGTAGCATGCCTATTCTTCTGTTGGCAAAACTAGAAATCTTAGTCATCCCTGATTCCTGGTGTACAAAAACTTGTACAAAACTCTGAACATGACCTGAAAGATAGCTGGCAGATGCCAGATGCCTTCTTACCTCTTTTCCTGCGTCTTCACAAGTTTAGCCCAGCACTTTTGGTCCACTTCTAAGAACCCAGAAGCACGAAGGCTCAGGGGTAAAGGGTTGGCAGAAGGCTGAAGGGATGAGCACTTATCATGTAAGTGTGAGAACCCAAGCTCAGATCCAAGACCCCAGAGGCACATCCCAGTGCTTGCACAGTAAGATGAGAGATGAAACAGGAAGATTAGAGCTGTTCAGTCTCCACCTGGGCACTAGCTATATGTCCCACTCACACAAAGGTTACATTTTTTTTTTTTTGGAGAGTTTGGCGTTCTGCTCCACCATGTATCCATATCGACGTCAATTTAAAATGTGTGAAGTCACTGTTGGCTAGACTAGACATACTATCGAAAGAAAGAGAAATAGGCAGCCATCACATGGCCGTCACTTGATTTTAGGCAGCTCTGTCACCCTGTCTCAGGAGATGGCATGTTCCCAGTGGCTCCTGCTGGCACCCATGCAAGCCTCCCCTCTGGACACAGCGGCTCCTGCTGGCACCCATGCAAGCCTTCCCCTCTGGACACAGCGGCTCCTGCTGGCACCCATGCAAGCCTTCCCCTCTGGGCACAGTGGCGTTGCTTCTATTTCTGCTTCAGTCTCTGTCCTTTTCCCCATCTTCAATGCGTCACGAGACCCTTCATCTTTCAGGGCTCAACTCAGGTGCCATCCGCTCTGCACAGACGCACAAACACACAGGAGAGCTAGTCACTCTCTCCAACTCTTGCATTTGAGTTCACAACATGCAGCTATGGCTACTTTATGTGGCACATCCCTTCTTGACTGTAAGGCTGGAGTAATATCTCCTTCCTAAATGGACACCATCCAGCACAGCTCCTGAGTCACTCATATCATATTATATATACATTCATACATAATATATATATATTTGCTTATGCCAGAGCACAAATGCAAGAGAAATTAACAAAGGCTTTTAAAAATCCTTCAAATGACATATTCTCCTTCAAAAGTTTTCCAATAACTGCATTTAAGAACGACATAACCTTTAGATGCACCCCAACAAATACGTCAAAAGTCACAATACCAATCAAATAACAAAAGAAAAGGGAAGTGATTAATGCTTTCTCTATGCTGCAGATTCTTTAGTGGGCGTGGCCAGAAGAGGGGGCCAGGGTGACATGCATGTGTGTGTGTGTGCACAGAGTCAGAGTGCAAGTTCCTGTGTGTGCAGGTGTGTGCACATGCATGTGTGTGTGTGTGCACAGTCAGAGTGCAAGTTCCTTGTGTGCAGGTGTGTGTACATGCATGCATGTGTGTGTGTGCACAGAGTCAGAGTGCAAGTTCCTGTGTGTGCAGGTGTGTGTACATGCATGTGTGTGTGTGTGTGCGCACAGAGGCAGAGTGCAAGTTCCTGTGTGTGCAGGTGTGTGTACATGCATGTGTGTGTGTGTGCACAGAGGCAGAGTGCAAGTTCCTGTGTGTGCAGGTGTGTGTACATGCATGTGTGTGTGTATGTGCACAGTCAGAGTGCAAGTTCCTGTGTGTGCAGGTGTGTGTACATGCATGTGTGTGTGTATGTGCACAGTCAGAGTGCAAGTTCCTTGTGTGCAGGTGTGTGTACATGCATGCATGTGTGTGTGTATGTGCACAGTCAGAGTGCAAGTTCCTTGTGTGCAGGTGTGTGTACATGCATGCATGTGTGTGTGTGTGTGTGCACAGAGGCAGAGTTCAAGTTCCCGTGTGTGCAGGTGTGTGCACATGCATGTGTGTGTGTGTGTGCACAGAGGCAGAGTTCAAGTTCCCGTGTGTGCAGGTGTGTGCACATGCATGTGTGTGTGTGTGTGTGTGCGCACAGAGTCAGAGTGCAAGTTCCTGTGTGTGCAGGTGTGTGCACATGCATGTGTGTGTGTGTGCACAGAGGCAGAGTGCAAATTCCTGTGTGTGCACACAGAGGCTGAGGGCAACTTTGGATCTTGTTCTCATTGGCTGTCCATCTAGATGTTCGAGACAGGCTTTCACACTGGCCTGAAGCTCACCAGGTTGGCTAGACAGGCTGGCCATAAAACCCCTGGAAGCCCCCCCCCCCCGTCTGCCTCCCCAAGAGCAAGATTACACGCACACAACACATGCTTGGCATTTTTAGGTGGGTTCTTGGGGTCAGATTCAGTTCTCATGTTTGTGCAGTAAACATGGAGCCCCTGCGTGCCTGTGAGAGCCCTTCGGTGTGAGCAGGTGTTGAGCTTTGGTGAGGCACCAGATATGTCTAACTTTTTTTTTAACATTAGGGAACTTTTAATGTTTTTAAAGTGGTACTATTATACCTAAAGCAAGGAAATTATACTTGCGCCTAAATTTGTTACTGTCTACACAAGTTCCACTGACAAACTAAACTTTCCAAATTTGAGTGTGTGGGGCCACATTGCTTCCCTACGCGTAGGACAGACAAGGGTGGGATGAGCCTTCCTAGTAGATCACAGGCAGACTCCCCAGCCAGTCCTGGCCCCACAAAGAACTTTCTGTTAGAGAAAGAAGGGGAGAGGAGGGGGAGGGAGTCAGAGGAGAGAACGAAGGGATCCTTTTCTCAGCCAAGCAGACAGCTTTGAATTTAAAATAAGATCTGTGTTAAACAGTTTTGTCATGTGAGGGGACAAATCATACGGTTCTATCAGAAGGCAATTCTCCATCCCTGAGGCTAGCCAATGTTTCCCTACACTTCTGAACAGTTGGGCGTGCTGTTTCCAAAGCTGTCTGGTTTGGAAAATTAGATCTGTAATGTTAAGATAATAATTAAATCATTAATTTGAAATGTAAGCACGGGCATGTATATCTGTGAGAGAGACCGTTTCCCCCCTGAGTCAGTTAATTTTCCTTTCTCTGAAATGCTCTCACAGAAGCAGCTTGAGAGCGAAGGGTTTAATCTGGGTCACAGCCGGAGTGTACGGAGTGTTTAGTCCGTCATGGCAGGGAAGGGGCCAGGGCAGCTGGTCTCTTGCTCCACAAGTCAGGAAGGAGGCAGAGATGCATGCTGGTTCCTCACCCACTTCCTCCTTTTCATCCGGGCAAGGACCCAGGTCCTCCATGCAGTGATGCCACCTACAGTGAGAGTGGTCTTCCCGTCTCATTTCACCTAACCCGGGTAATCTCTCACAGGCATGCCCAGAGTCCAGTCTTCTAGGGGATCTAGAGGCCATTCTCACAGGCATGCCCAGAGACCAGTCTTCTAGGGGATCTAGAGGCCATTCTCACAGGCATGCCCAGAGACCAGGCTTCTAGGGGATCTAGAGGCCGTTCTCACAGGCATGCCCAGAGTCCAGTCTTCTAGGGGATCTAGAGGCCGTTCTCACAGGCATGCCCAGAGTCCAGGCTTCTAGGGGATCTAGAGGCCGTTCTGGATCCCGGGCACCCGATGAGTGTGGAGGCAGGGTATGTTTCTTTGTGTATATGCCCACTGGCATGCTGTCTATGCTCCACACCCATGCGTGTTACAGACAGCACTAACTAGACTCAGTGAGTTTTAAAGAAAACAAAGAAGAGAAATGAAGCGGGGTGGGGGGTTAGCAAGGAAATGGAGGGCTGGGTATGATCTTTATAATGTGCACATATACGATAGTCTCAGAAAATAAAGAATTACACAAAAGGCTGCATTTCAGCCACATGTAATAGCATTGTTTTGTAGTCATCTATAATAAAAATAATTAAAAGAATCTCAATAGTAGTAAAATAATGACAGGTTTCTGTGTAGCTGAACAAAACATTTTCTTTACACCCTTATAAGATATTTAATATCTGTTGTTTACTTTCCATTAAAAATGAAGGCAAAAACACATGGACTCAGGATTTTACAAGGCCAAGACCATCATTTTCTCCTACTTTACTTGAAAACCTCGTTCTATTAGGTGGTTTTCAAGGGTGATAACACGCACGGAGCTGCCATCAGCTCTGATATTGATGCCCTCTTTGGGAATCCCACCAAAGGGAGTCCTCCTGAATATGTTTTACAGTCAACTTTTCTTCAAAAATACACTCCAAAATACAATAAAGATGCAGCAAACAACAGCAACAGAGTCATTTATCACCCTCGGATGTTGTGTTAATTTCTTTTCTATTGCTGTGATAGAGCACCATGACCTAGGCGACTTCTGGAAGCGTTTGCTTTGATGCTCAGTTTCTGAAGACTGGAGTCCACCACAACAGGGCGGAGGCAGCAGGTAGGCATGGTAGCTGGGAAGGAAGCTGAGCACTCACATATGAATTGTAAGCATCAAACGGAAAGAGAAAACTGGAGTGGATCAAGGTTCTAACTCCTAAAGCCCGCCCTCACTGGCACACTCCCTCCAGCAAGGCTGTTGCTCATGAACCTCACAATGCCGCCAAATGGGGCCCGAGTGCTCAAACACGCCAGCCTCTGGGGGACATTCTCATTCAGACCACCTCAGGTATCATGTACAATTCACATCAGTATGATGGTGTTTTGTATGCCATCTTGCTCATGTCTGCATCATCCCAAGAGATGCTAAAATGCTATGATGGCTGTATCACTAGGTTATGGGGATTCTCCAGCTCTGTTTTCATCGTACAGGAACACACACTTGTAACATGGTAAAGGTTAACGTAAGGATGACTGACCGAATCATAACTGCTTCTCTTTCCTACTTCTGCCCTGCTTTCCAGAAATGTCCACCCAGATATTTGACTCTGGTGCCAAAGATGTCTTTCTTTTAGCTTCATGCCAGCGTATCCTATTTTTGAAGCTTTGTCTTTAGTGTGTGTGTGTGTGTGTGTGTGTGTGTGTACATGCGTGTGCATGCACATGTAGGCGGGTCTCAGCCTGAGTTCATGTGTACCACATGCCACATGTGTGCAGGCACCTGTAGGACCAGCAAAGGGTGTCAGATCCTATGGTGCTGGAGGTAGAGTTGGTTGAGAGTTGGTTGCTGCTATGTGGGTGGTGAGAACTGAACCCAAGCCCTCTGCAAGATCAATAAGCTCTCTTATCCCCCAAGCCGTCTCTCCAGCCATGAGTGGGTTCTACTGAACCAATAGTACTACTACGCTGATTATTGAGGTTCATTTTCCCGTTTGTGTTATCTATATAGTTTTGTTAAAAATCAACAGACAGACTCTAGGTTCTTTGCGTTGGCATATGAGTTTGTTAAATTAAAAACAACCCAGCCCTTTGGAATTTCCATTAGGGCTGGATCCAAACTATAAATGAACTGTGCAAAACCAGAGATCTTTAACAATATTGAGTCTTTGCAACTCATGAACACAGCTGAATTTTCCATTAACTTTGATTGTCCCAAAGACAAGAATGGACACCTGTCAGCACATAATACGACCCATAATTCACATGGATCATATTAATACTGATTAATATTAATTAAGTAGTTAATACACACTATTCCTTTCATTGGAGAGATTAGACATGAGAGGAAGAGAGAGTAAATGATTTCTTACAAGCAAGCAGGTAAGTGACATAGAAGGGAATTTGGGCCTCATTGAACTAACAGTAAAGCCTAACTTTTTTCATTCACTACTAGACACAGCTCAGTTGCATCAGGGCTGAGGAAGGGTCACCCCTCATTTCTGCAAACCTCCCCACAATTCAGATCATTTCTGAACAATTGTGTGTTTCAAATTCTTGCTACATTGATAATAACTTCGGCTGCACCAAGGAAGAAGACAGTGTTAAACTGTGCAGAGACATAAGGGCATTAGTAATTAAATTATACTTCCAAATTGCACTTGAGAATAGAGTGTGCCAATTATATCCTCTCAACAGCTAGCTTGTCTGTCACACTCGGGATTTGGGGATTTGGATTAATGAACAGCATAAACTTTTTGCCCTCCATTGCAAAACAAGAGTAAAAATACTTCCCCCCACAAAAAGACACAATAAAGGGTAATTCCAGTTATACATTGTGCAAATTGGTTTAGGAGTTGAAAAAAAAAGTTTCCAGAATGGTCGGTCTGCTCTGGATGTAGTTTGTGGGATACCCTGTTGGGGAGATCTACTTACTTTACAACTTTAAAACGTATTTGTTTTTTCAAAGGAGAGCATGCACACAGTCCCCCACTACCACAAATTATGAATTGAGTTTCCCACGTTTGGGGAAATCGCAGGGGTCAGGACATCCAGAGTGTACTGGATAAGCCTCATCCTGGGAAAACCAGCTTCGTGATCATGGAATCTCCCCTGCGGGGTAAGTATTCATGCCCCACGATAATGAAAATAAGGTGATAAATGAAAACAAATCTCAGGTGGTTGTAGTTAAAGTTAGCCAAAGTTCCTGCTGTCAATCAATGTTAAATGTCTCAGAGGGATTCGTGAAGAAGGGGCTGCAGTTTAAAAGTCTGCTCCCAAGCATTTGCTGTAAGGGTGTATTTTATTTTTGTGGACAAGTGTTTTGACTATGTGTTTATGTGTGCACCCCACGTATCTACCTGGTGTTCTCAGAGGCCAGGAGAGGACACCTGGTCTGCTGGAACTGGAATTGCAGATGGTTGTAAGCCATCATGTAGATTCAAACTTGGAGCCTCCGCTAGAGCAGCAAGTGTGCCTAATGTCTGGAGGTTTTCCTCCAGTCTGGCACTTTTGAAAAATACATGTTTGGTGGCTGAGAGATGGCTCAGCAGCTGAGAACACTGACTGCTTTTCCAGAGGACCCAGCACCCACATGGCAGCTCACAACTGTCTGTAACTCCAAGATTTGACATGCTAACACAGACATACATGCAGACAAAACACCAATGCACATAAAAGTTAAAAAGGAAATTGCATGTATGGGCATATGCACCTAAGTGTGGCATGCTGGTACACATGCATGCTTGTGGTGGCCAGAGGACTGCCTATGATGTGTTGTACTGAGAATTCAGTGGGACAAGGACTCTCATTGGCCTGGAGCTCACCAATTAGACTAGACAGGCTGGCCAATGAACTCAGGGATCTCTCTGTCTCTCACCTCCTGCAGGACTAGGATTGTGGGTGCCACATGGATTTGGGGGATTGACTCAGTTCCTCAAGAGTGCAAGCTTCTTTCTTCCTTCCTTTCCTTCTTTTCTTTCCTTTTTTCTTCTTTTTTTCTTTTTTGTTTGTTTTTTCGAGACAGGGTTTCTCTGTATTGTTTTGGAGCTTGTCCTGGAACTAGCTCTGTAGACCAGGCTGGCCTCGAACTCACAGAAATCCGCTTGCCTCTGCCTCCCGAGTGCTGGAATTAGAGGCGTGCACCACCAATGCTGGCTGGCAAATGTTTTTCTAAGCAAACTACCTTTCAGCCTTGTTGTATTCACATTGCACCTCAGGGCTCCCCAGGGCTCTTTCTGTCCTCTGGTTTGGGGAGAGTCAACAGCCCTTCATTTCCCGTCCTTTGATAGATGATCCAGGGCTCCGGATGGATTCCTTGTAATCTCTGTGTTCACATTGTCTGCAAAGGTGAGTATTGCGGGTCTGGGAGCCAGGTTACTGCAGGGGAGCCTCCGTGTGTATCCCACACAGCCTTTACAGCTCCATGCCACCTGTTGGAATGGTCCCCTCGTGATCCACCTGCCAGCTACTTTCCAGCTCCCGGGGAAAGCCCAGGATGGGAGCGCAGGGAATAGGCTGCTGGGGGCGTGGTGGGAGAGAGAGCCGGCACCACAGCCACACTCCTCCCCACCTGTCTCAGAGAAAGGCCGCCCCACAAAGGGCGTGGCAGGGAACCCGAGCCTTGGGGAGGAGGGTCACGAGTCTGGGCCCCGAGGAGGGCAGACGGCTGGAGCTGGAGCCTGCCGGGCTCAGAGGAGCCGAGGGTAACCCTGCGCTGATGTGTGGCTTCCTTCTGCGGCTAGCAGGACCTGACTCCTCCCCGCGGGTCCCCGCCGTTCCGCCCGTGGCCCCTCGGCGCACCTTGGGCCTCAGGTGAGCCTAGCCCAGCGCTGCCCCGGGGCATCAGGTGTCGTGGGAACGTCGTCACTTCGCCGGTGGCGCTCGTTCGCTCGGGGAGGGAGCCCGATGGCTCCAGCCGCTGGTGACACAAAGCGGGAGGGTAGGGGCCCAGGACACCTGCGCCAGCCATGGAGGGCACCCAGAGGGTAGAAGAGTGCGAGATGCACCGGTTTGGCCTCACTGGGGCTCCACCACGGACCGCAGGTCAGTGGGGCTTGTGACTGGGGTGGAGACACCCTCTGTGTCAGTCAGCTCGGCAAGGTTTGGAGGTGACAACGGAGTCCTGCCTGTCGATGCTAGCTGCGCTTTTGCAGGAGGCAGGTGAGGATGCAGCGCAGGCTGCCCCTGGAGCCCAGAGCGCTCGCTCGCTCGTTCTCTGCTTGAGGTCAACTGGACTCCCACCAGGGTCTCAGAGGCCATCCTGGAGTGGTTTCGTGTCTGCTCTTAACTTGGGCCCGTCCTTTGTAAAGGCTGTGCCCAGGGGTAGAAATGGGGGCAACCGCAGGGGCTCTGCGCTAGTCTGGATTCCAGCAGGTTGCAGAAGCCAAGATCACAGGGTGTGGTGTCTGGAAGGCAGCAGGCCAGACTTGGCTTTCTAGCTAGGAACCAGCACCACAGAGGCATGGAAGAAGAAAGAGGGGGGAGGAGGGAGGGCAGAGAGAATAGAACCGGGGTCTCATTTTGCCGGAGCAAAAGCTAAGGCTCAGTGTGGACCTAGTGAGCTGCCCCGAGTCATAGAACCAGAGAGGGAGGGAGGGAGGAAAGTGAGGAGGGGTCTCATGATGCGGAGCAGCTCTGAAGAAGGAGGTTGTGGCAGCTTGTGGTGCTCTCTCCAATTACACATTCGCTCTCTGCCGCTGCATTTCTGCAGTTCAATCCAATGTAGCCCCTGACTGCTGCGAATAAAAGATCTGTCTAGGGCTAGCACCCTGACACCTGAGGTTCCCTGTGCAGGCCTTGACATCAGCTGCTGTCAATACCTGGCCAGCCAACGTGGCTCCCCGTGGTCTGTAAGCTTAGCAGCCAGTCCAGAAGGAAAGCCGGGCTTCCGAACAACTTGAGCAGTGTTTTGAATAAATTAATGGTGGTTGGCTGTCTTCTCTTGGCTCCTGTAGGTTACTGTTACATGGTGCATGGCCAGTGTGTTTAAAGTTTAATTTCCTCTGTATCATACATGGGAACGGGCTCGGTGGGACTTCAGTAGTTCACAGAACACTTAACTGTCAACGAATTCATTATTGTAGTTACTGATACATAGCAATCGGCAGAAACTGTTTTAAGTCTCTCCTAGTTAGGGTTTCTGTTGCTGTGATAAAACACCATTACCAAAAGTAACTCAGGGAGGAAAGAGTTTATTTCAGCTTACAACTCTCAGGCCACAGTCCAACACTGTGGGAAGTCGGGGCAGAGGCTGGGGACATGAACTAAAGCAGAGGCCACGGTGAAACGCTGCTGGTTGATTTGTCCTTAGGGTTTGCTCGCCTGCCTTCCTTCCTTTTTCCTTCCTTCCTTCCTTCCTTCCATCCTTCCTTCTTCCCTTTCTCCCTTCATATCTACCCTTTGCCCTTGCAACCCTCCGCTCCCCCCAAAAGAAATTTAAGAGAGGAGAAAGAAAAAAGAGAGAAGGAAAAAATCAGTCTCATCATTGGAAGCTGTAGTGTGACAGTGAGTCGTGCAGTAAATCCTTTTGTCCACATATCTTCACCGGTTCAAGGCCTCTGCTTCTGCTGCACTGTTGATGTTGGGACCCCACTGGAGCTCCTCTTGGTTATTCTGTTGTTGCCCTGTGTTGTGGAGATCCTGCAGCTTTGGGTCTGCAGACTGGTCCCTCCCTTGCTCCAGCAGATCACAGATGAGGTGGATGTTGCAATTGGCCTACTTATAATCTTGGCTCTGGGCTTGGGCAGCTGCAGGGTTGGTCAGCCCGCCAGCCCTCCCTTGTCCTCACCGCCAGGGTGAGCTCTCCTGCATTGCCTTGGAGATAACACCCCTGGAAGCAATGAGCAAGGGGCGGGGCCAGTTGCGCCTCTATCCGCAGGGTTGGGTCTCCCACACCTACACCTTCAGGATCAGCTCTGTTGTGTGCCTGGGGTAGGGGCCCCTCTGTGCTGCTGATGAGAGGCGGGGCCAGCTCTTGAACTCATGACCTCAGGGCCAGCTCTCCCACCTGCCTCGGGTGTTGATGGGGGGAACCCCCCCCCAGCCTGTGCACCACATGACCCACCAGCAATGGGAACAGCTCTCCCATGCTCCCGCGGGGGCTCACCCACACCTCTGCCAGCGGGATTGGCTCTATTGTGCTGCCCGGGTGAGGAGGAGGGCCTGCTTGCCTGCTGCAGCTGGTGGGGGGCAGGGCCAGCTCTCCGGCCCTTCTGACCTCAGGGTCAGCTTCCTGCTCAAGCCACACAGGGCAGAGGAGTAACGGGAGATCAGCCTGCTTTCCTCCCTCCCTCCCTCCCTCCCTCCCTCCCTCCCTCCCTCTCTCTCTCTCTCTCTCTCTCTCTCTCTCTCTCTCTCTCTCTCTCTCTCTCTCAGTCTGCTAGCTCTGTTTTCCCCTCCTTTTTTTATTTAAATTTGAAACAAGGTTGTATTACATGTCAATCCCAGTTCCCTCACCCTCCCATCCTCCCCTAGCACCCCCACCAAACCCCAGCCCACACCCTTTCTGCTTTCTTATATCACCTAGGACCATCCATCTACCCAGGGATGGCCACCCCCTCCCCCAAGCGGGCTGAGCCTCCTACCTTAATATTAAGAAAAGGCCCCGAGCACACCTACAGGACAATTTTTATAGGGGTGTTCTTTTGCAGTTATGATTCCCTCTTCCACGGTATGGGTATGACTGGACTGTGTCAAGATGACGACAACCAACCCACAAAGTCCCACAGCCATACAAGAGAAAGAAGCCATCACTTCTTAGGATTTTTCACTCGAGAATACCCTACCTTCTTCAGAAGAGTAGACGAGCAGAGCAATTAGAGCTCTTGTCTCCCCTGGACAAGGCTGCGGGCTCAACCCCAGCACGGCGAAAGCAAACACATGCTGTCTCAAACACCCTCTGCTCTTTAAAATTAGTTTTTCATGCTCCTTTCTCTCCGTTATGTCTTTACCCAAGAATTGCTATACACACCCATCTTTTGAGGGACCGTGTGACAGTGGAGGCAACCACACGTCAATGCATGCCCGTGTGGTTTTCTGTGGAAGGAACTGACTGCATTTGTGGCATAGTAATGTTTTATGCATTATTGCCTTCACTCAGCAGTGGCCTTATTAATCTTTCCATTACTCAGGAGTTTAGATTGTTCCCCATGACTGGCTTTTATAGCCCAAATCTACATTTTAGGAATGTTGGGTTTGCAGAGAATGTTGTAATCCTTGTCCAACCTGCGATTCTAGACCTGGAAAGCAGTAGGTCCGATTTATCAGATGTGTAAATGTAGGCTAAACTCCTCCCCCTTCATTGTTGAGTGCACAGCATTATGGAAACTTTCAGCACAGAAGGGCTTCTGTTCTGTGTGGGAGGACTCGACTTTCTTGGTGAGAGGGGGGATCTTATTTGAATGGGTTTCCATAGTGTCACTACTAGTCTGCCAGGAAATACCAGGTAACTCCCAGTCTCTGTAGAGACTTCTTCCTCAGTCTGAAAAAGCTTCTTTACCCCTTTCAAAGAGGCAAAAGAGATAGTACATACACATGCTTCAAAGAGTAAAATGTGCTGGGTAAGAGTAAACAAGTTCAAGTATTGGGCCATTTGGGAAGTGGGCTGCAGTGGAGGGCTGCCTTCCCCGTGTAGCAGAGGCTCACATAGTCCCTAGAAACCTCTTGGTGTTAGCTAGAGAGGAAATGAGGCTGCCTGCTTACGTTCTATGTTAAGGCCTTCTTTGCATTTTATTTAATGTTTGCTGCAATCTTCCGAGGATAGATACTACCATTTGCAGGACTGAGGCTCAATGTGGGCTGAGCGAGTTGAGGCAATTCATAGAAGTATCAAGATCCAAACTGGTTCTTGGTTCTTAGAAAACCTATTCATTGATTACTAATGGCATTGAGGTTTTGTTTCTCCCCAGAGAGGAAAATGAATGACCATATCCACATGAAAATCTGCACATCATTTCAGGGTCCATTTACTCTCTGAAGTCCTTACTCATCCTCTCAGGCTCTGATCTTTTGCAATGACTGTATCTGGTACCTGATGAGCCAGAAAGCACACATATACCCTAATTTTTAACTAGATGAGAATTCACTGAAGTAGTTGAAACCAGTTGGAAACTGATATCCTCTCTTCTAACCAATGCTCACCGAAGATGGTGCCTGGTACAGGACGCTGGGGCAGCCATACAAGCTTTTTGGACGTGCTAACCAAAGCAGTTTTGAATCTGAGAAGGCACAGCTCTACCTTCACCACCTGCAGCAGGCTGGATCCATGTCTTTGATATGGAAAGGAATTTCAGGACTAGCTAACCTGAAGCAGAGTGGGAGCTGATTAATGATGCTTCAATGCACTTTTAAAGCATGAGGGTGAATGAGAAAGAGGGTGGTCCAGGAAGGAACAGTAAGGCATCGTGTGCATGGGCATGGGCTTCTCAAGAGAAGGCCACCAGTGTTAGCCTCGTGTACCATTTTGGTGGCTTTCAAGCCACATCTCCAAGCATTGCTGGGAAATTTCCTTTCTTTCCCACTTTGATAGTTAGGATGACAGGTGGTCCCAGAGATATTTAAGATGGAATTATAATCTAATAAAGTAAAGCCAAGAGCCACCAGGGTTGTGCAAGGGGTTTATAAGATGTCCTTTTCCTGTTAAGGGGGTTTCCCACTGAGAGTTAGTTCTGAGAAAACTTCAGGTTTACCATTGGAAAGGGAGGGAGGCCTTAAGCAATTGCTAATTGTGCTAGAATATTAGATTCTTCCTGGTAGGAGGCTTGAACCCCTCTCAGAGTGAGGAGCCAGTCCATTCTCATGTCCCCTGCTTTCCCATCTTTCTTTTCTGTGTCTTCCCTTCCCCACTGAGTGGAAATGTTTGGTTCCCTCCCTAGAGATGGCAAACCCTGAGGTGGCTGGAAGCAGCTGCAGCTCCCAGCAGGATGAAAGTCCTTGCACTTTCCACCAGAGCTCATCCCCCAGTGAGGAGCTTCTCTTAGAAGACCAGATGAGGCGGAAACTCAAATTCTTTTTTATGAATCCTTGTGAGAAGTTCTGGGCTCGGGGTAGAAAGCCGTGGAAACTTGCCATACAAATCCTGAAAATCGCAGCGGTGACTGCCCAGGTAAGCATCCCCCATCGCCCAGCACAAGCCGCTTTGCATAGCAGAGAAGGAGGGCTTCCTTTCTGAGACAACTTTTTAACTGCATGCATGAAGACACAAAATAAGAAAAGATACAGCTGTCTTAGGTTTTCATTGCTGTGAAGAGACACCACAACCACCGTGACACTTACGAAGGAAAACATTTACTTGGGCCTGGCTTACAGTTTCAGAGGTTCAGTCTGTTGTCATCATGATAGGAAAAACATGGTGGCGTGCAGGCAGACACGGTGCTGGAGGAGGAGCCCAGAGTCCTACACCTCAGTCCACAAGCAGCAGGGGGAGACCCCGTGTCACATTGGGCTGAGCTTGAGCATGAGACCTAAAGCCACACCTCCTAAAGGTGCCACTCCCTATGGGCCAAGTATTCAAACACGTGAGTCTTTGGAAGCCATACCGGTTCAAACCACCCATCAGCCGTAAACCCTTCTCCCTTGGACATTTGTGAAAGACTTTGGCTTTTTAGTGCGCACGTGTGTGTGTGTGTGTGTGTGTGTGTGTGTGTGTGTGTGTGTGTGTGTGCTTGTGTGTGTGTATATGTGTTAAGTTTCTTTAAATTTTTTTTTTTTTTTTTTTTTTTTTTTGAGACAGGCTCTCACTATTTAGCTCTGATTGTCCTGGAACTCCCTATAAAGACCAGGCTGGCGTTGAACTCACGGACATCCACCTGACTCTGGCTCCCCAGGGCCGGGATTCAAGGTGTACACCACAACATCCAGCTCATCTTTATCTTTCATTATTATAATTTTACTACCATAATAGTTTTAACAAACAAACAATTTTAACATTTGGATGCTAATAAAGACATCCCTTGAGAGGTACCTAAGTCTTCCACACATATTAGCTGACTCCCAACGTGAGGTTTGTCTCTTCTTCCTAATATTTTGGGCATTTCTTTCTTTAGAAACTGCATGGATTTTTGCTGTAGGCAATCTGGATTCTCACAGGCCTGCATTATACGAGCTGTGGAGAGGAAGAATGTGGAGGTTGCAGAGGGGGACTAGCATTGGCCTGTGGAATATGTGCCTCCATTGTTGAGAGAAGGGGAATTTCAATCTGTTTTCCATAGCTTCTTTTAGATTTTTTTTTTTTTTTTTGAGGAATCACGTTTTGTGATTGTTGAGTGTGCTGCTGTGGCTTATTATTAAAATGGATTCTGGGGCCTGGTAAAATGGCTCTGCTGGTAAAGGAGCTTACAATCCAAGCCTGGCAATCTGAATTTGAGTCCTGGAACCCACATGGTTGAAGGTAGACTAACTCTTGTCAATTGTCCTCTGACCCCCACACACGTGTGCACATACAAACAAAATAAATAAATGTTTAAAAACCAAAAAAACAAGACCAGCTTTCCTGCTGGTGAGGGGAACTATATCTTGCTAAAAGCAGAAGGACAAAAATGAAGGCCGAGTTTAGGTTAGTATTTTTATTTTCTGTTCTTGTGAACACTTGTTATTGAAGGAGAGTTTTTTTTTTTCAGTGTTGAGATGGCTAATCTTAATTGCTTATTGAAAACAAGTAAATAGTAAACCAAGGGAGTTGCTAGAATCATTTGAAGTTGGTGGAATGCTTATTTGAAATTTCCAACCCTAGAGTTGGGTGACCATTCTGTCCCCATTTCCTGTCATTCTAACCATCTCCGACTGGGGATATCCTCTCTCACCTTACGGAGAAGGGTACTGATGCTTGCAGTGGTTAAAAGCCCCATGGCTCACAGTGACTGCGTGGGGATTCCAGAAGCAGGTGCACTTACCCTTCAATACATCACCATGAAAACGCACAGTTCTCAGCATAATACTTGGCAACCTGCACTTGAAGTTTTATTTCCAGGTGATAATGCAATATGCCACAGCACTGAAAAGCTTATTTGTGTCATTTCTGTGGAGGGAGCCTGTACCAGTTGGATAGAAATGCTATTTACTTAGAATAATAATAGGCACATTCGGGTGACAGGTGTGTGTCAGGCTCAATATGTACACATGTTCATGCTCAAGTCTTAAAGCAAACTGGACCTGAGCAGTGTATCTCTGTCCCTCAGACAGTGATGAGGCTTACGTGATTGTGTGCCCCGAGGGATACAGGAAACTATAGCAGAGAACAGTCATGCCCCATCTTAGATTTGCACACTCACAGGGCTATGTTCATACATACCCCCTCACCTTTTTACAGGATCCTCAATAGTTACTGGAGTGAGCAAAAGGAGTGTAAGTCAGTGGCTTGAGCCTTTTGGTAAGAAACACACAGAGGTGTTTAGGTAAGTTTTTGTTTTGTTTGCATTTTTGAGATGGGGTCTCAATCTATTGCCCAGGCTAGTTTGGAACTCGCTGTGGAGACAGGACTGGCCTCAACGTCAGTGCAATCCTGTTACTAGCCTCCCAGTGCTGCAATTACCGGTAGGAACCTCCATACCTAGCATCTGAGTTCTCTCTCCCTCTATCTCCCTCTCTCTCCTCTCCCTCAGAAGAAAAACTACATTTAAATTGTGTGTGTGTGTGTGTGTGTTTGCCACATATGGAACAGTGCCTTTAGGAGCCAGAATAGGGTGTCAGTTCTCCTGATGCTAGAATTATAGGGCATTATGAACAGACTTGAGTTCTAGCCCTTTGCAAGAGCAGCAAATGCTTAATCACTGAGCGATCTCTCTAACTCCCGTATTTGACCCTGTCTCTTGGTTTCTCTCTGACTGCTCGGGAACTTGCTTTGCAGACCAGGCTGGCTTTGAACACATGAAGGTCAACCTGCCTCTGCCTCCCAAGTGAGCCACCATGCCCAGTGAGTGATCCACATCTGACTCTTAACTATCATCTCTCCTTAGTCTGGACCTGAGCACTCAAACGCATCGCACACTGGCTACTTTCTCGTTGGGAAAATGAAGGTGACTTGGTGTGGATGATCTTTCTCTAGGGGAAAGGAGCCTCTATGACCGGAGGTTTTGCTTTTCAGCAGTGGAAGGAAGATGTCTGCAGCTCTGAGCCCTCCCCAAGTTTCCGTTTCTCTCACCATCTCACTCAGTCTCTGGAGAACAGCAGGTCTCTCAGACACTGTAGCCTCTGTCTGTCACCATGTCACCAGAACAATGGGGAGGAAGGGAGGAAGAGAGGGAAGAGGGAAGAGAGAAAGAGAGAGATGGAGAGCCAGAGAGGGACAGAGGCAGAGGCAGACACAGAGAGATCTCACCTTCACCTGACCTCTAACAGTGTTGCAGATTACAGAGAAGATGTTACCACAAGCCATGCATCTGTGGACTCTACTGTGAGATAAGTTACCCGTGTGGGATGCTGAGGCAGTTCCGAGGAGACGGTTCCTCTTTTACAGAGTCCTTCCCCAGCCCCAGCCTGGGTCTCTTAGACACGTTTTGTTTAGGTTCTCTTGAGATCAGGACAAATTGTTTCCTTGTTGTCTAGTACTCGCTCAGTATTGAATTCTGGGAAGAACCTGGAAGTTTGGATGCCTTTATGAGAGTATCTTTGGAGACTTTGGGGGGATCCTTGGACCAGTTTTGATAGCTTTAAGATCCCTAGAAAACTAAGCTGTCATTAGGTTTAGAGAAACTCTTCAGAAATGAAAATCAAGTTAGGTAGAAGATAATGCTGTATGTCTAAAGGAGAAAGACAAATGCATCCTTTGTCACCAGATCCTGGGAACAGATTTCCTAGAATGATGGGATAAATGGAGCTTGGGTGTAATCTTTCAGACATGGATTACAGTCTTAACTATGCACTTCCTAGTCATGTGACTTTAAAATTATTCAATTCCTCTGAACTTTTACAAACACATCTGCAAAACTGTTGTATTAGGGACTATGCTGTGTGGCTGATAATCGTGGGGTATATTTCTGCAGAGAGAGAGAGAGAGAGAGAGCGAGCACATATAAGGGAGATAGAGAAGGAGGGAGGAGATACTGAAGTGGCTTGGGAGAGAAAAAGCATCTAGAAACTTGAATTGAGGCAAGTAGAGTGAAGCAACTTTTTTCCAAATCTGAACAGCTGAGATTTGTGGAAAATTCTGCCTAAATATTAATGAGAAGTTATTTTAGGATACTCTAATTTAGAGAATATTGCTTTCATTTTGGACCTTATTGGCGCAACTTGGGTAACAAGTCTAGGACTTTAGTTTGTTCATAGCACATAGGCTTTATTAGTTTGTCATCTAATGAGTTCTCTCCTTCCCTCCCTCCCCCTCCCCCTCTGTCTCTCTGTATGCATGCTGTGTGTGAGTGTGTATGTGTGCGTGCATGTGTGTGCGCGTGCATGTGTGTGTGAGTGTGGGTGCGTGCGAGTGTGTGTGTGTGTGTGTGCACTTTTGGGCATATGAATGTGAGTGCATACTTGCCCTGGTGCGCATGTGGGGATCAGAGGACAAAGTGTGTCAACTCTCATCTTCCAGCCAGGTCTACTGTCTTGTACTGTGTGCACCATAGCTGGCCCACAGCTTTCAGATATTCTCATATCTCTGCCTCCCACGTCCCTTGAGTAGTGCCGGATTGCTGGCACACACCTGGCTTTTCTTTGGATCTGAGAATTTGAACTAGTAAGGAAAGTACTTCCACCCACTGAGCCATGGACCAGCCCCCAAGCTGCCAAATCCCTTGCAAACTCTGGCGGGTCAAGCCCCTGAACCACATGTCTCCCATTCTTTTCTGTTCAGATTTCTCATCATCATGCTGTTTCTCTTGTCTTTAAGCTGGTCCTGTTTGGTCTCAGTAACCAGATGGTAGTAGCTTTCAAGGAAGAGAACACTGTAGCCTTCAAACACCTCTTCCTGAAAGGATACATAGATCGCATGGATGACACGTATGCAGTGTACACTCAAAATGATGTGTACGACCAGATCACCTTTGCAGTGAACCAGGTAAACCAATCGTGTGCATCTGCTGTTGGTTTTGCTTGTTCGTTTTAGGTATTAGGGGTTGAACTTGGGCCCTGCACGGCTAGGCAAGCGTTCTAATAATGAGGTACCCAGACAGTGTGTACTCTTTATTTGGGAGAAAGAACAGCTGGACAAATGCTAGCAACAGATTATATAGAAGCCCACACTCAAGTGTTGAACAGTTCTGCTTGGAGATGACCTATGAACAAACCATTTAAATATAGCTTAAGGGCGGGAGAGATGGCTCGGCAGTTAAGAGCTCTTCCAGTGGACTTGAGTTTGCTTCCCACCCCCCACATCAGGCAGCTTACAACTTCCTGTACCTTCAGCTTTAGGGGATCCAATGTCATTCTGGCCTCTGCAGGTACCCCCTCCCCCGACACAGGGCACAGGTGCATTCACACACACACACACACACACACACACACACACCACACCACACCTAAAAATAAAATACACACTTAAGAATTGATTGAAAAATATTGCTGAAAAACTTTTATACAAGTGGAAATTGATAACAGCTTTCATTTCCAACGAGCAGAAACATCGAATTTCAACGACTTAATTAAAAGAACCAGGGTCAATCGAGAGCTTCAGTATTTGAAATTACTAAGTAGTCATTATGTCTTCAAAGCTGGTGCTTTCAACCAAGGCCTTAAGCTCATGTATAAGCAAGGCTTTTATGTCATGCCTGGTGATTACCCTGAGATGCTGAATAACTGCCCTACAAAAAGGAAACTTGTTTTTCATACCCTAGGGTCAAGTTTTCATTCTGGGTTATTCTTGCTGTAACTAGTGCTTTCTCAAGGGTTGAAATCACTTCTTTTGAAAGGATAATTAAAAATGCTTTTGAAGTCAGTGTATTGTTTGTTTGTTTTTAGAGACAGGGTTTCTCTGTCTAACAGCCCTAGTGTCCTGGAACTTGCTCTGTGGACCTGGTTGGCTTCAAGCTCTGTCTGCTTCTGCCTCCTGAGTGCAGGGATTAAAGGCATGCACCACCACAGTGCTTTTAACCCAGGGTAGTTACAGATCACATTTCAAAATCCTTAACTCCCTTCCCCAGCAATCATGACTTCATTTTCTAGAGGTAACCTATTCAGCGACCAAGAGCTGCTGGGGTGAAGCGTGTCTTTCTGGAGCCAATGCTCTTGATTAGCAGTGGGAAGAGAAACTTAGAGACAAAAGCTGCAGAAAGTTGGTAAACACAGCCATGCCCTATGATTTTTAGAGGGAAAATAGCAAATGGCTTAGTGATGAAGATAAGTTTAGAGACCTTTCAAAAACAAACGTGTGTGTGAGTGTGTGAGAGTATGAGAATGTGAGTGTGTGTGAGAGTGTGAGATTGTGAGTGTGTGAGTGTGAATGATTGTGTGTGAGTGTGAGTGTGTGAGAGTATGAGAGTGTGAGTGTGTGTGAGTGTGTGAGAGTGTGAGTGTGAGTGTGTGAGAGTGTGTGAGTGTGTGAGTGAGTGTGGGTGTTTGAGTGTGTGTGTGAGTGAGTGTGTGAGTGTGTGAGTGTGTGTGAGTGTGAGTGAATGTGTGAGTGTGAGTGTGTGTGAGAGTGAGTGTGTGTGAGTGTGGGTGTTTGAGAGTGTGTGTGAGTGAGTGTGTGAGAGTGTAAGAGTGTGTGTGAGTGTGAGTGAATGTGTGAGTGTGTGTGAGAGTGAGTGTGTGAGAGTGAGTGTGTGAGAGTGCTGTGTGTGTGAGAGTGTAAGAGTGTGTGTGAGAGTGTGAGAGTGTGTGTGAGTGTGTATGAGTGTGTGAGTGTGTGAGAGAGTGAGTGTGTGAGTGTGAGAGTGTTGTGAGTGTGAGAGTGTGAGAGTGTGTGAGAGAGTGAGTGTGTGAGTGTGTGTGTGTGAGTGTGTGTGTGTGTGATATCTGTGCAGGATATGGCACGGCATTTGTGTCAAGGTCAGAGGACAGCCTTGGTTGCCAGTGCTCATCTTCTGCCTTGTTACATCTTTTGTTCACCATTGCACGTACTAAGCTAGCTGACTTGCAAGCTTCTTGGGGGGATTTTCTTGTCCCTGTCTCTCACCTCACCATAGGAAAATTGGGATTATAGATGCATGCTACTGGACCGGTTTCCCATGGGTTTGGGGATTTGAACTCAGGATTTGGTGGTGAGTGTTTTATACACTAAGCCATCATTCAGCCCTAGATTTAACTTTTAAATGTATTAAGTATCTGTAAAGCATGGTACCAAATTTATATATTTCTTAGGTGTTATGTAGAGACGAGAAGTAAACAGTCCATTGCATTTTGCTGTTTTGAGGCAGGACCTTATGGAACCGAGGGTGACTTGACACTCTCTGTAGCAGAGGCTGGCGATGATGTCTTGATTCTTCTGCCTCCGTCTCCGTAAAGCAATTGCTATGTCTAACTAAAGACCCAGTAAATCCTTTATAAACCACCGTTACCTTTATCACTCGTTCTAAACTTAGTCTTCAAAACACTGTCTGGCATGGAAGCCATGCATCTTGTTAGATCTCCGTGCTCTTAGCTGTCACATTTCTTTCTGATGCTCTAGGAAAATATCTGTAAGGATAATATGTGAAAGCAGTTTCCCACTCACAGGTGTGAAAGGCTAAGAGCAAGATGTCTACATGTTCAGCTCTTGTTGGAAGGGATACAGGGGGCCAAAAGGCCTGCAAAGTCTCTCTAGCCCCGCTGTGTGGGAAGCGTTTGGTCTGACAGTCAAACACAGCATGTTAATTCCTGCATCTGGCTGCTTCCTTTTAGTTCCCAATCAGGCGCCCCAGTACCTCTACACGGCTTTCTAAAGAATCCATCAAAATCATGACTCTTATCATATAGTACTGCTCATGCAGGCAAGAGAGACATGTTCTGTCCATGTCCATGTCCATCTAACCCTCCATCATGCTCAACAGCATGGCATTTCATGATGTTACTCCATGAAGACGGAAGCATCAGAGAGACACAAAAATGTTGGTTAATGGGTTCAAAATCCTTACCGCATGTGACAGGGAAGGAACACAGATGAGCATTGCACAATTGCTTTACTTCTGTAGTGTAGTGCTTGGCCACGAATCTTTAACTCTGCTTTACTTCGCCAGTCAAAGAATGACCTGCGATGCTGCATCTAAGTGAGAAGCCAGGGGATTGTGGGACAGGAGTGTAGTGTAGGGAGAGCCTGTGGTCAGAGGAACTGACCTGGAGAATCCCTGGGTCTGAGTGTTCAAGGCCTCGGTGGGGCTTTCCCTGGACTCTGCTGTCCCTTCTGGTCCCTGCTGCTGTTTCTTATAGCCTACTCACTCGGATGCAGCATCCCAGTGCGTGTTTCCAGGATGTGTGCACCCCGAGGGGAGATAGGAGCCTGCCCTCTCGTGACATGTCCAGGAAGGGTTACCATGGCTTTGCCTTTAGCCCGGCTGGCATCCCTTTGTCCTGGTTGGTGTTCCATTCCTATCTTTCTCTTTTGGATGAAGTACTTGCAGCTTCGCAACATCTCTATTGGCAACCATGCTTATGAGAACAAGGGGGCGAAGCAGTCGGCTATGGCAATCTGTCAGCACTTTTACAAGCGAGGGACCATCTGTCCCGGGAATGACACATTTGACATTGACCCAGAAATTGATACAGGTAATGATCTCCTATAACCTGAACTATGTTTTTTAATTTGCGGATCTCTATGTAAGCCCTGTGATGACTAGCCCTAACCCTATGGCATTGGAAGAACTATACAGTTCTGTGTCTGCCTCTATGTGAACCTGTGTTATACAACTCATGAATTCAAAAGAAAATGGATAGATGAAACATTGAGGAAGTAGAGACAGGGAGAATGATGACATTCTTAGACAGAGTTTGAATGTGTCCAAACCACTCTAGAAATGTCTCATGTCTTAAAACCAGGAGTGTCAAACCAAGAGGCATTGACGCCGACTGTCTCGATTCTCAAAAGTAATAAACATGAATGATTGGTCTTAACCATCATCCTTTGAAAGTGCATTTTATTTATGGTTTTATTCTTTTCTGTGGCAGAATGTTTCCTTATAGAGCCCGATGAACCCTTTGACATTGGAATGCCTGGAGAAATCAAACTCAATCTGACCCTGGACTTCCACAGGTGAGGAAATCAGGGGGTTACGCAGCTCAGCCTGTGTGTCCCTTCATCTCGAGTATGCTCTGCTTTCCAGACTCCTGACGGTGGAGCTTCAGTTTAAGCTGAAAGCCATTAATCTGCAGACTGTTCGCCACCAGGAGCTTCCTGACTGTTACGACTTTACCCTGACTGTAAGTGTGGGCTGCGCTGAATGCGGCTCCTGTCTAGAGAAAATCTGTTTTATCTAGGTGTACGGTCCAGGGTCACATACTGGTACTAAGTACGGCATGGCATGTCCCACCCAAATGTGCCTGGGGACATTGCTGCAGCTGCTCTACTCTGCAGCTTGCTTACTTGCTGTTTGTCTTCTGCACCTTAGTGCATGTCCTGTGAGGAGGGATTTAGCTTGTCTGTTATTGTATGTGGCGTGGGGCCTGGTGCACAGCAGATGACCAAATACTAGTATGTCAGGTGTGGTGGTGGTGTGTGTGTGTGTGTGTGTGTGTGTGAGAGAGAGAGAGAGAGAGAGAGAGAGAGAGAGAGAGGAAGAGAGAGAAAGATATAAAGAGAAAGAAAAAGAGAGAGAAAGATAGATAAGAGAGAAATAAAGAGAGATAAATAGAGAGATAGATAGAGAGAGAGAGGGAGGGAGAGAGGGAGGGAGAGAGAGAGAGAGAGACAGAGAGACAGAGAGAGGGATGGAGAGCTTTCCATTGTTGCCCAGGGGTCTTTGCTGAGCTTCCTCATCATGGATGGTTGCAGCCTTTGGGTCGTTGCTCCCAGCTTCCCTGTGGGGCCCCAGCTACTCCGTTTGTCCCTCCCTCTTCTTCTGCTCCTGGGTCCCACTTGTAGATGGAGCTGCCAAGTTCTCTTAGTACAGGTGCTCTCAAGGGCGTTCAGTATTTCAGGAGACAAGTGTAGGTGGTAAGAAGCTCGGCAGAGGAGGACGCTTGGGGCCAAGCTGATGGCCTCCTACACGGTGGAAGGGAGAGAACTAACCCTGCAGTTCGTCTTCTGACCTCTCCATGTGCACTGTGGCATGTGCTATGTAGCACCAGCACACACATACACATATATCCATACCTACATATGATAAATGTGGGCAAATGTGATTTTTAAAAAGATATATCAATATCACATTTTGTTTGGCCACATGTAGGACAGAATTAGAAACTTTTCTGTGGTGACATATTATTTATTGATGTATTAAAGCTTATCTGAGGATTCAAAAAGCAAAGTCAGACACAAGCTATAGAGATCAGGCACACCTTTAATCCAAGCAGCCAGAAGCTAGGAGGTGGTACACACCTTTAATCCCAGGACTCAGGATTAAGAGGGAGATAGATCTCTGTGAGTTCAAGACTACCCAGATCTACACAAGACTGATCCAGTCCTAAATAGAAATGTCCCACACAAAGATGATCTCAGCACCTGGGTTACACGCTTTTCGTCCCAGCACTAGAGGGCATAAAAGATAGGAGCAGGGTCTTCAGTAGTCAGTATTGGCATTCATTCTCCAGCTACACTGCGGGTAGGAAGACATGGAAGCCTCCGGATTCTCCAGCCACGCTGAGGAGAGGTTACAGTCTGAGGTCTGGTGGAGCCAGGAAGGATCACCTTTCAGTCTGAGGTAGAGTAAGAGCTAGTGCCCGGCTGCTTTGTTTTTCTGATCTTCATCTTGAAGCTTGACCCCCAATATCAGTCTCTAGGTCTTTTATTTATCATGCTTCACCTTTCTTTTATTGGTCCATTTGTACGGCCTTTGCGGGAGCTTGTATTCATGAAGCTTGATTAATTGGTTGTGAAAATGGTGTCTCCAGGAGTAGGTGTGAAGTAATATTCCATCATATAATATAATGGTCATGGAGAAGTTTAACATGAAAAAGCATCCAAACCTGAACAGGATTTTGAACCATACTATCTATGTTGATCCCGGTATCAACCAGCAGACTATGAATTACCATATTACCTGATTGTGAAGATTCTGGGTCATCATCATGTCTTCTCTATTTTGAGTTTGAGGAATGATAAGATTTTGAGATATTACATTGTCTCTATTTTGAGTTTGAGGAATGATGTTTTCAGAATTCTTATAGTCTTGATGCCTTCTTGATTGACTTCTTGTGGTTCTTCAGTTATAAACACATTCTATAATCTCCCAGGAAGTGACCTCAATTATTTTGTTCTCATTTCAGCTTTCATTGTATTTTCTTCTTCTCCCTTTTTATATTTTATATGGTTGATGCTTTACTCTATTCTAGAATTTTCTAGGTGCTTGACATCATCTCTGTTATACTGGAAGCACCTTGAAGCTTTCGGTCCTTTTGTTAGTATTTTTCCCCTCAAACAACACACAGTAGGTGATGTGAATACTGGTTGAATGAATCAAGAAAATGCTTGTGAAATCTGGGTCCTTTCCAATGGCTCGATTTTGGTCTCTAAGTCTCAGATTTATTGAAATAGTATTTAGCATTTGCTTGCATGTGCTAAGTATTTATAACAGAAAAAAGAAGGTTCATCTACATTCAGAAGCCTCACATGTTTTTGGAGAGCCTCCATTAGGTGTATAAACATCTGAATTTCTTTGTGGGTACGTATGTGTGTGGTGTGTTTATGTGTTCACATGTGTGTGGCACGTGATGTGTGTGTAGTCTATGTGCACATGTATATGTGTGTTCACACATGTGTGGGGGCACATTCATATGTTGGTGCTTATATATGTGTGTGTACATGTGTGTAAAGGCCCACAGTTAGCATTACGAGGCTTCCTTGATTGCTTGCCCTTCATCTATTGAGGCAGGTTGACAAGTTCTCTCATTGAACCCAGAGTTCACCGATTCTGGCAAGCCTGGCTAAACTGCTTGCCTAGGAAATCCTTTGTCTTAACTTCTCAAGTGTTAGAGGCAGCCACTGTGTCAGCCTGGCTTCACACGGATTCTGGGGATCTGAACACCAGGCCTCATGCTTGCATATCGAGAGCTTGTGTCTTCAAATATTACAACCTTTATTTCTGTGGTACTTTTTGTAAATCTCATTCAGCATCCTTCCTCCTTGGGGAGATTCAGCATCTATAGAGGCTTACTGAGATGCAACCCGAGACATCTACTGAGTCTCTAGCAGTCCTTGAGTCCTTCATGTTGGAAAATATACTTTCTCATTGGCAAGGACTTTTCACCTCCATCAAATGACACTGATGTCTCCTTGTGTTAGCTGTGTTCTTCAGTCACTGGGGGAGGGCAGGTAACAGCAGGGGCCTAAGTTGTGTGGGGAACAAAGCTGATACTCCATCTTGAGGGGACAGAGTGACTAGACTCTTTGAAGTGACTTTAAATCTCATATCTTAGCAATGTATATTCTAGTCTCCTGATACAAGCAACTTCAGAGAGGTATGAGTAATTCTTTCCAAACTGTTGTAAACAGGATTTAGTTTTTGCTACAATAGAAGTTTCTGCAAGTACAGGATTGTGCGATGTTTCAGTCACTTGAGCTATGTCTGCCTTCCCTGTGTGGAGACGCTTCAACAAAATTCTTTTAAATGGCGGAGCTTTTTGAGCATTTTTTAAAGTTCTTTGAGAATTTTACAGGTGAGTACAATGTATTTTGATCGCATTCTCCAGCACTGTATCCCTCATCCAGATGCTGCTTTACACCTCACAAGTAGTCCACTTGGTGCTGTGTGTGTATGCATGGGTATAAGGCCATTCCCCAGAGCATGGACAACGTATCTGAGATCACACATCCCAACAAAAATGACCCTTCCTCTTCCAGCATCCATCACCTACCAATGGCGCCTCAGCGGGGCGTGAGGGTGAGGTGTGGAGTCTCCTGTGTCTTACCATCGTGTCTTCACAAGTGCAGCCCCTCATATGGCATTAGTTCACAGCGGTCCCCTCATCTTTCAGCTCCTACAGCCTTCTGCCCCTTCTCTCTGATATTCCCCGAGCATGGGGAGTGGAATGGGATGGCATAAAGGTTCACTGAGGACCTTCCCCATCCTTTGGTGGGAAAGTGAAGAGGCGCGTGGATTTTCTTGCCCCTCTTTCCTTTTCTCTGCATGGTGGAAGCAAGGGGATTGGGAGGAGACACAGGAGGATTGCAGAAGGGTTTGCTGCAGCGGTGTGCTACTTGCACCTAGCATTTGTGACTGGTTAGCTTAGAAGCAAGACATGCTAGTAACTGCGACACCAAGCCCTTTGTAATACACGTGGTCCAGAGCGGTTGGAGAAGTCTAGGCCTGGAATGCAAAACAAAACAAAACAAACAAACAAACAAAGAACCCAAAACCAAAACCAAAACAAACAAACAAAACAAAAAAAACCCTCAAAAAACCAAAAAAAAAAAAAAAACCCTCTCCATTTGTGGTGTCTGAAGACAGAAACGATGTTTCTGTTCTGTGATTTCCTAAGACACCAAAAAGCCATCCATTGCTGAGACCCTGCAGAAGGTAGGGCAGAGCTAGCCTGTATGAATGCCTGCCAAGTGAAGTTTCTAGAATAGGAAGGAGGTGAACTCACTCTTGCTTGCCAAGGTGTCCAGGGCTGGAATGACTCCTAGAGAAACAGAGGTTTTAGACTCCAAAATCTCTGTATAGCAGATCTAATTCAATATTATCCACCCATAGAGAAATAAAGGGGACTAACAGTTGCCATGTGGTCAGAGACGAGGACTAGCATCTCCTGCGTCCTTCGGAGAACTGCTTCCTGATGGGTTCAGAGAGCTAGCTTGACTACAAAGCTCAGTTACACACCCTGGCCCTTTTCCTTGTCTTTACAGATAACATTTGACAACAAGGCTCACAGCGGAAGAGTCAAAGTCAGCCTAGATAATGACGTTTCCATCAGAGAATGCAAAGACTGGCATGTATCCGGATCAAGTGAGTAATGAAATCCTCTCCTTTGCAGGGTGGCAATTAAATAACTGAACATTAAATTACTGCCTGCAGGACACGAGGACCACTAAGCAAAAGACTGAGCCAGCTCCAAGTCGCTTGACGTTCTGTAAGCAGGTTGCTGTGTTGTAGATTGTTGCACATGTCCAGTGTTTCAGACAGTGTGCAGCTCTGAAAGAGCTCTTTACCTCCTGTACACCTGCCTCCTCCTCACTAACTACGCACTCAGTTCTGCGCTCCAAGCCTACACATACCTGCTTTCCTCATGCTAATGTTCTTAAACAGTTGGATGAGCAGCAGCATGGGAAACCAAGGCTCAGAAGAAGTGAAGTGTTGTGGTCCGTGGTCTTAGAGTGAGGGGGATGTCAGGTGGGCTTGAAGCTATGACAGACACATTGTAGTCGTCTTGCATCTGGCTTTAAAAGTAGAGTCATGTGGAAAACCTCTGTCCTAACAACACAAACAAAAGTTCAAATCACTGTTGCCCAGTTTCTTTCTGACTGGTTTGCCCAGTCCGAGGCCACCGCGATGAGTCTGCAGAGCCAAGCACTCCTGCTGCCGTTATTTACACCAGGAGGCAGCTTCAAGTGTGCGAGGTTCGCTCTCATGTCACAAGCTTCATTGCCAGCACAGACTTTGCCTGGGTGAGTGGTGAGCAGCAGCCCGCATAGGAAAACGGGAGCAAATGGAATGTGGGCAGGCTGCCTCTCAGATGTTTGTTTCTTGGTTTTTAAATCATTCTAAGGTAGAGTTAGACTTCTGTGCAGCCATTAGAAACCACTTGGCAAACACCAGTAGTTTGCTTTGTTCTAGCACTTTCTGAAACTGCTCAGCAGCCTGCCTGGTAGAGATAAGCTCTCCATGTGGTCCATGGCTGTGCACTTTCCATTCCAGGATTTCAGTGTGGCCGAACAAAGGCTCTCCTCTCCCCTTCCCTCCCCTTCCCTCCCCTCCCTCCCCTCCCTCCCCTCCCTCCCCTCCCTCCCCTCCCTCCTTCTCTTCCCTCCTCCCCTCCATTTCTCTCTTCTTCCTTCCTTTTTTCCTCTCTCCCACTTTTCTCCCCCTCCCATTTTTCAAACAGGGTTTCTCTACATAGCCCAGGCTGTCCTCAAACTCACAATCTTCCTGCCTTGGCCTCTAAGTGCTGGCCTCTTGTGCCACCAAGCCTGTTAGAAGCTGGTCATTTCTTGTTGCCCCAGGCTCTGTTAAAAGCCCCCGTGAGGCCTCTTTCCTGGCTGCCTTCTCCAGAATGGAGAGATGGCTCAGCCACACGGCACTTCTGGTTCAGCAGTTTTATGGCAAGAGCTGAGGATGTCCCCTAAGGGTTCTAAAACCAAACAAAATGACCCTGATGCAGAGTGGGAGGTGCTGAGAGCAGGCTGTGAAGGACTGGATGCCAGCTGGGCAAAAGCGTGTGGGGTCATGACAGCCTCATGGGGGCTGTTGTGAGGATCCTTACACACAGAGTGCTTGGAACTGAGTCAGGAGAGAGCTGTGCCGAGCACAACCTGAGGTTGTGATTTAACTAACTGCTTTTGCATCATTCCATCTGTGTGTGCCGTCCACACTCACTACATCTGTGTGAGAGCCATCCACACTCACTCCAGCTGTGTGTGTGAGCCGTCCACACTCACTCCAGCTGTGTGTGTGTGCACGCGCGCTGTCCACACTCACTCCAGCTGTGTGTGTGTGCACGCGCGCTGTCCACACTCACTCCAGCTGTGTGTGTGTGCACGTGCGCTGTCCACACTCACTCCAGCTGTGTGTGTGTGCACGCGCACTGTCCACACTCACTCCAGCTGTGTGTGTGTGTGCACGCGCGCTGTCCACACTCACTCCAGCTGTGTGTGAGCCGTCCACACTCACTCCAGCTGTGTGTGAGCCGTCCACACTCACTCCAGCAGTGTGTGAGCCGTCCACACTCACTCCAGCTGTGTGTGTGTGTGCTGTCCACACTCACTCCAGCTGTGTGTGAGCTGTCCACACTCACTCCAGCTGTGTATGAGCCGTCCACACTCACTGCATCTGTGTGTGTGTGCACGCGCGCTGTCCACACTCACTCCAGCTGTGTGAGCTGTCCACACTCACTCCAGCTGTGTGTGAGCCGTCCACACTCACTGCATCTGTGTGTGTGTGTGTGCTGTCCACACTCACTCCAGCTGTGTGTGAGCTGTCCACACTCACTCCAGCTGTGTGTGAACCGTCCACACTCACTGCATCTGTGTGTGTGTGTGTGTGTGTGTGTGCTGTCCACACGCCTGCCTTTTGCTTGTCTCAATGTCGTAGATGCCCCGTTAGGTCAGGGGCTTTGCTTGCCTTGTTTACCACTGTGCCCCAGTACCTAGAAAAGTGACAGGAGTGTGGGGTGCTTAATGAGTATCCCCAGCTAAGTACGTTAACAAGCAATGAAGGCTTTTTTTTTTAAAAAAGACGTTCACTGTATGTAGCCCAGGTTGGCCTCAAACTTAGTAGATAATCCAAGCTAGCCTAAACCGTTTGGTAAATTTTCTGTTTCTTGCTCTCATGAACTAGGATTATAGGAGAACCTTTTCAGCATAAAGACCAGAAACTGATACTTAAAGATCTTTGATATGGAGGGTTTTTGCTTGTTTTGTTTTGTTTTGTTTGTTTTTGGCTGTCAATCATTATCTGTATTGGTTTCCTTTTCACATCTTCTACTCTTTTTTTTTGATAATTTTTAATTTAAATTTGAAACAATGTTACAGTTCCCCCACCCTCCCACCCTCCCCTGTTCCCCCCCCAACCCCATCCCATCCCCTTTCTGCTCCCCAGGGTGAGGCCTTCCATGGGGTGTCTTCAAAGTCTGTCACATCATTTGGAGCAGGGCCTAGGCCCTCCCCCATGAGTCTAGGCTGAGAGAGTGTCCCTCTATGTGGGATGGGCTCCCAAAGTCCATTCTTATACTAGAGAAAAATACTGATCCATTACCAGAGGGTAGGTTTTGTTTGTTTGTTTTTTAACTTTCTTTAAATACTAATGGGAAGAATTGCTCATACGTTCCTTTTTTGGTCATCATTCTGAAATGCTTGCGTTATCCACATTATTGTAAAAAGCAGCCAGCACCATCATATTAATGTGTCATCGGTGAACAGGGCGCTCTGTCTTCCAGTTCAGAAGAACACCCACTACATGATGATCTTCGACGCCTTTGTTATTCTAACCTGCTCATCGTCACTGGTGCTTTGTGCCAGGTCTGTGGTTAGGGGTCTCCAGCTTCAGCAGGTAGGGTGCTGCTCCCTGAGATGCCCATGCTCAGCTGCAGGGACGGGATGCTCACAGTCTCTCCTCTTCCCAAAAGGAATTTGTCAGCTTTTTCCTTCTCCACTATAAGAAGGAAGTTCCTGCTTCTGATCAAATGGAGTTCATCAATGGATGGTACATCATGATCATCGTTAGTGACATACTGACCATCGTTGGATCAGTTCTGAAAATGGAAATCCAAGCCAAGGTAAAAACTCTTCTTCCCGATTGTGTTACCACAATGGTAAAATGTATTTTCCAAACTATGAAGAAATTGAAAGCAAACGCTTCCTTCTGAGCCTTGTGTTCAATTAAATGGAAATTGACAAGAACAGTTGTCTTAACTCAGACTCTGTCTCTTAATCAGAGTTTTAAAATCCATAATCCATAAATGCAGGTTGGAGTCATGAGTGGTCACAAAATGCTCTGTGCTAGACCAAGAGAGCGCAAACTCTCCAGGCCACAGACACCAAAGCCATGTGTACGCTAAGGAAATCAGCTGAGAGCTTTCAAGGAAATGTTAAAGTTAGTATTCAACAACAGCCAAAGAGAGTGTGGGGGAGAGAAAGTAAGGCCAAGGGCATGACCTTTATTTCTGCTCACAAGTATGCTTATGTTCTTACTTTTTCCATTGATATTATTGTCTTGAAATAAGATTAATTTGGTCTAGTATCTCTTTAAACAAACATTTTAAAAATTAGCTGTAGTGAGATACCCACCTGTAGCACTGACCACGCCCATTTGGGTGTGGTCACAGGGGCGGACATGACAGAGGGTTAGGTTAGGTTTGGGGTCCTGGACGCCAACTCGCTCTCTTTTGGTTCCGGTTGGGTCACTGAGAGCATCCTGGGTGTGGATCCTTGGAGCCCGAACTTGTGGGTCATCGGTTTCTCGTATAAGTGACTTCTCCCCGAATAATATTAATAACCTATTTTAAACTTAGTCCCTTGTATCTTAATCCATGCATCAGCTCCAGTGGCAATTAACGATATCCAAACGAATCTTGCTCAACTTTGTACTTTCCTAGTCTTGCTGAGATTAACTGCAGATGGCCTAGGAAGCTGGCTATAAACCTAGGCAGAAATTCAGCACACCGGGGCTGGGTCGAAGGGCAGCTTGTTCTCTTTCTCAAACAGTCAGGGTGGGGATCTGGGTTGGCAGCGCATTCAGGAACCTGACCTCTCTTCATCTGTTCTTGTCAGAAGTCAAGGTCTCTTCCTGAGTTCATGGTTGACACAGTGTTGCCTTGACTCAGCCTGTGGGAAGTGAAAATACCAGCTGGTGGCAGCCCTCCACGTCCCTCCCGTCTCCCTCCATCACGTGGCCCAGGCTGGGGAGTAGCAGATTTCATTTCTGTTCACATGCTCTGGAGTGGAGCTGTCAAACTCACCTGCAAGAAGATCTTGGGGATTAAGTAGACGCATGCTTGAGAAGAAGGCGGGGCATGAAGTTATTTGCGATGGGCTGCCTGCTGCTGTATATGGCTGCCATTTGAGTAGTTCAACTTCAGGGAACAAAAGAAAAAAAAGATGCATTTGTAATACATATTCATTTATTTACTTTTGAGATAGGATCTCATGCAGCTCAGGCTATCTTCAAACTCATGTAGCCGAGGCTGGTCTTGAACTCTGATCTCAACACCCCCACCTAATACCATACATGACACAATTTATTTTTACCAACCTCAGCTATCATTTCCTTCAGTGATCCCTTAGTAGTGTCCAACGTTTTCTTCATTTTCTGGTCTATCTTCTCTTCGGAAACCTCTAGCACCCCCCCCCCGTTCCTGTTTCATAAGAGAGGCACCCCTTCCACAGTCGTCTGTCCCTGCTTACTGTCTCCAGAGTCTGCACATTGTCACCCTGTAAATGATTTAGGCTGCTGCCCGAGGCTAGCTCCTTCAGGTGCCTCTCAGGAGCTGACCCCAGGTTCTCAGTGGAGGATGTAGCTTCAGCAACTCTTTCTCCTCTCTGGCTTGTCTGTGTCCTGTAACTGTCAACCGCTTTATCCTTCATACCTGGAACAGCTCCTGATGCGTAGCTACTTAATATTTCTTTCCCAACTGACATATTGCTATTTAACCAATCTTTCCCATTCTATCTAGAGCCTCACAAGCTATGATGTCTGTAGCATACTTCTTGGGACTTCGACCATGCTTGTGTGGCTTGGCGTCATCCGATACCTGGGTTTCTTTGCGAAGTACAATGTAAGTCATCCCGAGGAACCAGCCAGAATTTTATTCCACTGCTTTGCCGAAAGGGCAGGGGGATTCTAACGTGCTTTTCCTCCCACAGCTCCTTATTCTGACCCTCCAGGCGGCGCTGCCCAACGTTGTCAGGTTCTGTTGCTGTGCAGCTATGATCTATCTAGGTTACTGCTTTTGTGGCTGGATTGTGCTGGGCCCTTACCACGACAAGGTACTGATAGCCAGCTTTCTTCCCGACATTATTAACCTCAAACAACAAGGACAATGGCTCGTATTTTTATGACTACTTTTTATTCATTTATATTTTCGTTTGTGTTCAGGTTGGCCTTGAACTCACATATGTAGTCAAGGATGACCTCCTGCCTGTATCTCCCAACTTTGGGGATGGCAGGTGTGTGCCAACATACCTAATTTGCTGTTTTATTCACTTAAAATATCAATATTCTTATTTATTCTTTGAGAATTTCACACATATACACAGCGTATTTTGATTGTATTTTCCCCCTACTCCTCCCAATTCCTTCCAGATTCCAATTTCATGTCCGTGTGTGTGTGTGTGTGTGTGTGTGTGTGTGTGTTTGTGTGTGTGTGTAATCAAATGAGTCCAATTAGTGCAGCCCACATGCACACGTGTGTGGAGTCATCCATAATAGTATGGTCAGTCTACCAAGGACCCTACACTGACTCCCCAACCAGCAGCCATCAATTGCCAACAGTGTTATCCCTCTTAAATCAACTCCATTGACTGTGTAATTCAGCCTTAAAATGTGGAAATCATATGTCTACATCCACATGTAGATCCAAGAATGAGTGCATCACTATTTATACATCAGTCAAATGTGAACCCCCTTCGGGAATCACTGGCGGGCTCCATTGCCTGGAGTCCTGCTTGGAATGTTAGATAATCATGTTCCTTCTACAGCCAGTGAAGTTGGTTAGTCCATTTGAATTCACCAGTATACATCTAAACAACTATGGGGGGGCACCTGTAGAAACATTTGAAAAGGTCGCTGTGAGAACTGTGGTCTTGAGCGGTTGACATTATCTTGAGTTTGGATGAGCTTCAGTATGAGACAAAGGACGGGTGAGTCTGGAAGCTGGATGTCTCTGCAGAAGCAAGCATTTCAAGGGTTTCTTTCTGCATAGGAGAAAGGAGGAGAGGAGGGAGGGACAGGAAGGGAAGAGAGGGGAAAGGAAGGGAGGGGAGGGGACAGGAAGAGATGGGAAGGGAAGGGAGGGGAAGAGAAGGGAGGGGACGGAGGAGAGGAGAGGGAGGGGAGGGGAGGGGAGGGAAAGAGTGACCCTGAAAGGCACTGAGAGAACACAACAGCCCCTCCTGCTCTTGTTCAGGCTGCTGCAGCTCAGAGGAGCAGGGAGAAAGAGCTGCTTGACCCCGGACAAAGCAGCAGGCTAGGACACAGCGCAAGCAGCAAAGCAAATGCTTGTGGCTGCCTGGGGGTGGCTGTGGGGAAGTGTCACCTGGGATGGCAGGTCTGACTATTGGCAGGATGATGTCATGAACAAAAATCTCCCACTGAAGGACGCGGGAAAAAAACTAAACTTTTCCTGTCCCCTTTGCCCAGTTCCGTTCTCTGAACAGGGTCTCCGAGTGCCTTTTCTCTCTGATAAATGGAGATGACATGTTTTCCACATTTGCAAAAATGCAGCAGAAAAGTTACCTGGTGTGGCTGTTCAGCCGGATCTACCTCTACTCCTTCATCAGCCTCTTCATATACATGATTCTGAGCCTTTTCATCGCGCTGATCACAGACACGTACGAAACGATTAAGGTAGGCTCGTCAAAAGCCGGGGCACCGCTGTTCTAGAACATGTGTAGTGGTTAGACAGGGGACACCGGTGGAGAGAGGTGCAACTCAACCCTAACAATTGGGAAATAGAAAGCGGCAAAGGGAAATGAAATTTCCGGAACGCTGACTGTCTTGTTTCTTAGTATCCATGTCAATAAATAAAAAAGAGTTCCATTTATTTATTTATTCATTCATTGTGAGTTGCACTAAGGGTCAAACCCAGGGCCTGGCATGTGTCAGGCACACTCATACCATGACCCCAACCCTTCAGTACTTTTTATAATCTTTTGTTAGACTAATAATGGTCAGTAGTATTGGGTGTACACATTTGAGGAAGGCAAATTTTTGTGGGGTCGTCTGTGGAAGGTGAAGGAGGCGCCGAGCTCAGATCCCAGCCAGGTTGGGACTCTGGCTGCCTGAATCAGGGTCCACCCGAGGAGCTTCCTTCACACTGTCTGCCTGGAAATCGACTGTGGGCATCACAGGACTTAGGGTATTGCTGGCTAAGTATTTCCCAGGAGAGGGCTAAGGGCAAGATTTACAGGTAGACTTTGGGAAGCAGGCCCAGAAGGACTGAAGCCGAGCCCCAGGCCCATTTTTCTTCCACACAGCCTGACAGTGGTTCTGGAGGGGACAGTTCCTGGAAATGCCTGGGAGTGCAAGCTAGACAGGGCCTTCCATCGCCAAATGCGTCATCATGAGTTTGGAATGAATACAGCTGTTGGAGAGGGCCTCATTAACCAGGACATTTCTCTTCTTCCATGTAGCGCTACCAGCAAGATGGCTTCCCAGAGACAGAGCTTCGAAAGTTTATAGCAGACTGTAAAGACCTGCCCAGTTCTGGAAAATACAGGTTAGAAGAGGACCCTCCAGCATCTCTACTCTGCTGCTGCAATAAGTAACCACCGGGGTTCTCTGTGCTTGGTGGAAGAAGTCAGTGTGTGCTGAGTCAGAGACAATATGGATGGCTTGTGGTCACGCACAGTATGTTCAGGTGTGAGTCTTCTGAGCTAACTCACAGCTACGACTTAGCAAGGTCTGTTCATGTGTTTTAAAATAGCCAGTGTCTTTTCTGCTTACATTAGCATTTCAAAAATAGCTGGTTTGAAGAGGGAAACTACTGGGTCAGTGCTGTCTTAGGTGCTACAGCTCTTGCCTGTGTTTGCAGCCCCCTTTACCTCATGGTGTGGCTGGACGTGCACTGGAAAATGAGCTCCAGTCTCCCAGTGCCTTTGGATGACCCAGTGTTCCTTTCCCAAAGCACATTTGACATCATTGCATCTTAGAGTCTCCCCTTTAAAGAAGACACAGCAGGAAAGAGGCCTTCCGCATAGTTGATGGCTGATGCCTGGCTCTTAGAGACAGCCGTTACATGCTCTCATATTCATTTAGAAGCTCTCTCTGCATTTCAGTGTTAAAGTCCAAGGCTGGAAGAGATTCTACACATGAATGAAAGTTAAAGTGTATGCCAAGGGGGTATTTGATCCAACAGGGATGGCCTTATTAACATCTAAGCAGTGTGTGTGTGTGGGGGGGAAATTAGTGATGTGCCTTCCTCCCATTGGCCCATGCAGTCTCAGCAAAGGCATGTGGGGTCAGGATCTGTAGCTCCATGAACTGCAGTTCTAGAACCCAAGCTCAAAATTTTAAAATAAATATATGTGTCTTGAAAAGGTACTGAATTAGGCTCTACATTTTGTAGTTCACTGATGGGCAAGTATTGAGGTTTTTATGGTATACCAGTCATTTTGTATACTATTTATCTATGTAGACATTAATTCAATTATGTGTAATAATGACTTTATATAAGCACATTTAGAAAATTTTAACATTTTAATGTTGCAATAGAGACAATAAAAATAGCTCAAGAAGATGACTTTTTTTCCTTTTCTTTTCTGTTTTCTTTTTGTTTTTTGAGACATGATTTCTCTGTGTAGCTCTTGTTGTCCTGGAACTTGCATTGTGGACTTGAATTCATAGCGATCCACCTGCCTCTGCCTCTGTCTCCCAAGTGCTGGGATTAAAGTGCCTGTGCCTGTGATATTGAAATCTTGATATTTAATCATAGGAATGACTCCAGATGTTGCAGTGTGAGGCTTTACAGTGTTATACGCCTCTTTCGAGGTCCTTGTGGATTAAAGTTGTGACACCTAAGCTTTTCAGACGAGAGTGTTAGGGCTCTGAGTATCTTAGTTAGGGTTTCTATTGCTGTAAGGACAACATTTAATTGAGGGGCCCGCTTACAGTTTCAGAGGTTCAGTTCATTATCATCATGGTGGGGAGCATGATGGCATGCAGGCAGATGTGGTGCTGGAGGAGGAGCTGAGAGTCTTGCAAGCAACAGGAAATCTACTGAGACACCGAGCAGCATCCTAGGCATAGGAAACCTCAAAGCGTGCCCCGACAGTGACACACTTTCTCCAACAAGGCCATGCCCACTGCAATAAAGCCACACCTCCTAATAGTTCCACTCCCTATGAGATTATGGGGGCCAATTACACTCAAACAACCACAGCTGGTACCATGCTTATTTTCCAATTTATTATGATGCCACATGAATTTTAAAACTGTGTTTATTACCTAAGAAGTTCTTATTATTACTCTTTTTGAAATGTTTTTGGACTAACAAAAATATTTCATTGGAAACACAAAACCTGGAGTTGGGCCTGGAGTTGCTTCCCTCTGCATGCAGGGGGAGCTGGCTGTAGAGGAGCAGTATTGGGGAGTTCTGCAGTTAACTGAGAGACCCTCCCTCAATGAATCAAGTGGAGAGCAGTCATGGAAGACTCTTGATATCAACTTCCAGCTGCTATACACTTGTTCACATGCATATACATGAGTGTGCATTTCATGCACACACACAACACACACACACACACACCATACATTGCAAAAAATTAAAATAGATGTTAGAAGAGATTAAAGGTTCTATATAATGAACTTTAGGACATCCAGAGATACATAAAGAGACTCTGTTTCAAAACAAACAAACCAACAAACAAACAAACCAAAAAACAATCGGGGGAGGGCAGAGGACAATGCTGTCAATGCTGATTTATGGGGGTCCAGGGTTAGGTATACAATTGGATGTTTATGTTAGAAGAGAGAAGACATCTAAAATTCATCATCCAAACATCTACCTGAGAAGTCAGAGAAGCAAGAGATCATGGAGAACTAGGGTAAGAGTCAAGTGATATCAGAGCATCAAACAAGAAAATAGTAAATCAATAGGCAAAAATCAGCAACCCCCCCCAATATTCCTTTTAAAAGAGCAGTAAAGTTAGCAAGCCTCTCAAATCTAGACAAACAAAGGAAAGCAATGCAGACACTAATCACTAACGCTTAGAAATGGAGGAAGGGCCATCACAGTGGAGTCCATGGCATTAAACGGATAATCAAGGTGCTGTGAGAATCTCTGTGCACAGCTTGGCAAACTAGACGGAGGGCTTTGGTGGGATCCCTGAAAGCTCGCCTGTGAGGAGCTGAATTCACCAGTGTGAGCATAGGGGAGCAGGGAGCCTCGTGGAAGCCATTGGGGTCACAGGAGTGGAGCCCTCAGAACAGGTTGCTTTTCTCATGGACGTATAAACATACACACATACATACACACACGCACATACACACACACATACACACACATACATATACATACATACACACACATACACACATACATACACATACACACATATACATACACACATACATACACACATATACATACACACATACACATACATACACACATATACATACACACATATACATACATACACACATACATACACACATACATATATACACACATATATACATATACATACACACACATACACACACATACATACACATACACACATACACACATATACATACACACATATACATACATATACACATACATATATACACACACATACATACACGCACATACACACACATACACACACATACATATACATACATACACACACATACATACACATACACACATATACATACACAAATACATACACACACATACATACACGCATATACATACATACACACATACATATATACACACATATCCATACACACACACACACACATTCCTTCTCCTAATGTGCTCTGCTATCCTGATTTCTCTAATGGTGATTTCCTCACCAGAAGCTGAGATGTTTCTGGACTTGCTTTTCTTTTTTAAAACTTCCTTTTTATTTATTCTTTGTGTCTTTCATATCATACATCTTGGTCCCATTCATTTCCCCATCCCTTTGTATCTGCCCTCTGCCCTTAGCAATGCCCCCCACCAAATAAAATAAAATTTAAGAGAAAAAAAGAAGGAAAAAAATCTCACCATGGAAGCTATGGTGAGTCATGCAGTAAACCTTTTTTTCCATATATATATTTTTCAATATATATATATTTGGCTGGGCCCTCACAGGGACTCCTCTTAGTTAATCCTGTTCTTGCCCTGTGTCCTGGAGATTCTGCAGTTCTGGTCTGCAGGACTGGCCCCTTCACATGCAGCAGATCACAGATGGGGTGGATGTTGGGGTGGGCCAACTCATAACCCTGGCTCAGGGCCTGGGCAGCTGCAGGGTTGGTCAGCCCGCCAACTCTCCCTGTCCTCACCACCAGGGTGAGCTCTCCAGCATTGCCCCAGCTAGTTCTCCCCTTGTATAGATGAACAAGGGGCAAGGCCAGTTCTCCTGAGTCATCTGTCTCACACCTGGACCATCAGGGCCAGCTGTGCTTTGCTGTCCAGGGGAGGTGCAGGACCCATGTTCCCAGGTGCTGCAGCTGTTAAGGGGGAGGGGTCAGCTCCCTTGCCCACCACAAGTGGCAAGGGCAAGGCGGGAAGGCATCTTCATCCTCACCACCACGTGGCCGGTGAGGGGTGTGTGGCCAGCTATCACACCCTTACACACTCAGCGGCAGCTCACCCTGCCCCTCCGCCAAAAGGTCAGCTCTACTGTGCTGCCCAGGCAAAGAGCAGGGTCTGCTTCCTTGAGTTCTACAGCTGGTGAGGAGGAGAATCAGCTCCCTTGTCTGTCGCAGGTGGCAGGGGTAAGGGGGGGGGGACATCTCTTCCTGGCCCAGCAGCTGCCCAGGCCCAGACATTACCATGGCCCTAGGTGGCAGTCAAGCCATCCATCTCAGCCTGCTCTGTATTGCGTCCACCTGTTTATATATGCCTCAGTCTCCTGGCTACGAACAATCCCCTCTCCCCCTCCCCTCCAATACCACACCATACATTTGTTCACCATAATAGTACCCATCTGCCATTGCTGCAAGGTGCCAGGTGGGCCTGTGTTTTCTCCATGGAGCCCAGGGTGGACCTACCCAGGCCTGTGTGTGGGTCTCCTTGTCCTGCTCCATCCATCATGCTGCTGGGCAGGGCCCTGCTTCCTCATCACAAAGGGATCATGATAGTGCCCACCTGCCCAGTGCCAGAGGCTCCTGGTTGGTGTGGAGATGTTGCTGGAGTCCCATTGAGGCTGGGGCTAGAAACCCCTGGCTGCATATGGTTGAGTCCTGCCCACCCCAGCTGTATTGGGTTTCTGGACTTTTTTTTAGCTCCAGAATCATGAGGCAAAACAAGCTCCCATCCTTTATAAGTTACTCATTTCAGGCGTTCTGTTACAGCAACGGGAAAGAGTGGAGTACATTGGAAGCAAGTAACAGAGCACCGCTAGAGCAATACTTGACTGTGGAAACAGTAGTCAAACTGAGTAACGGGCCCAGGCTGCAGCAGCGTTGAAGTGCACGCTAGCAAAGGAGGGGGCTGTCATATGTAGAACACTTAGGGCAATTCTGGGGAGACCTCGGGAAAATACGAGACCAAGGACGGCATGGAACTAAAATGGTTGTGGCCATACTCCTGAGAGTCTGCCCTGTGGAGACGAGGGTGACGGCATGATGTATCTGGAAGAAGAGCTACCTAAGCCACAGAGCTCCTCAGACACTCCCTGGTCTCGGCCCCATTACTCATGGGATGCACAGCTATGGGGTGGCTGACACTGGGAGTCGTCGTCCAGAGAGAGACACAGTGCTGAGCCTGGGGATGTCAGTGGTCTGGTCACGCAGGGGTCAAAGAGCATGCTCAACAGAGACTGCAAGTGCGTGGTCAAGCTGCCTCTTGTGAGGGAGGTCAGGGTGCGCACAGATGAGGCAGGTCCCATCCCGCAGGGCAGTGGGGAAAGGCCACCAAGTAGTCTTTGAGTCTACTTCTTTCATCAAAGGCCCAGAACCCTAGAGGGCTTGAATGGTTCCAGGAGGACCGCCTGGGGGATCCTCCATGACCTTATCGTTTCTGGTGGCACAAGGGTTCTGTTCCTCCCATCACATCTTGGTTCTGCTCAGCCACAACCAGCTTTGGCTTAAGTGTGTCCAGGTGTGGCTCTGGGGCCACATATCCGAAGTACCAAATCAATAAACCTGGGCAGCGTGCTCCGTCTCAAGTGGGCCCAGATGTGCTCCAGAGGGCACAATAAGCAAATGCTGTAGGCACCCACTCGGCAGGTGAGCAGAAAGCAGGGGCTGTGAAGGTGTGGATCCCCCAACCAAAGGTGAAAAGATGTACTGGACTTCTGGGGGCTACGCTGGGGACCTGCAGGGATAGGAGGTAGCAGGGTTGGGGTGGGTCTGCACCTGTGATCCCACAGTGCAATGAAGACATCTCCTCCCTCTCCTCCGACAGTAGCCTTGGGGATTGAGTGCCCCAAAGATGTGGGAACAGAGCTGCCTGCTGTCTAGGGAGCCCACCTCTATCCTGTGCTTGGATGAGTCTAGATTTGTAAGAGATAATGTATATTCTGTTGGGTGCCATCCATTTTCCCATCCTATGGCCACTCTCTTTGGGAACGGAAGTGTCTACCCTAAATCTGTTCTGCTTTTACGTCTCAAAGGTGATGGCATGTCCTGATTTTATAGCCTCACACTTGACAGGAGTTTGCCTGTGTCTCAGACAACAAAGGGGACTTTGAAGCTGATTCTGGAACTAGTTGAGACCTGGAGATAATTGGGATGAAATAAATGTATCTTTCATAACAAGGAGTACATAAACAGGAGGCAGATAAGGAAGGCTACAGTTTGAGTATGTCCCACCGGAGGCCCATGTGTTGGGAGCCTGGGCCTAACGGGAGGCATTTGGTCCATGGGGATAGAGGCTTCATGGATAGATTTATGTTTTCCTCGTGGGACTAGCCAGTCATCCTGGATGTTTGTGGCCCGTTCCCTTTCCCTTGTGCTTACTCACAGGTTGAAGCCCCATAGAGTGTCCCCTAGAAGGTAGCATGCTTCTGGACTTTTGGACCTTGAACCACACGAAACCCTTTCTTTATAAATTACCGAGTGCCAGGCATTCCTGTTACAGCAACAGAAGATGAACTAAGTCAATTGTTCAACTTCACACAAGGGAGAAGAGTTAGTTGACATTTTTCTTTCTTTTGGAGACAAACTCTATGTAGGTAGGCCTGGCTGCCTGGAACTTGATACGTAAACAGGCAGGGCTCAAACTCACAGAGCTCTGCCTACATCTGCCTCTCAAGGACTGGGGTAAAAGGTGTGTGGCTGCACATCTAGGTAAGGAATTTAGAGTTTGAATAAGGCAATATTTATTAAATAAATGAATCATCAGTAATCCGTTGAAGCAGAAGTATATGCTTTGCAAAAGATACCAAGAGAAAGAGATGAGTAGGAGAAAATACTTAAAAAAAAAAAAAAAACCAGAGCTAATGATACACAAACATAATATAGGAAGAACTCAAAACTCAACAATCAGGCCACCCCTTTAAAGTGGATATGAAACTGGAAAAACGCCTTTCTGAGGATGACATACAGGTGGCAAATAACACGTGACAGGGTCACTATCACGTGCCACTAGGGAGCTGCAAATAAAACCAACTCCGGTACACCATTACAGCAGCCAGCATTCAAAACTTAAGATCCCAAACGTGGGTGAGGATGTGAAGGGACAGGCAGTCTTGTTTCTTACCAAGCAGAATTCAGGATGTTCTGGCCAGCTTGGAACATAGGAGGTTTCTTACAAAAGTATATTTTCATGGCATGCACTCTAGCAGCACTCACGCCTCTCAGTGCTCATCTAAAGGATTTGGAAACACGCTTACACTAAACGACAAGGAAAAACAATGTCCTCACAGATGCTCATAGAAGCTCCCTTCAAAATCCACAACACATGCAAACAACCGAGACACTCTTGAGGAAGTGAATGGATAAATATTCCGTGGTATGTCCATTCGACAGAGTATTATTCGGTGCTTAAAAAGAAGTGAGCTAGCAGGTAATGGAAAGACATGGAAGGTGTTTAAGTCTGCGTTATGAAGTGAAAAAAGTCAACCTGAAAACTGCTACATACTGTTGGATTCCAACCATATGGTGTTCTAGAGACAGTAGAAAGATCCATCATTCCTAGGGGTTGCAGGAGAGGGGAGGATTAGTAGACGGTTCACAAAGTGTTATCAGTCAGTTCTGGCCTCTATAACACACTCGTACAGCTCCAGTAGCTTAAACCAAATAACAAATAGTTATTGTCCACAGTTTTGGGAGCTGGAATATCCAAAGTCATGGTTCCAACACATCTGTTGCCAGTGAGACTGAGTTTCCTGGTCTGCAGCCCAGATGTTGGAGACTCTGATGTGGGGTGTCGTTTGTGGAGGAGGCAGAGGACGTACTGGAGGCCCCTGTGCTTTCTGCTCAATTCCACTTTGAGCCTATATCTGCTCTGAGAAACAAAATCTGTTTTTAAGAACGGAATATTCCCACAGCTGGAGAAACAAAACCATTTAGTGTTTGTTTCCCTCTTGTCTGTGCCAATTTCTGTATCACACCTCGGTTGCAACAGAGACAGTGCCGTCCCCAGAGCCCAGGGCAGTGCCATCCCCAGAGCCCAGGGCACCACCGTCCCCAGAGCCCAGGGCAGTGCCATCCCCAGAGCCCAGGGTAGTGCCATCCCCAGAGCCCAGGGCACCGCTGTCCCCAGAGCCCAGGGCACCGCCCTCCTCCTGACAGAAAGATCACCAACCCGGGGTTACAGACTGCTTGTGCTGAGCCGGGTTTCTTTCTGCAGAGTAGCTGAGCCACCCTTACCCCCCACCATACGTGAAAGCTGAAGCGCAGGGGTTTTGATATGGCACACAAAGTGCCTACAGAGGAAGCAGAATACCGGGTCTCTCCAGAGTAACCTTACTTCTCCACATCAGGACCTAGTTCAGAGGTTAAGGACCAAACAATGTATTTGCAGTGTTTAAAACCAGCAAAAGATTAACTTCTGGAAGTTCAAAGCCTACTTTCCTGCACATCAACACATAAACAAAACGCACATTTCCCTGATATTTGGTTGTGCCCTGCCTCCATATAGACTTCGCGGTAGGTACGGCTTTGGACTGCCTGTTTTGTAAAATTGTTGCTGGTCTACCATTACCCCGGCTCACATTTTCTAGAGGACTTAAATCCCCTTTAACAGTAAAATTATGAAATTGTCCCAAGAAGGAAACCCACTAGAGACATTCACGACCGTGACTGGTAAACTGGAAAAGTTCTCCGACACACAGTACAGGTTGAACAAAGATTCTTGTGTTGTCTGGTCATGACAAAGCTGTGTCAATATACGAACTTTGAATGTGGCATGCAGGGCAGAAACCTGACATTGGAATGACCGACGCACAGCACCAAGCAGTGCCCGAGGTCACCACTGAGAAATGAGCGGGGTACTTCACTGTAAGCAAGGGACACTGGTGAACTGAGTGGCTTCACTGCGTGCCTGGAAACGATAGTTCGATAGTTCGTGTCTCTCAGTGAGCCTGGTAGCCGAACCCTCCAGCTGTCTGATTCTGTTTTCCATCTTCCTTCTCATCTCCTCCTCTCTACCCTCAGCTCCTTCCTAGGTTAGGTCGTTTTGGGGTCTTTGGTACGTTAAGAGCAGCACCTGTACTGGCTGTTGTTGCTGGAGCTTTCTGTCCTGTCTGGTCCCGTGTTTATGAGAAGTATCTTCCTGTTGGGGGTACACAGAGCTGCCTGATCCCAGCCAGGCAGCCTGGAGTCATGTGCAGGCGAGGACTGAGACCCAGCACCCTGCTTTGGGAAGTTTCCCCTCTATGGTCTGTGAGAGTTTGCAGGACTGGAGAGATGGCTCGACATATCTGAGACCTGCAGCTCTTGCTGAGGGTCGGAGCTCCGTTCTCAGCACCCACACATTATAGTCTCAAAAGTCCCTGTGACTCTTACTCCAGGGGATCTGACGCCCTCTTCTGGCCACTCAGATACACGTCCTCACACATGGACACACAGGTATACATTAAGGATAAAATTCTTTTTTTAAGAAAAGAATTTGCCTGCTGGTTATATTTCTCATATTTGTTTTCATTAAATTTTGAGATAGTGTGATATTATATAGCCCGGGCTGGTCTGTACTCACTATATAATCTAGGCTGTTCTTAAACCTATTGCAATCCTCCTGCTTCAGTTTTCCAAGTGCCAGGATTACAGGCATAGACATATTAGTGCACCACACCCAATGTTATTTTTAAATAGATACTTTTATAAATTGATACTTTTATACTTATTCATGATACAAGATTCATTGATTACAACTATCTAGATAAACATCTTTAAATTTTATTTTAAAAATTTAATTAATTAAAAACTTAAATAATAAGCTGGGTGTTGGTGGTGCATGCTTTTAATCCCAGCACTTGGGAGGCAGAGGCAGGCAATCTCTGTGAGTTCCAGGCCTGCCTGATCTACAGAGCTATTCCAGGGCAGGCTCCAAAACAATACAGAGAAACCCTGTCTCGAAAACAAACAAACCAAATAAATAAATAAATAAAATAAAAAGTAAATAATTAAACAATTTAAATAATAACATGATTTCTCCCTTTTTAAAAAAAATTTCTATGTTTCCCATGTTCCTCCTCACTTCCTCTAAAACTGATGACCTTTTTGCTTATCATGTCTCTGCCTGAGTTCATGTTAGTATGGCTTTTGCACATGTGATTTCAGGACTGACCGTTTTGCACTGGATACCCCATGCGCCAACTGCTCAGGAGAGATCTTGGAAGAGAGGGCAGAAAGAACTTGAACCAGGCAGTCAACAGTAAGGTCCTGTCTCTTAGAAATGACAGGGAAGACATGGATGGGTAAGTGTCTCTTTTACAACTGTTTAGGTGAATGCATGTTTTCTCCACCTGAGAAACTGTTTCTAAATCGTCATAGGTGGGACCCTGTTTGGGTCCCCTTCAAATGAGGAAAGCTACAGAACAGTGAGAACGAAGGTTTTGGGGAGTCAAAGACCTAAAGTCCGAGGAGGAATAAGCTTCTCTGACCTTGTCCCCTATCTCCTTTCTCCCTCCCGCCCCTTAAAAAATCCTTATTTATTTCGTGGTGGGGACAGGGACACCACACAGGCGCTGCTGATGTGGAGAGCGGAGGACAGCTTGCTGGCTCTGTCCATCTTGGGGTCTGACTTAGGACTGGCAGCAAGCATCTTACTTCCTTAACTATCGTGCTGGCACTATCTAGCTGCTTCATGTGGGGCAGTGTGCAGAATCCTGAGCATGGTGGATGCTGTGACTTCTCAGGCAGACTTCTCAAGCTCTCTGCACCTAGTGGGAGCTTCTGCTAAGAGGAATCCTGAAAGAAAGAAAAAAACTAAGAGTGGGTGAGGAGCGTTGTTGCCTAATAGTCCTTGGGCAGTGACTTTTAAACGAGGGTAGATTCTGTGGGGGCGGGGTGGGGCGGGATGAGGGTAGAATATTCCTTAACACCATCAGCACCTGTGAGGAGAGGCAGAAGGATCAAGCTGGAGGCTAGCCTGGGCAAGTTACTTGAGGGGGTCTCAAAATTAAAAACAAAAGCAAAACAAACAAACAAAAAACCCAACAAAAGCCCCTTGCAAAAAGGGTCAATAACGCTTCTACATCCGTCTTTCTGTCCACCTGTTTCTACACAATCCTCTGCAAACTGTCCTTTGCCCTTGCTAACCCCGGGGACCTTTTGAACCCATACTGATGCACATAGCCCGGAAATGTAGGGGTTTTGTTCGTGCGGCTCCTGGTGAAGTTGCGAAGCTCTGGGCCGGTTCTGTCCAAAATGTTCTGCCAAATTTTGGTTCATGAATGGAGGCGAGCCGTAGTCTTGAAGCTCCGGGTTTCGGGCAGCAAGGCGGAAGGGCAGGGCTACCGCTGGGGTCTGCTGCTCTGGGCTCTCCAGGAGTCACGAGACTGTGGCTGCAGAAGGTCCGCTCAGAGCCTGGCACCTGGCGTCTTGCAGTCCACATGTTTGTCTGACACCCCTGTGATCCCACTCCTTGTCAAGGAATTGTCAGAATAAAGACTCCATAACGAAGAAGCCGGTCCCCACCACCTTGTTGATCCCTAGACAGAGGAACTGCGATTTATTAATCCCGTAGAACGCAGTAGGGCACTTAACGCGGCAGAACAGAGCTGGCCAAGGAAGCGGACAAGCCCGGCGTAGGTGGCACATGTTTGAAATCCCAGTACTGAGGAGGCCGAGGCAGGAGGACAACTTTCAGTTCGAGGCTAGTCTGGGCCATGCAGCGAGCTCAACAGAAATGCAAAGAACGTCTGAAGGGGCCAAACACCATTCTGGGAGGAATGGATGGGGGTAGCCCGGTGGCGGAAGGCAGGGAGGGCGTGGCGGCCGGGGGCGGGGTGGACAAGGGCGGCCTCCCTGCGGGCTCCCCGGGCGACTTCCCTTTATAAGGGCGCCTGCTCCGCCTGCCTCCCGCAGACACCCGCAGGCGGAGCCCGGTGTCCGCGCCATGGAGATCAGGGGGGCCGACGGTGCGGGAGTCTTCCACGTCGGCGGCGATCGCGCCATGCCCGGAGGCGAGGAGGCGCTGGACTTGCCTGCGTGGAACCGCGCCCCGGACCCGGCCTGGGACCCCGACCACAGGTGAGTTCTCCTCTGGGGCGCCACGTCTTGTGGCCTCCTGGATTCTAGCGTCACCTCCTTCCGGGACTGCCCCAGCCGCGGTGTCCCTGCGCCCACACCTGGCTCCGATTCTGCCTCTTGCCTCCGGCTAGCGGCCACGTAGAGAAAGTCCTTCGCGGCGACGCCGGCGGAGCAGCGCCCTGGCTCGCCCGGCACTGGAGGGAGGCAGCGGCCGCGGGTGGGGACGCGGGGGCGTGGCGGGAGAACAGGGCCACGTTCTCACAGCCACCGCGGGGCCTTGGGACTGCAATCAGAGCGCTGGCTGGGAGGGTGAGAGGCTTTGGATCACCCCAGGCTTCCATCTGGGGGCTGCTGTGGCGCGGGGTGGCAAGTGGGCAACACTTCGCAGCTGCTTCTAGACCCCGGAGCTGTGGAAAGTTCCAAAGGCGGAAAGAGGGCTGGTCCTGCAACCTGACGGTTTTCCCAGGTGAGGGACCCAGAGAGAGATCAGATGTCTTCAGCTTAAAGTCTTGGTGAGGCTTTTTCTGGAGACAGGACTCTGAAAGATCCAGGTTGGCTCTTCTTGCTACCTTGGGCAGGCCTACGCTAACTGCAAGCATGCACTTAGTTAAGTAAGGCCGGGTTTTACCTTCCGGAACAAACAGGCCTTTTCTTAGGAGGGAGGGTTACGGTGTGGTCAACCCTGGTTTCCCCAGCTCTATGTAAAAGCTTTCAGTCAAGCCAGATGGCTCCGCTAGGCGGCCCCTCCTATGTGCTTAAACTTCTGCCGGGCGGCCCTCGGTTGAGGAGAGATGAGGACAAAGTGGCCTTTGGCTCCTGCTAGCTGCTCTTAAAACAAATAGTGGTGGGCTGTTAAAGTTTTCTAAGGCAGTCAGGAGCAGTCCCAGCAGGGTGTTCTCAAGGCCAGCAAGGAAAACTGAATCAGAAGGGAATTTACTTAGTCTATGATGCATTCCCGGGTGGATAATTTTCTGCAAGGAGAACATAGATTTCCCAGAACTTTGAAAGACCAATTTTGAATTGTGAAAACATTTGTGGGGCTGGAGAGGTGGCTGGTTCTCTGCAAGCTCAAGGGTGGGGTTGGAGCAGCAACAGCCAGGTAAAAACTCAGCTCCTGTGATCCTAAGGCAAGAAGGGTAGAGGAGAAGAGGGCCCCAAAGTTCATTGGCCAGCCAGTATCCCCCAGTCTCGGAGCTCCAGACCAATGGGAGACCCTGTCTCAAAAGAGGTCTGTGTTGTTCCTGGGAATGACTCACAAGGTTGTCCCCAAGTGCACAACACATGTGCACACATGTGCATGTACACGAATATACACACATCTATAAAAAAGGTTCAACTGTCACATCAAAATGACTAATGTCGTAAATCACAAATTACCTCACTGAAAGTAGAGGAGTTTATTTGTAATCGGCCACATGGAGAAGCTGTGCACCCTCTCCTCTGTCTTATCCCTAAGGGCAGTGCCCTAAAAGCTAAGGAGCAAATGCCTTTGGATTTATGGGCTCACTGTCTTCTGTTCGGCCCGGAAAAAGGCTGTGTTCATGTTGGGTGTCATGCATAACCTTAAGTTTTATTTTTATTTGACATTGTTTTTCCTAGCACATTTCATTCAGGGCTTACATGTTTTTGTTTGTTTGTTTTGACATATTCTGTGTCTTTGCAAGCTGTGCGCGTGACTAAAGGACACAGACTTGATGGAAACTTCATGGAAACTGCATTTGAAGACTTGTAAATATGAAAGGCACCACAGGCAGGTGCCTGGCTGTGCAGTGCTAATGGGAAGATAAGACAGTGTTGGTGTAAACTGAGAATGGAAGGGAGGGGATGCGAGAGATGGGAAAACTGCCTGTGCACATCAGGATGCAAGTCTGTTATTTGGTGCACAGGGGTCCAAGGATGCAGCTCTCTCTGGAAGTGGGGCTGTGAACTCTGTACTGGCAGGTGCTGCTCGCGGTATCCATGACATTCTACCCAACAGCCCATGTCTGGGGCCGCTCGCAGTATCCATGACGTTCTACCCAACAGCACATGTCTGGGGCCGCTCGCAGTATCCATGACGTTCTACTCAACAGCACGTGTCTGGGGCAGTTCGATAGGTTTCCTTTGTAGAGTCTGAATGCTGCTAAGACTTCTGCTCGTCTTCCTCTTTAAAACCCAAGACGAGTTAAACACCTGTTCACCTGAACTCCCCCCATCCTACAGCCAGGATCTGTTTAGATGGGCACCTGTCATGTAACCTCCAACACTGAGGCGATCACATGCGTCTCTTTCGAGGAGAATGATTTTTATAAAAAATGTCACAACACTGAAGTCTGCCAACAAAGGGAGAAGGCTGGGGTGTATTTAGAATGAAGCCCTGGAGAACGCAGAACTGAAAGTCTTCGTCACAGCGTTAGAAGCTAGTCTGTCTGGCCTGTGTCTCCCCCATCAGTGACACAAAGACTGTTTTCAAAACGTAGTGGAAAAAAATGAAAGCCAACAACCAGGTGGCTTCTTGTGGCTAAGGGTTGTGAGTAAAAACAGTTGCCAAAGTTGGCCCTAAAGCCTGAAGCGAGCCATGATCAGCTGGGCCTTTGAGTTCTCAGTATCACTTCCGAGGAGCAGAATGACTCGTCAGAGCACCTGTGTGTCCCCTATGCAGAAAACTAACTTCATTCCCAGAAGTAGTTATTTTTTAAAACTTTTTTTGTGTGTACATGTGTCTGTGTGTGTGTGTGTGTGTGTGTGCATTGTGGATAAATGCCCATGGGGGCAGAAGGGGCTTCTTGTGGCTTGGAGCTGGAGTAACGGGTGACTGTGAGCTGTGTAAGGGAATGCCAGGGTCCTCTGGAACAGCACTTTTAACCTTGACACAACTGCTCCAGCCCCAGCCCCAGACACACACACACACACTCACGCATGCACGCACGCACGCGTGCAGAATATGGCATTCTACTCAGTGTGCATGTGCCCATCTGTGTTCACTTGCTTCTGCTGCCACGGACGTCCCCTCCCAAGTCTTTTCTGACCCATCTGCAGAAGAATCCCGGTTCTGTTTGAGCCTGGTCCCGAGCTCCCTGGTCCTGGGCTTCTGGGGTCGCGAGCTCCCTGGTCCTGGGGTCCCTGGGGTCCTGAGCTCTCTGGTCCCTACCTCCCTGGTCCTGGGTTCCCTGGTCCTGGGCTCTTTCTCCTTTAAAAGGAAAGACTTTGTATGCACAGGTGTCTAACTTCCTCCTCTCTCAGATGGCTGACTTAGTCTCTTCTCTTTCAAAAGTTATCTTTGTCTTTCTTTCTTTGAAATATGTCTTCATGACATAGTTCCTGCTGGGTGGAAATTAGTAACTCATGAGGTCAAAGATTCTGCAATATTGTCCTCCATATCCCAATTCTTGAAGACCCATAGTTTAAATGATGGACTTTAAGAAGGAAATCATATTACCCATGCCACATTTCCAAGAGACCTGGCCCATTACAGGCTTGGTAAGCAGGACTTGGGAATCAGACACTTGTTGAAAACTTGAGGAAAGACAAGGTGAGTTAGGGCAGGCCATCATTGCGGCTGTGGCCCTTCCAGAACCTGTACTCCTGAGCAGCGGCGACCCCTCCCCCTCCTCCCGTGGGCCCCAGGGAGCAGCTTCATGATTGCACTTTCAGAAGGAGAGTGGCTTGTTGAGAAGAAGCACTTTGAACATGTGCAGTTCTACTTCTGCATCCCTGGTAGTCCGAGGCAGCGAAGAGGAGGACAGGGATGGCTTCGCAGGAACTCAGCAGCACAGCTGTCTTCAGGGGAATCCTGAAAATCGGGCATGTTCGTCCTCTGCGAGAGGACTAGTGGGCAACGGGAAGCCCCTCAGGCTTGCATCAGGGTTCTGGGGTTCCGGTGACCACGAGCTTTATCTTTCCAGAGATACACCGAGAAGGGAACCAGAATTCACTTTTTTTTTTTAAATAACCTTCTTGACTTAGGCAACAGTTAACTTCTCTTCGAAGACTAGGAATTCACGAGGACATTAGTTCATTAACAGGAAATGGAATGAAAAAGTCGGATGGGCGTAGTCAGGAGTGGGCCAAGTCTTCATCTGCCAGACTGGCCATATGACTCGTGTCCTGGGGCCCACACGGCCACCATTGTGGAACCCCACGTTTACCCTTTCAGACCTCAGCTCCCTCCACTCTGTCCATCTACTCACAACACGGGAAGCTAGGACAAGAGAGTCCCCTGATACACACGAGACACCTTACTTTAACCTTAATGACGATACTTTAACTTGTGATAGTAACTAAATAATTGTCACGTTGTTAATCACCAACACTGAAGGACATAGAGAAAACATGAGGAGAATTAAGATTACCTGGGAAGCACTTCCCTGAGCCTTGTGGGTAGGCAATGCTTTGTTTGCTAGCTCTAGAAGTCTTGAAATGTTGGAATATGGACACAAACACTGACATTTTAAAAAAATAATGGGATTATACTATATTTTGTAGTTTAAAATGTAACAGGCATTTACTGGCTCATACACAGTCTCAAGCCTGGTTGCAATGAATATGTTTATAACCATCTTGATAGATAACAATGGCAAAATCTGCAGAAAAAACACATGAAGCGTTGGTTCCTTGATGGCACAAGCACTGATAATGGACAGAGTGCCTTTTAGCAATTCCATAACTCCCAGGAGACTTCCCCTGTATTTAATACAGGAGGGTCGAGCTAGATTTGCACCAACCTGATTGCTATAGGACTTCAGGTAGTGAATGGCCACCTCTTTCCAACCCTTTGCCTGCAGCCACGCCAGGCCATCTTTTTCTTATTAGCAATTTGGGCTATTAGTAACCCTTACCCATTAGCTACTAACGGCAGTAAGCTGTTGGCTTACTGTATCTTCCCGACCTTCTCCAAGTCTGCCTTTTGACTCTGCTTGTTGCGTGCGTATTCCTGTGTGTGTGCGTTTGCATGTATGTGGATGCGCATGGGTGTCTTCTTCCCCGGGTCATGCTGTACTTTTTGCTTATTGAGGCAGAGTCTCTCATTAAAACTGGAGCAGTCTGGTTAGTCAGATTATCTAGTTAACCAGCTTGGGGGGAGGGAGGGTTGGGGGTGGGGGGGTTGGGGAGTGGTACTTGTGCTTTCAGAGTGCTGGGATTACAGGTGGAGCTCACACTCACCTGGCTTTTGCATGCTTCTGGGGTTTGAACTCCGGTCTCCCCACTTGCTCAGGGAGCATGTTATCCAGTGAGCCTTCTCTCTAGCCCACTGTCCCTAGACTCTTTGAAGTGTTAAACTTGTAGGCCACATTATTCTGCCATTTTTTTCCATGCCTTCTGAGCTTTGCTGAATTTAGAAAGGCACATTAACTTATTTTTCTGAATTCTATACCGATTTCTCCACTGATTTTATTTTTTAAGATTTATTTATTTATTATGAATACAACGGTCTGCTTCCATGTCTGCACACCAGATCTCATGACAGATGGTTGTGAGCTGGGACCTGAACTCAGGGCCTCTGGAAGAGCAGCCAGTGCTCTTAACCTCCGAGCCGTCTCTCCAGCCCCCATGATTTTATTTTTTAACACAAACTTTTTTTTTGTTTTGTGCTTTGTTCTTTTTGTGTTTTCTGTTTCTGGGAGGACTCTTAGGCCAAAAGAGCAGATCACGGTGTTAGTAATTTATCAAGTTGACTCTAAAAACAAAACACCAAAAACAGAATTAGTAAATAAAATAAAGTAGCATTCCTATCAGCAAATTGGGCACCTAAACCACCTAGAACCTTTGAATCATCTTGGGTAACCTGACTTTATTATTTCATTCAGTTGTTCTTTCTAACATTTTCCGTTTTCTATTGTTATGTAGTTAATATTACTGTTGCTACGATTTAATTTTAAAGAGCACCGAGGAAAAGTTTATGTAGCCAGAGTAGGTGCCTCACTCATTGATTCATTTCATTTCTTCCAAGTGACATTCATTGAATACCTACTGTGTATTAGGTAGTTTATACCTACTGTGTGTTAGGTTTATACCCACTGTGTGTTAGGTAGTTTATACCTATTGTGTGTTAGGTTTATACCCATTGTGTGTTAGGTAGTTTATATCTACTGTGTGTTAGATTTATACCCACTGTGTGGTAGGTAGTTTATACCTACTGTGTGTTAGGTAGTTTATACCTACTGTGTGTTAGGTTTATACCCATTGTGTGTTAGGTAGTTTATATCTACTGTGTGTTAGATTTATACCCACTGTGTGGTAGGTAGTTTATACCTACTGTGTGTTAGGTAGTTTATACCTACTGTGTGTTAGGGAGTCTGCTGTATGCTGCCAGATACAGTGGAGCAGGGATTAGGGAAATGTTCACAGGAAAACCAGCTGAATTAGAGAAAAATAAAGGTTACAATAAGGAATAGAAAGGCCACATGTAGTATGTGGGCATGAGTAGCTGGGCCTCTCTAGGTGGGCTGTAATCCCAGCTATTTGGGAGGTAGAGGCAGGAGGATCTCCAGTTCAAGATATGCCTGGGAAACAGAGTGAGTTTGAGGCCAGTGTGGGCCACTTAGTGAGACCCTACATGAAAATAAAAAGTAAAAAGAAGGTTGGAGTATAGTCTATGGAAGGGCAGTTGCTTACCAGTTTAAGGTCCAAGGTCTAGTGCCCAGTCCTGCAAGGAAAGCCCCCAAGGCCTCTGCAGAAAGATGACATCTACCTGAGAAACTCCAAGGACAGGAAGGACCCAGATTGTGCAAAGAGCTGTGGAAATACCAAGTACAAACCCTCAAGTGGGGAGAATGTTCCAGAGCCAGGAGCCACTGACTCTTTGGGCTCAGGGAGGGAGCAGAGTGGAGTGTGGGAAGGAGCGGGCTGGAGTCTCTTAAGCAATGCCAGGAAGTGGTTGGAGGCCCAGTGCCTATTCTGGGAGGAAGAGAAAGTCCCAGAGGTGTCTTCAGCTGGGAGATTATGTCTGACTTCGGAAATGAGATGAAATCAACTTAAAGGTAACTAAGTCAGCCTTAAGCATCTAGCTGTGGTGTGGGAAAGCTGTGATGTGATCAAGTAAGAGAGAAGATGCTTAGAGCAGAGAGGGGCTGTAGTAGGCGCAGAGCTGAGAGCGCTCAGGATGAGGGACGTTGTGACAACTGCGATGTAAGAATAGATACTCTCGGTGGCACAGCCTGGGAATCTAACCGAAATCCCAGTGCCCTCTTCAGACCTCACGCCAACTGGGCCAGAATGTCTAGCAGCTAGGGCATAGTCGGCTCTATGCTGAAGTTGTCAAGGAACCATAGAAATGTCTGGAAGGATGTCACAGGTGGCTGCACCAAGGAGACAGGTAGCTAGCGGATAGGTTTGGGAGTTCTTCTAGACACGTGGGTGGAGCTTCCAGAAAGGAGTGGGTAAGGAGGAGAGGGAGGAGTCAAAGGGGTAGAAAGCGCCCCAAGAGGTTAGTGTTTGAAGGCACGGAATTGGGTTAGCTCTTCTAGAATAGGAGAAAGAAGAGTCACAGGACCACGCCCTGGCATTTAAAGGTCATGGGAGACAGAGAAGCCAGTGAAGGAGAATGAGGAGGCAGTGAGGTGGAAAGGAGGCCAAAGAAACGAAATGTTCCAAAAGTTGAGAGGAGGGTCGTTCGTGCCAGGAAGATGGCGGTTAGCGGAGTCGAATGCTGCTCAGTGACCAACCCCAGAAGTCTTGGGGATCCACAGGCTGTGTACTCTGAAAGGCGTTATGGAGCAAGGGAAATGGGAGCCAGTTGTGCGGGTTATGTTCACTTGACTGTGACAGGAAAGAGGGTTTGTTTCTGCTCGTCGTCGTAGATAACAGTTCCTCACCGCGGGGAAGTCACAGCTTCGGGAGTGCGCGGCAGATGTCACAGGCTTGCATCCAGAGTCAGCAAGCAGAGATGAGCTCTGTCTCAGCTCACCTTTTCCTTTTATTCAGTGGGGACCTCAGTCCAGGCAACAGTGACGTCACATTTAGGGTGGGTCTCCCGACCTCAGTGAACTCCTCACAGAATGCTCAGGGGTTCCTCTTCCAAGGCCTGGGTTTCTTTTCTTATTCTGGTCACACGAGAGCATAGGAGTCTCTTGAATTTATGCATTCCAAGACGTCATATATTTTTCACTGAAGTCATATTAGACCTTAACACGTGTTCTCCATGCCTGATCATTCTGTAGGCCGTTAGTCCTTAAGTAGTACAAACTCGGTGTCAAGAAAACATTGACAGAGATCTCAGTAAAAACCAGAGTTTTGTATTGGGGCCAGTGTTGAACTCAGGGCACCTAACTTGCCTCCTTGGTAGCATGGGGGGATAGCAACAGGCCATTTGACAAGTGAGCCAGTCATTAGAATCATCCTGTCACCCCAGTGGAAGTCCCACACGATAGCAGCCTGAAGTGGCTGCATGTTCGCCAGCAGGAGACCATCATTGCACCTGGTGTACGCATTTTTCAGAAGCGAAGGTCAAGAACCTTTGTCCTGTTCCACAGTGAAATTTGGGGTTATGATCCCAATACGGTTAAGCATTGTTGACAGTTGTCTTTCAAATTTCAGGCTTGCACGTACTTGGTTTGATAAAGCTGGAATTGCCTTTAGTCACATGGTAAGCCCAACCGTCACATGGTCTCGATTACTCAGGGAAGGGGAGACTTTCTTATGAGCCAGCCCAGCAGTGGCCTGCTTCCAGCCTGCTTCCTGTTGCTCCCCGCCACCCGGACCAGCCACAGGCTTCTTCTTACACCTGCACTTTCTAGCATTTGTTCAGCCCATTACCATATTCTATTTTAATGGAATCCACTTATGGATACAGTGGATACCAGCCTTTGGTGATTTGGTCTTCGACAGTGTTATTTAATAGGCTTATAAATATTCAAGAGCTAGGACTGTGGCTCCATCAGTAAAGGGCTTGCTGCACGAACATAAGGACCTGAGCTTGTGGTGGCCCCTGCCTATAATCCTGGTGTTGGGGAGGCAGACACAGGCAGATCCTTAGGGCCCTGTGGCCAGCTAGTCTCATCTCCTCTGTGAGCTCCAGCTGCGGTGAGAGGCTCTGTCACCTTCATCATTGTCATTGTCACAGTGAGGGAGACAGCTGGTGTCAACTCTGGCTTCCACAAGTGCCCGCATGCGTGTGCACAAACATAGATATGCAAATGCTGTGATTGTCCTGATCGGCTTCCTGCAGTGCCAGTGTGTGGCTGCAGCAGCTAAAGGGTTGGCGTCGTTAGACCTGCACAGCTGCCTACTCCTTAAGCAGGGTTCTCATCTCTGCTCACTTGAAGCTTTTGCCTTTCTTCTGGCTCTGTTGCCAACTGTTGTCTCCGCTGGTGGGAGCTGCAGAGTTCCTCCTGCCTTCTGACCTCGTTCATGCTCACGAAGTAATGAATGCAGCCTTCAAGCCCCTGTGCCCATCTCCAAGCTGGTATTCCCTACCAGAGTGTGCTGGGAATGGCTGTCAAGTGAATGGATGATTTGCCCTGACTATTGCCCACTTTTCCTTTACTTCTATTTTCCCCGTCTCTTTGTTTTACACCCCTCTATTGTTGTTATAGCAATGCCTGTGCCTTTACAATACCTTCACCTACTACGCAGCTGGACCAAACTACAACCTGGGAAGAGGGGAGCAAGAAAGAATGTTCAGGAAATTCCCAGTGACTTACACATTTAAACTTTCCCTTTGACATACTAGAATTTTTGAACCCAAATACCATGTATTTTTCTCCAAAATTTAGGTGTTTAAAAATCTAAGTCAAATTCACCCTGAACATTCATTATGTCAACTGACACTTGTTTTTTCTTTATTTCTGTCATTCTATCAACTGGTCTCACCCTAGTGATTCTTTCCTGTGTTTTGCAGATTGAGTGATTGGCATGGTGTGTGTGTGTGTGTGTGTGTGTGTGTGTGTGTGTGTGTGTGTGTGTGTGTACTATGTCTTGGTCTCTACTCCCCTGGAAACGAGAATGGAGCATGCATCCACATGACTGGCACTTTTCATGTAGTCTCTAGGAAATCAGACTCAGTTCCTGCTTACAAGGCAAGCACTTTACCACCCGCTCATCTCCCCAGCTCTGTGGCCGGCCTTCTTAAGGAAAGGGTCTTGGGGTAACAGTAACATGGGCTGCATTTCTTGACACTGAGTGTCTAGGGAGCCAAAGGCATCAGGAGATGCATTACTGAATGCTCTTGAAGCAGCTGGGCTTCACAGCATAGTCCTCTGCCTCAGGACATACGTCAGTGAAAGCTCCTGACACATCCTAGCCTGCTTCTCCCCATTCACATCTTCTAGGGACCTGAGTACTAGAAGGCATGGAAATGTCTCCAGCAGATGTTGGTTCTCCAGATATTCACTTGACCAAATGCCCTATGCTTTTACTGTTTTCATGCAAAAGCAAGCTCTTGTCTCAGGTTCAGAATTTCTTGCATAGTCTCTCCCTCTTCTTCTTTCTACTCCTCACCCCTACTCGTGTGTGTGTGTGTGTGTGTGTGTGTGTGTGTGTGTGTAGGGTTCTTCATATGTCACGGATCTAGTGATCCAGTACACAGCTTTATTCAATGAAAAGCATATCATGAAATGCCAAAGTGGCTTCTTTAGGCTAAAATGACAGGGGTTGACTCTAAAGTTATCACTTGTGCACCCTCAAGAGCTCACACACATCTTCAAGAGGCTCTAAAGCTCCTTCATGAGGAGCTGATCTCAGGCTCAGGGAGGACGCTACTGGGTCCCTCCACCTCAACAGTCAAGTGCTCGTTAACACCTGTGCATAATGACCATGATATGGTTCTTCTTGTACTCTGAACACTTTACCTCACAGTCAGAACTAGGTGTCTGGAATCGTGGGTGCACTGTGGTGCAACCCTCACTCATCCACTTAATAAGTCTCTCCTGCTGGAGCTTGAGCATGTGACCTTCAAGAAACCTACTCACCCCCATGTCCTGTCTCAAGCACCTAGCTCACAGAGTGAGTGATTTCATTCAGTTAGTCCGACTAAGCAGCTGCCTGTAGTATGCTTAAGTCTGGAGATAGTCTATAGCTCAGGGTGGCCTCGAACTCACTATGTAGTGAGTTGTCCTAGAAGTCCTTATAACCCTCTTGTTCCAACTTGTGGAGTGCTGAATTTATAGACATGAACCCAGCTTCATCTTTTGAAATGAGACTCATTTAGTAACTGGTTTATTGTTATTTTTAAAAAAGGCATTTTGTTTATTAAACTTTATCTTAGAGATATTTCATCCATGCTGTTTGGCATTCAAGGCTGCTTTCTTTTTCTTTTAACTTTAGTTTTTAAAGGTTTATTTACTTATTATGTATAGAGTGTTCTGCCTACATGTATTCCCGTATACTAGAAGAGGGCACTAGATCTGTATCTCATTACAGATGGCTCATTACAGATGGTTGTGAGCTACCATGTGGGTGCTGGGAATTGAACTCAGGACCTCTGGAAGAGCAGCCAGTGCTATTAACCTCTGAGCCATGTCTCCAGCCCCTTCATTTTATTTTTATGTATATGGGTGTTTTAACTGCATATAGCTCTGTGCACAGTATGAGTGGAGTACCTGCAGAGGTCAGGAGAGGGCACTGGATCCCCCAGAGCTGAAGACAGACAGTCATTAGCCACTGTATGGATGCTGGGAATTGAACCTGGGTCTTCTGGAAGAGCAGTCAGTGCTGTTAACCACTGAGCCATCTCTCCAGCCTCAGCTAGGCTCTTTTCTAAGGTGTCCAGTCCTAATGCACACAGTCCTGCAGGCCGCCTTTCTGATGCTTGGAAGCCATATTGTTACTTGATTGCTGTTGAAGCCATATTGTTACTTGATTGCCTTTCCGCTTCTGTTTGATAGGTGCTGGCCATACCTTAAGAGTTACGTATTAGATTGTTCCAAGTCCCTGGAGGCTCATCCACCGCTTATCCCCAGCACACAGAGAGCAGCTCCAGTCGGATCCCAACACTTGAAGTTCCCCAGTCAGCTAGCTTTGGGTTCCACTGGCCTGGTTTATGGCTAGTGTGTCTGGGGATGGGGCTGCTTTTTCATTTCCTCTTTCTTTGGAAATAGGATATGGAGTCAGTCTGGTCTGCAGGGTAGCCTCAGCAGCAGTTTCTCAGCCTGCTTCCTGAGAGGGAAGTGCTTTGGGGTCCACATCTGCTTGAGAGGAGAATCCGCTGTCCCCTCATGGTGGGGTCTGGCCCGAGCTCTGGTTTCTTGGTCCCCTTTCAGGAAACCACACACCTACAAAGTCCCAGAGTGCATGAGTGGCAGTTGGAGACAGCTGTAGACACATGGTGAGATTGCCCCAGGATCCATCTACTGTCAGACCTCCAGTCCTTACAGGCTCTTCCCCAGCCACCTTCACGCAGCATGGACCTTCCACAGGAACCATTTTCTCCCTCTCTGTGTGCACTGGCTGGTTTTTGTGTCAACTTGACGCAAGCTAGAGTTATAAGAGGGAAAGGAACCTCAGTTGAAGAAACGCCTCCATGATATCCAGCTGTAGGTCATTTCCGGAATTAGTGATTAATGGGGGAAGCCCCGCCCATGTGGGTGGTGCGGTCCTTGGGCTCCTGGTCCTGGGTTCTGTAAGAAAGCAGTCTGAAGAAGCCAGGAGAAGCAAGCCAGTAAGCAGCTCCCCTCCATGGCTTCCGCCTCAGCTCCTGCCTCTAGGTTTCTGCCCTGTTTGAATTCCTGTCCTGACTTCATTCAGTGCTGAACAGCAATGCAAAACTGTAAGGCAAATAAACACTTTCCTCCACAACTTGCTTTATGGTCATGGTGTTTCCTCAGAGCAATAGAAACCATAGCTAAGACACTCTCTCTTCTTTCTCCCTTCATGTTTCTTCTCCCCTCCGTTTTCTATGCTTGCCTTCCTTTCTTCCTTTTTTCCTTCCTTCTTTCCTTCCTTCTCTCCCTTTTCCTTACTTTCTTACCTCCTTTTTTATTTCTGGCAGGATGGTTCTAGCTAACCTAGTGTACCAGTCTTAGAAATGAGGCTTAAAAAAGAGATAGAAAAGAAAATTAATTTAGAAACAGAAAGCCAGAGCCAGGGAGAAGGCTCAGTCTGTAAAGGTGGTTGCTGTGGAACACTGGTGGCCTGAGTTCAATCCCTCCTAAAGGTGGAAGGAGAGAGCTGATTCCATTAGGCTCTCCTCTGACCTCCCACAAACACCATGGTGTGATACCCTATCATGCCTTTCCGCTTATTTTAAAGTTATCAGTCCAGGTAGAAAACATAGATCACAGACATATAAGACATTGTTCAAATAGTCTCTATCAGAAGGTCTCCAGAGGAACAAGCTCCCCAAGAAATCTGTTCATGAGCAATCCTGGCCCAGCTGCACTTACTCACAATGACAGTCCCTACTCAAATTGACACAGCCTCCGGGACTTGAGCTTGATCTCAAAGTCTTGAGACAGATAGCTTCAGAAAGAGTTGGAGCCAGGAGCTCTGGTGTTGGGGGATATTTGTTTACACCGTGTGAAAGATGTGTCACTGTGGTTGGTTTAATAAAGATCTGAATGGTCAATAGGTAGGCAGGAGGTATAGGCGGGCCTTCAGGAGAAAGAGAGGAATCTAGGCAGGTGCAGGAGATGCCAACGACACAGAGCAAGTTGGAAATACAAAATGGAGGGGAGGTGAAAAGCCAAATGGCAGAATGTGGATTAATAGAAATAGGTCAGTTCAGGTTATATAAGCTGGCTGGAAACAAGCCTGAGCTAAAGATCAAGCTTTTATAATTAACAATAAGTCTCTATGTCATTATTTGGGGCTGGTGGCCAAAAAGAAATTCTTTCTACACTCTGGCATCATTATTAAACGTGGGGTCTGTCTCCTCTAACTTCCTGGGTGAGCTCCAGCCCCTGGAAGCTCTCACCTATGGTGGCAAGTTTCCCCCTTGGAATGCCAAACTCACAGCCACAGCCCACTCTTTTAGCCTATGATCTCTGATCTTTGTTGACTCTGTCCCAACAGTAAAAGTTTATCACAATATTCCTATTATGATCATACTGACTGCATGCTACTATTAGATATACTTTACAATTGTTCTATTGTGCTATAAATATAATTTACATTAATTTTGTGTTATATATGTTCTATGCTATATTAACTAATAATGACATTCATGTTTTTAGTTTTAGGGTTACAGGTGCAAGCATTAATAATTTCCGTAACTGCCGGCATATTTTGCACTCCTCACTTTGGAGACTTAACTAAAAATCATGCATCTCATCAGTTATGGTTATAGTTATGTGACCACTTCTTATTGGTTTTCCCTGGCCTTGGTGAATCACATGACTAGCCATTAGTTTGGAGTTGATGAACCAAGTGGACAAAAACATGGCTGGATGTAAACATGGAGCTGCCATTCTAGCTTTCTCAAGCTGTTTACATTTTGGAATTAAATGTGTATTCTTTAACAATTTCATGCATGTATATAATGCGTTACTATCCTATCCATCCCCCAACACTCTCTTCTCGAGTCTTGTAATCACTGATATTTATCCATAAGTGGAGGACATAATCCTTCTCAGACTTATAAAGATTCTCTAATTCCTTAACAATTTGATTCTGTTTATCCAAATCAAGTGTCAGTCACTTAAAGATTCTCTAATTCCTTAACAATTTGATTCTGTTTATCCACATCAAGTGTCAGTCACTTCAAACCCAAAGTGTCATGACAGATTCCCATCTTTTTTTTTTTTTTTTTTTTTTTTTTTTTGGTATAACAGCTCACACAAAGAGAGACTCTCTTTCATGCTCTCACTTCAGCCTTACACTCACACACTTCCTTATAACTCTTTAGCAACGGGGGCGCTGTGTATGAAGATGTAGGAAATGACAGGCAAAGTTTTTCATTCTGATAGTAGGCATTTTGAGTGAGATGGGTGGTTATATTCAAAGGCAGGCAACAAAGGAGTGGGACCTTCTTTTGGGTTTCTACGGGCAGGAGGTTCACTGGTCTGAGAGCCTGTGAGCAGGAAGTGCAGGCCAGGAGTACCGTGGGAAACAGGCTGTTCCGGGGTGTTTAAAAACTGTCTTCTGTGGCAGAAGTGCAACGGCATCTCTTGATTCTGAGGTGAAGGAAGCATGTCTGAGGGAAGACCTGAAGTTCTACTTCATGAATCCCTGTGAGAAATACCGAGCCCGACGCCAGATCCCGTGGAAGCTTGGCTTGCAGATCCTGAAGATAGCCATGGTAACCACACAGGTAACTGGCACAATTACCCCTTCCTTCCCTGAGATCAACCCAAGCTCTGCAAGCCTCACACTGAAATTCATGAAAGTGAAATGAAGTCACCCCCAGAGGGTAGAGGGCAGGGTGAAGTTCAGTTCAGATGACCTGTGGCGATTCATTATTCATGACTTAATAAAGCTTGCCTGAGGGTCCAGAAAGCAAGGCTAGTCACAAGGCAGCTTGAAGCTTGAACCCCAATATCAATCTCTGAGTTTTTATTTCTCATGTTATCCTGCCTGGTTTCAATAAGTTCATAGGCCATCACTCCACAGCAGCTGTGAAAAAACACAAGAAGATCCATGCGGAAGGGAGTTTTTCACTCCCTAATCCATGTGTGGTGCACAGGCTGCCAAGGTGGTCTCAGAAATGCATCATACTTTATTTGCTATGTTTTTGAAAGTCTTCAGACATAGAAAATGCTAAGTTCTTCTAATCAGTAACATTGTGCCTCAAATAAGTGCTGACTACCAGGTACTATGAAGAATGCCTGAGTGTTAACCCGTGGACCTTGATGTAAAGTTGTACTGCAGATCACTTTATCACCAGACCTGTGGCACCGACCTCATCTGTGGTGACTTCTCTGTCATCAACTACATTTGAACATACATGTCTAAAAAACATAACAAAGCAAACAAAACAACAACAACAACAAACAACAAAAATCGGTACTGACTTGGAGTCTTAGCTCTACTGGTACATAATCTACTGGTACCATCCATCCAAAAGCGTATAAGGATGGTTTTTGTGGAAGGTAATATAAAGAAGGTAAGGAATGACTCCATTTGGAAATGAGAGGACCTCAGCTGAAGGTACAGTTGCAACTCTACTCTGAGTTCATAAAGGGACCTTTGAGTTGTGTGATGTGCTGTCCCTGTCTGCATCAATTACTTTATTTTTAATAATAAACTAATTCTGGGAACCGATAATTTTCTTTTTGTGTGTCTTTCTGTTACTCCACTAATACAATCTTACAAGTTACAGTCTATTCCTGTCACAATCTTACTCCTGTGTAGCCTTATTCTACCTAGCTGTAGATGGCTGGCTCACTTTCTCTTATATCGACCCCAATTTTCCTTTCTCCTCATTCCATGTCTTATTCTAATCTGGGGAGTCTGAGGAGATGGGAGGCATTTAGTCAAGGGTTCAGAGTAGGAAACGTTTTAAAAAAGGAGCTAACTCTGTTGTGCAGAGATTTAAGACCTTTTTTCCCTAAGTTCCAATCTTTCCATCCCATGTCCATACACCAATGAGTGTCATCTTGCTTTTACTGGGTACAGTATGTTTTCTCCTACACTGATTTCATAATGATGGCTTTGATTCCCAAGCTTTGCCAGACTATATTTAATGAGTAGTGTGTGTGTGTGTGTGTGTGTGTGTGTGTGTGTGTGTGTGTCTGTGTCTGTGCCTGTGTTTTGTATCTTGTTCACAGCAAATCTTGACATCTAGTTAGTGGTATGGGATGCAGCTTCTTGCTGCCACTTGCTTTTTTAAAATAAAGTTTTAGTCCTCACTGTCCTCCCTGCATCTGCTGCACAGGAAAGGTTGGTTATGTCAAGGCCAGAGACGATGCCATTTCCCTCTCATGATCATCTCTCCTAAGGGTTTTGGCAATTTTAGTCCCTCCTGATGATGCTGGACAGTGCATAGGGACATTGGCTTGTTCTAGGAGCAAGAGAATTGCGAAAATGTCCTGCTCTTCATCCCAGATGCAGGATCCAGGCAGAGGTCACAATCCGCTGTCTATTCATCCCAGAATTGTGTTGATGGCTCGAAGTTTAAATAAGGCAGTGGCTTTAAATATCAATTGAGTGTATGCCCTATTCTTGATCAGATTGTCAGTCCCTTGCTCAGGTACTTACTTTGTGGTCCTTTGAGTTTGCTGTGAGGGTAGGAAGGGAGGGCCTAACACCCCTGTGTCTAGAGTCAGGTGGCAATGTTTGCTCCAAGAGTGTGACAAAGTGGTTGAGAGGACAAATAGGCCTCAGTATTAGGCAAATCTGTGTTCAGACCCTTAGGCACTTGCATGAGTATACGGCCTGACTTCAGGTTGTACATGTGTACAATGGTGTTACATTCATCACTCAACCTGGGTACACATTCCATTTCTAATTCAATGGTGCTATGAAAACAAACAAACAAACAAACAAAGCCTCTTCCTCATGGAGTACAGATTAATGGGGGGATTAAATGAAAAGTCATTATACATTTTTTCAAACCACAATCCTTGGTACTCTGCGATGAGTTATTATTCAGCGAGCTGTGCAACCTTACTCTTACCCTACCCCAGTTTGGGGAGGGGCCATTCTGTACACGATGATTGAAGAGTTTCATTCAAGGGGCTCCTGCTCAGGCTGTGGGGGGGGTGGCTAGCCTCTTCTAAGTCTTCCAAACAGTCCTGTGTGTTGCTTCCTAGTTTATTTTCTCAGCTTAAAAAAAAAAAACAACCCGACCTCTCCTCGCCTCCCTTGCAGGAGATATCAGCACTGACAGACATCACCTGCCTGGAGAATCTGACTTTAGCTTTTCCCATTTCCAGCTCAGGTTGGAATAGACTTGGGTATCCTATGTGATGTTCTCCTTAGAGAAGCTGTGTTTGTAACATTAATCATTGGTATTTGAGGGATGTGACATGGTGGTATTAAGTGATCAAAGAGTATCATCTGTACACATTCTCAAGCCATGGTTGTTTTTATAGTTCTGAAAAGCTAGAACTAAAAAATCTGTTTCTATGAGAAGTTTACCAGACTTTTTGAAGACTTTTTTTTTTTTTTTTTTTTTTTTTGTAGACAGGCGTTGTTCAAGTAGCATGATAAAGAGCTTTGGAACTAAGCTTGGCTTCCGTTCTGGCTAGGTAGCTGGATGAAATTTCAAGAAAGCGAATCCAGCTAACATGGGTGTAAAGTACGGGCTGTGGCAATGGCTGGCGACAACAGGGGCTGGCTGTAGTGATGGACAAGATAAAGCAATGAACCTGTTAGTGTGGGGCCTGGCCTATGGCAGGTGCTGAACACAATGAGACTAATTGTTTTTTAATTATTTAGTCTGTCTAGGTAAACTAAACACATTACCATATTCAGCACTAATTGGATTCAGTGGGTTAAAATTTTAAAAAGGACAAAATAATAGCTCAGTGGGTAAAGCGCCCGTGTGTAACTCCTTCGACCAGGGCTCAGATTGGAAGTGTGCATGTAAAGGCAGGCATAGCAGCCTGCCTGCAACCTCTCTGCTGTGGGAAGTAGAGACAAGGGTTCCTCAGATCAAGCTGGCTAGTTAGACTAACTAAACCGCAAACTCTGGGTTCAAGTTAAAGACTCCAATAGAAGATGGAGAATGATCAAGAAAAACCCCCAATGTCAACTTCCAGGTCTCCACACACATATATGCCCATACACACATGTTAACATGTATATGAACTGGCATACACAGGAAGACATGTTAAAAGCCCAACCAGACAAAATACAAAAATTAAGTCTGTAAACAGCTGGGAAGTCCTCATGTGAATTTCATTAGTCTCCGTGCCTGACTGTTTGATTTGTACATTGTTCTGTGTATTTATAGCATGCTGAGTAACACAGGATATTATAGAACCGCCAGGGACACCCAGTCCATTTTCCTGAGTTCACTCTGTGTGCTAGATGTGTGTGTGTGTATGCATGTGTGTGTGCACGTGTGCGCGCGCGCGTGTATGTGCGTGTGTGTGTTTATGTAGCTTTGAATGAGAGTGTGCCATGTGCGACAGGTACAGGGGTGAAGGCATGCACTGCAGGCATGTGCACATATGCACAATGTGTGTGAAGGGGGATCATGCCTGCTATAGTTTGTGCATGGGTATAACATGTGCAGCTTCCTGGTTTCTTATAGACCTTTGGTGTTAGCTGTTTCCCTATTATGGAGTCTAACAGGAAAACTGTTGCTCTTGGTAAAGAGAGCCCTTTGAGTATTTAACTGTGTGTTTGGGGAGGGGGCTGTTGAGAAAGGGTCTCATTATACAACCTGGCTGGCCTTGAACCCATGGCAAGCCTTCTTTTGCCTCCTCAGGGTTGGCATTGCAGGAGTGGTCACTGTGCGGGGCAGTAAGTGATTTTAAGGGAGCAGAGATCCTTATGAGTAGAAAGCAGCCAGCAGCAAAGTCCTGGGTGCTGTGTCAACCGTCTCTTCTATGAGTCAGTTCTCCTGCCCTGCTTGATGGGACAGAGAAGCATGTGACGGTTCTGCTTCTCTGAGGGTACTTCTGTTAGCTTAAGGAACCCCAGAGAAAGTCTCCGGGGAGCCAGGGGGTCTGCTGTGTCCCATCCCTATTCTCTGGGACGTATTCTCAGTCTCAACACACTCTTGTACCAAGAGTTGCTGACGTAGTGCCAGAGGTGGTCCTCTTTCATGCTCTTACTGTGTAAATCAAGGGATGAATATTTTTCTTCAGATGCGTAGAGGTGAGAATTGCTGGGAGTCAGAAGGCATTTTCTTTCTCTGGCAAATGGTAAAAGCCACATTCCCGTGTTTTCTTTTATAGCTTGTTCGGTTTGGCTTAGGTAACCAGTTGGTGGTGGCTTTCAAAGAAGATAACACTCTTGCTTTTAAGCACCTGTTTTTGAAAGGATTTTCTGGAATTGATGAAGACGACTACAGCTGTAGCGTATACACGCAAGAGGACGCCTACGAGAGCATCTTTTTTGCTATAAAGCAGGCAAGTGTTTTAAATGACCTGCCTTGAAAGACTGTATTGCTAAGTGGCTGTGTTGTCTTAGCAAACTAACAAACATGTCTCATGTAAATTTTGCATAGCTTGCCAACATCTTTACTGCTACTTCAAGCACTAATAACAGAACTCACCCACTGAAAGTTTTTCTTTAGGTTTTATTTTTTATTTATTTTTAGTTTGTTGTTTTTAAACCACCACTTTGGGAGACTGTCCCAACATAAAGAGTTAAGAGATTATAAAATCATGTTTTGTGCAGGTTTGAAACACAATCTGAGAGTGTGTAGTGGTCTCAAATTTGATGTGATAAGCATTAATAATCCAAGCTAAATGTTAAAAGTATATATGGTGAGTGTGATATTGGTAGACTTGGGGTAGTGTTTTGTTTTCCTTTTCATTAATTCAATAAATATTTAAGTACCTGGTATTTGGCAAGCTCTACACATTGATGCTGTAGCAGTGAATAGAACAGATAAAATTCTGGCCTTTCTAGAAGAGAGTTGTGTTAGAACAGTGAGGTACAAGTCGAGGCTTTGGTATTTGTTTGCAATTTTCATTAGCCGTATGAGGGGACACCTTGTTGTAGGGGACACCTTGTTGTAGTGGTGATACCTGGTCAAGACTTGAAGGAGTGAACTAGGTTGATAATAATGGAATTCCAGGAAGAGAGAACTAAAAGGCCAGAGGTAGAAGTGTGTCTGTCAAGCTCTGGCATCTGCCTGGAGGCCAGTTTGGCATTATAGGGTAGGGCCTAGGAACCTCAGCATGAGGTAAAGTCTGAGAGGTGAGTAAGACCTTGGTTTTGGCTGGGAAGAAGTTGGGAGTGCCCCTCCCCCAGGATACTGCTTTGGTGTAGAGTTTGATGAGGTAGTGTGTCCCTGTTCAAATGATTAGCATGACTCTGCTGTGTTGAACTGGACACTGCTCTCCAAAAGCATTGCATAAGCAATAAAAGTAGCTAACATCGCATTAGTTATGACTTGTGGTTTTTAAGAACTCACGTGCTTATTTAACTATAGTGACTGTGTGTCTGTCTGTGTGTGTGTGTGTGTGTGTGTTTTTTTTTTTTTTTTTTTTTTTTTTACCCAGTATCATCATATAAAGAACATTTCCCTTGCAACCATTGGTTATGGAGAAAACGAAGACAACGGAACTGGCTTGAAACTCTGTAAGCGGCATTACAAGACAGGCGCCATGCTTTCTTCAAACGGGACCCTGAGTATTGACCGAGACATTGAGACAGGTAACAGCAGTGGCCATTTCATCGCGCGACTTTGTCCTTTTCTGTGATGAGCTAAATGGCTCCCACGTGCTAGCGGCTCGGAGGAACCGGGTGGAGCAGGTTCCTGCTGGCTCAGGCTGTCACACTTCCACAGCTGCCGCTGAAGATTTTGGCTCAGGAAGCCACGTGGTCCTGGTGATGGGAAGGGGCACCGCTTTGGGATGCCTCTTTGGTGCATCTTAAACTTGTGCGGTCTGTGTTCTCAACCACCACCCTCCACTTTCACTTCCCAAGTGTTGGGGCCAAGGGTGTGTGCGCACCACCACACCCATCCTATCGTTTATAAAATATACAGTGTTCTTCAAAGGTGAGTTGAAGTTCATGATTATTATTCTCTTAAGAGATTGCTTGATAAAAACTTCCCAGCTAGCCATGCAGCCACTTTGGGCCATTCTGTTAACAATGTAAAAGGACATGTAAGGGCATAGTGTATGCTTCAAGACTTTGGAGTTTTGCTGTTCAGTCAGCAGACCCAGGACACTCACCGTCTGCTATGGGGTTGCCAACGACAACCCATTTTGGCTTTTAAGTAGCAGGCAGTTCAGGAGGAGGGTTCCCAGTAGTGGGGTAGGCGTTAGTTAAATGACATCTCACAGCCTGTTTAGCCGTATTTCTTATTCTGATCTTGAGGTGTTTTGGTAACACAGGAGAACCCCCACAGGACAGGGAATTTACCTGCTTCCTTGAGTTGACTGTTCAGAATCCATATGTGAACAAACGTGCCCTGGGCTCTGTGTCCTGCAGGAAGCAGTCAGTGAGTCACACTGGCCCAGGCAGTTGTCTGGCTTCCAGGCTGCTGTTAGAGACCATCCTGGGGCAGGTGCTTGGCCCTTGCTCACCTGAGAGCTGCTGGTAATTACATGGCTTTTCCTAGGGAAATGTGAATGAATGTGTATTTGATGCAGATAGGACATCAATGACAGACCAAAAAAGCTTATTCTACCCACAATTGTTAGTGAAGTGATGAGTTAGTTGGGATTGGGCACAAGAGTATGGGTGACTGAAATTCAGCCACACTCTGTGGAAAGCCTGCCCAGCATGGATGACAACTTTCAAAAGCTGCATCCCACATTCCACAGGGCCCCTCTTACACTAAGATCACATGAGCCAGCAAGAATTCACTGCTTTTGTGACTTTGGAGAGGATTCAGTGGATCTTGTAGCTTTCAGTTTCTTGAGCCTTGTGAGTCTCCTTAGCTTTCTGAGTCTTAGTAGCCCTCACCCTCAATGCCCACATCCTTCAAGGAGGGCATGCCTAAGGCCAGAGGGAATACCTACCCAATAGGCAGTTCCCAGTGACACGTATGCCATGCTTTGCTTTTTTTCTTCTGACTAAATTTTCTGGGGGGAAATGCTTAAAGAAATGTAGCCATTTCTTGAAAAAATGTGGTCAGTATGAGTGGCTAGGGAAGATGGACAGGGCTAAAAAGCAAGTTTTATTTATTTTCCAACTGTTGCACAGTGGTGGCATTGTTCATTTCCTTTCTCCAAGAATACAGAATATTTTAGAGGAAATGGGGAGACGTGGCTTATTAATCTGACTTTAGGAGAGAATGCCTTCTCCGATCTAACTCATTATAACTGTCAAAGAGAATCTGTAAACCTTCTGAAAGTGCATAAAGATTCTTTTAAAATTTGATTCTTGATTTTCTTGTATACATGAGAGAGAACTTTTGCTAATGAGGGAAATGCGGATTGACTTTTCCCACCACTGGAAGCCTCCAGATGGTGGGTCACGTTGGACTCCCTCCAGATGTGGTTGTTAAGAAGGCTTGGTAGATGCTGTCTTAGCTATGTGTAAACGTGGCATTTCCTTTGCTACACAGGAAACCATCCTTCATGTTCCGATTGCAGACAATCGCCTGTGTAGCCAGCCATCTAGTGGGCTGAAGCTCAAGTTGCAAAACTGAGTATGAGGATTAAAGAGAACAATTCATTAACCAGAGAACATACGTGGCCACCACATGCTTTCTGTGGTACGCCGTTTCACGAGCTGTCTGTTCAGTTCTGTGTCTCACGGGCTGTTTGGCCCAGGGTGGCGCATTTTTATTAAGCACAAAAGGACCCCGCATTTCATGGATGTGTTTCCTGTGCCAGCTACATTGGAGGCTGTGGGGGTTTAGCAGGGTACAGCCGAGTTGCCCTCTTGTTCTCAATGGCCTCATATCTTGAAGTCACAGAGGATCCTCCCGCCTTAAGCTCCCGAATTCTGGGGTTAAAGCCATTTGCCGCCCGCGCTCTGCTGGTCACTGCATTTTCAAGGAGAAGAACATCTCCCACCAAGCATTTTTGGCTCATCACAACTGGATGAGGTTATGCATCTTTAGAAGGGATGTCACACGGCTGATATGCTCTCCCTGGTGCATTGTAGCAGGAGGCACCTGAAGCTCCTTCTCCCCCAGACTGCCGATGTTGACTTGCGGGTGGCACTTGTGGGTGTCTGCACTGATGCGCCCCATGTTGTAACCAGCTGATATTTTCTGGCGTTCAGAGGATGCTTCTCATCACATGGATGCTGTGCTGACTGCAGCACCAGATTCTTTCAGAAGTGACCGTTCCTTGTCTGTCTGTCGCTCTAGAGTGCACTCACCTCGACCTCCAGGTGCTTGACAAGGAACCCGAGGTCTGGACACAGGCTCCCTTCTTCAGGCTGGCTTTCTATCGGTAAACACAGCAGGAGAGGAGCCCTGGGTGGGGGTGGGGGTGGGGGTGGGGGTGGGGGGTTGGACAGGAGGCTGGTGACACTGACAGTTGTACCATTGACTGCATTTTACTTAGGCTTGTGCAAGTTGATATCTCCTTTGCCCTCAAAGGAATTGATCTGCAGGCAATCCATTCCCGAGAGTTACCAGACTGTTACAGCTTTCAGAATACGGCAAGTGTCTTTGTTGTATGGCCGCCTCCCTCTGCCCGTTTTGTTCCCTGTGGAGAGGATGAACACCACAGCGTACAGACATCGGAGGCTGCAGGGTTGGCGTAGCTTTAATGACGGCGTGGTCTCATGTAGTTACTGTTTCATATGAAGATGGAGCCAGCCCTTTCCAACTCCCATAAACCGTATTCCTGGGCTGGGGAGGTGGCTCTTGGTGTGCAAGGCATGAGGACCCAAGTTCAGGTCCCCAGCACCCACAGAAATCCATCACCCCTTTACACTACTTTTCACTGCTAAAGAAAACAGTAAAGGAATTCTAGTTAGCATCAGCTGTCAGCCGGACACAGCGCACGCTGACCTGAGGAAGTGTTCACTAGAGGGTTACCCAGACTGGACAGCCCCGTCAGCTCTTAGGTGGAGCATCTTCTTGGCTGCAGACTGATGTAGGAGACAGCACCCTGGGCAGGTCGCCCTGGGCTGTATCAGAAAGCAGTCAGTACTTTGGTCAGGTCATCCTGGGCTGTATCAGAAAGCAGTCAGTACCCTGGGCAGGTCGTCCTGGGCTGTATCAGAAAGCAGTCAGTGAAGGTTGTAAACAGCCTCCCTCTGAGGTGTGTCCTTCAGTCCCTGCCGTGACCCCTCTCAGTGATGGAGTGTGATCTGGAATTGGAAGCTGAAATATCCCCGAGCTGCTTAAGGTCCATATTTTACCAGCTAGACCAGAGCCCATGTGCCGGGCATTTTTCTTGGTATGATCTCTGTATCCGAGTTCCACCAGAAGGCTGCTGCTGACTTTCATAAGTAGTCCAGCTAATAACTTCCACCTCCTGCTGGACTATAACGAACGTCTCCATTTCTGTCTCCAGATTACCTTCGACAACACAGCTCACAGTGGAAAAATCAGAATCTATTTTAACAGCGAGGCCAACCTAGAAGAGTGTAAAGACATGAACATATCTGGGTCTGGTGAGTGTGCGGTGCGACCCACCCTCTGTGTGTTACAAGGTGGCTTGTGACTTGGAGGACCCATGTGATCATTGTTGATGGTGGGGGGAAGGAAGTTCCATAAAAGCAAAGCTCAAACACGAGTCTCGAGACTTCTGTCCATGTCAACAAGGGTTTATTGCTTCTCTGGAGGACTTAGCATGAGACAGTGGCTTAGATCAGCCTCTGCAGCCAGGTTGCCAGGGTTTGCATCCTGGATCTGTTTGCCACTGGCCTCTCTGTCTTAGAATTCTCTAAGCGCAAGGACAGTGAGTGCATTTGATGACAGTGTTGGCATCCAGTGCTGAGAATGGGTGTCCTCAGCGTGAGGAGGACAAGCCTTAGCAAGGGAGACTGATGTGACAAGATCTCTAGTGCATTATGGGTAGGGATAGGTGGGGAAGTATGGAGAAGGTAAATGGTAGATTTGACCGGGGCCGAGTGGGAATCATAAAATGGTTCTTGGAGAAGGTATGTTCTGATCCAAGCCCTGGACAACGGAGTAAAGAGCCCAGAGTGCAGATGGCAGTCTGGATAAACATGGGGACATTTCCCCAGTCACCCCATGCTCCAGTGCTGACAATGACATTGGTGTGCTGGGTGCGATACAACAGATCTGCAATCCCAGCACTGTGGAAGAAGAGGCCAGATTTCAAGTTCAAAGCCAGCCCAGGTTGCACAGGCGTAACCTAGAGGAGAAAAGCCTAAGCAATGTACACCCATTGTGCTTTCAAGTGGCCAGGGCGCTGTCTCTGAAAGATTGTCAGCATTGCAAATTGGCAAGTGTTGTTCAAATGAACTCCCCTTTGAAAGAAAACGGGAGCCACGTGGATTCTGTTCTAATCTTGGCCCATTACTTTTCAGTTGGACAATGGCCGATGATTTTGAAGTTTCCTTTTTCTTTTCTAGCTTTGGTCTCAGTTGTTTCCTAAAGGAAACACCCAGTTTGGGTTCTGACAAACGGTTTCCTACCCACAGCAGAGACTCTTTCACAGACCAAGTCCAAGCAAGGCTGCAGCTGTGTCCTAGGAAGAAAGTAACCTCTGTCATACTTAAAACGTGATTTTCCGCAGCCACCATGAGGGTCAAAGTGTGCCACAGGGGTCCCCAGACCGTAGCTCCTTCTTAGACATTGCCCCCCCCCCCAACCTGTGCACAGAAAGGATGAGCTCTACCCCCCTCTTGTGGCCGACAGAGAGAAGCGCGTGCCACATAGATCTGGGTGGAAAAGCGGCTAAAGTGTGCTATTCTTACAGCCATGTCTTAAAATGGGCCCCATCACCAGGAAAACGTGCATTTAAGATAAAGTGAAGGGTTGTGGGATCATAAGAAAAAAGAAAGAAAGAAAACCAGATGTTTAGAGCTGTGTGGTGGGTTGAGAAGCCCTGCCTGAGAGACAAGGGCAGAGGCGACATCTGGTGGGCTCCAGCCGCTATTTCCTGTGTTCTGATGTTCCCTCCCACAACTCCGCATCTGCGCTGCTTGCTTCTAGTCTCCTCAAAGCTCAGGCAAGGTCCTCTTTCACAGGCGGGCCTCATCTGCTCCCTGATAACTGTTCCTTCCAAGTGTTTCTGGTCTTTATCAATTTGAGTTTATAAGGAGCCTGGTGGGCCGGGCTCCCTGCTGGTGGGGGCGGGGCGGGGGCGGGGGCGGGGCGGGGCGGTGATAGCTTTTACTTACTGCTTAGTGGGAGGTAATGAATCTGGACAGCCCTGGGTCAGGGTCCCACAGGCAGAGAGTGGTAGGGTGTCCTTACACATCAGATGACGGAATGAGTAGGGTGCCCGGCCTCCCTTGCTAGCCAGGGTGGCAGTGCGTATTTCTGAGCAAGTGTTTTCCAAACTCAGGTTTGGAAACTGTTTCAAAAGGCAAAGTAGTTTCAGAGCACCGTGGAGCTGGTGAGCAGAGCTGCAGCATCTCAGTGTGGCATTTTAGTTCACTTTCTTATTAATAAAGCGAACGTGCTGTCTGTTTCTTCACGGGACAAGACTTAGGACATATGGGCACTTTTTCCTCTTTTGAGCGGAGCCTAAAAGGACCAATTCTGTTGAATTCTGCCCTACAGTAAATATTTATGAGGACGTTTAGCTCACTGAGTAACATTGTAAGTTCCGGGAGTGTCAGCTTGTCTGTGCACTTCTGAATGAGTGCAGTATGGTTTTGCTTCTGATAGTTACTGTTTTAACAATAGGTAAATCGGTTTTTCTTTGCAATTCTCTTCAGAATGCCATTTGCTGGGAAATTATCCTCCCCAATTTGTGCGAGGCGAACTTAACTTCTGCCTTGTTCTGCAGTTCAGAGAAGCCCTCACTATGTGCTGGTGTTTGATGTATTTGTCATCATCATCTGCCTGGCATCCCTTATCCTGTGCACCAGGTCCATTGTCCTCGCTCTGAGGCTCAGAAAGGTGAGCGTAGATCCTCATGTTCTCTCCACTCTCGGCCTGCAGCCTGCGTGTGTCTACAGACACTGGGCTACATCACCCTTTCGATTCCTTTCCTTTACCACCCAGAGGTACGGGAAATAAGACGATGCCGGGGGGGGGGGCTAGTGAGACATGCCAGTTGGTAATGTGCTAGCCATGCAAGCACGAGGATCTGAGATCGATTCCCAGCATGCACATGAAAAAGCCAGATAGAAAAGCCAGACAGGACCACATATTCGGTAGAAATGTGGGCCTCCTTGGGGTTCGCTAGGATCAGTGAGCTCAAGTTCAGTGAGAGACATTGTTTAAAACAAATGCGGTGGGGAGTTGTTGAAGAAGACACTCTGGCTTCCACATGTGTGTGCACATACTTACACACGCATGTCAACATACATGCACATATGCATACACGGAAACTTTAAAGGGAAGGGAAAGGTTTAAGTCCTATCAGGAGGTCAGGTCAGATAATTACTCTGCTTGAAACTGATCTACAAGTACAGGTATTTGTGGTAAGATCCTCAAGCATTTAGAAGCTTCCAGAATAAACTTTTAATTCCCGCGGGTGATCTTAAGAGCATGTGTGGGTTCAAGGAAGAGTTCACTGTGACAAGAAGGCACAGTAAGTGGGTGATGAGGAAGCATGACATTCTTGGATTTGGTTTCTTCAGTAGGGTCATTGTACCTCCTGCCTCTTCCGGTATGTATTTCCGGGAGTGCAGCTCACTGTGTGTCTTAGTCTGGCTTGGGGCATAAGTGTAGGTTCCCGCTGGGGCCCGGGGAGGCAGAAGATACTGAAACACCATCTTCAGAGTAGGAAGTACCCTATGGTCTATTTTATTTGATCTTGACTTCCATGTTGGCTTTAAATTATTTTTTGAGATTTATTACTTTATGTGTATGAGTGTTGTGCACACATGTATGTCTGCGCACCATATACATCCTGTGCCCTCAGAGGCCAGGAGCAGGTATCAGATCTCTTGGAACTGGAGTTACAGACAGTTGTGAGCTCACAAGTAGGTGCTGGGAACTGAACCCAGGACCTCTGGAAGAACAGCCAATGCTGTTCTTTGTAAATGCCTACTTCATATCTGCCTTCCAACCTTCTAGATATTCTGAATCCAACGCTGAGGTCTGTCTCTGCCACGTGCAGGCACAACATTGGGAACACAGTGCTCACATCTGGGCCACAAGAGAATCCTAGTTCATTGGGAACACAGTGCTCACATCTGGGCCACTAGAGAATCCTAGTTCATTGGGAACACAGTGCTCACATCTGGGCCACTAGAGAATCCTAGTTCAAAGGGTTCCCATCAACCGGCTTGAACGAAGCCATAATATGCAGTATTTGGAAGGCACTCTGGGCTGAGTGACAGCACACGTACTTAGTGTGTGGGCTAATTTAACAGATGTCTAAGTTCTTGCTTACCCTGGAGTAGACAATGTGACTCAGCGTGTAGCATTGTATCTCCCCATGAGGTAGATCTGCCATCTTGGAACTGTTTGCTCTTGTCTTCTGCCTCCAGAGGGCAGTGCGATTTATAAGAAATGCTTTGTAAATGTTTGCGGTAGAGGTTTCTAAACTTCTTCCTGGAGAAGTACAAGCGACGTGTGTGCGATGCTGACCAATGGGAGTTCATCAATGGATGGTATGTCCTGGTCACCATCAGCGACCTCATGACAATAATTGGATCCATATTGAAGATGGAGATCAAGGCCAAGGTAAGAGACACACCATCGAGGATCTTGTATTATCTTGTCATTAAGAGACACAGAATGCTTCTGGAGACCATCGTGATTCTTGTGTTTTCTCTTTTATGACATAAAGCTGCCTCACACTCTTCCCTAGGAAGATTGTACACTGTGGAAGGTGACATCTATGGCCTCCCTCCAGGCATGGATAGTCGTGTTTTTAGAACAAGGATTGAAGTTTGGGAAGACTGAGGTTTCCTTTGTATTTATCTATTATTTATTAATTTATCTATTTACTTGGGTAACTTGCAAAGGAAGCAGCTGGCACACTGACCAGTCACCTCTGCTGAACATACTGAAGAGCCTGTGGTAGATGCGTGCGTGCGTGCGTGTGTGTGTGTGTGTGTGTGTGTGTGTGTGCGTGTGCGTGCATGTGTGTGTTCATGCTGAGGGAGGAATAAGGAGTGCTTGAGTGTCTACAAGGTTAATTGGTTATTTTCTGTTCACAGTCTCACAAAGCTACCCTCCTCATGGCTACAGGGCCTCCTGTCCCTCCTGTCTCCTCTCAGGCTGACTTCCTCTCTGGCCAGCCTTCTTGTTGGTGTTTCGGGTTTTAGTCTTATATCCCACAGATCCAGCTGTACAGTGGTTGGGCAAATTTCCTGGAAACACCCAGCTCTCTGTGACAGTCCTTTCTGTCTCCCAGGACCTACTCAGGATGAAGGGACCTACCGTCATCATGGCCTCTAAGGGTCTCCTCACTGGTCTCTCCCCTCATCCTGGCGCCAGATCTCAGCCTTAGTGATGTCCAGCCTCTGCCCATGAGCCTGTGGACTTCTCTCCAGTCTGTGCTGTGTGTCCAGCTCAGTTCTGGGCCATTGCCTTGGGAGAGCCTCTGTGAAAAGTGGCCGCTGTGTCTTCCATGAAGTTAGCATACTGTATTAGAATTGTGTTTATCGTCTGTCTCTTCAGGGAGAACTATGTTCGCTAGTCACACTGGAGTTTGCTTCCAAAAGTGGCTGGGCTGTGTTGTTGGATATTTGGCAAACACCACGCTCTTTCATGCCTAGGTCAGCGGTAAAGGCAAGTCCTATTTCAAAAAGAAAAGAAACCAGTTTGCAATTAAAGTCCTAAAAGAAAATGGAAACAAAACATTGGAAGTTTTCTCTGCTCCCTTCCTGTCTTCTCCTTCCTTCCTCTCCCCCCTCCTCCTCCCCTCCCCCTCCCCTCCTCTCCCCCCTCTCCCTTCCCCTCCCCTCCTCTCCCCCTCCCCCCCTCCCCCTCCCCCTCCCCCCTTCTCCTCTTCCCTCATCCTCTCCCCTCCTCTCTCTCCTCCTTCCTTCCTCTCCCCCTCCTCTCCCCCTCCCCCTCCTCCTCTTCCCTCCTCCTCTCCCCCCTCCTCCTCCCCCTCCCCCTCTTCCCTCCTCCTCTCCCCCCTCCTCCTCCCCCTCCCCCTCCTCCTCTTCCCTCATCCTCTCCCCTCCTCCTTCTTTTCCATTTCCCCCTTCTTTTCTTCATCCATCTTCATTGTTTGTGTTTGGAGACAAGGTCTCACTCTGTAGCCCGGGCTGGCCTAGAACTTACTATGTAGTTAAAGCTGGCCAAGAATTTACTGTGAACTCCAGGCTGGGCTTGGGAACTCATGGCGATTCTCCAGCCTCAGCCTTCAAGTGCTGGGGTGACAGATACGGGTAGAGGACATTCAGTTCTTCTCATCCATCGAAAGGAGGTAAACAAGCCAAGGGGACCGGGCTGTCTTACTCACCTGTGTCTTTTCCTTCCGCAGAACCTCACAAACTATGACCTGTGCAGCATTTTGCTCGGGACGTCAACGCTCTTTGTCTGGGTGGGAGTCATCAGATACTTGGGCTATTTTCAGACATACAATGTAAGCTCTCAGGAGTGCTGTCATGCTTGACACTCGTTTCTCCGGGTTCTCCCTGCTACTTTCCATCCGCCAACCCGTCCACTGCTCTGTTTTTCAGGTGCTCATTCTAACCATGCAGGCCTCACTGCCCAAAGTCCTCCGTTTCTGCGCTTGTGCTGGTATGATCTACCTGGGGTACACGTTCTGCGGCTGGATTGTCTTGGGACCGTACCACGAGAAGGTGAGCGGCAGCCCCTCTCTGTACGGAGGGTATGTGGGGCCCTTCGCCTTGAGCCTCCAGCGCTGACCTCCGCCTCTCTCCTCCAGTGAGCACCCCTGCAGTCAGGGCCCAGAGAACTCTTCTATTTCTCTACCTTCTCCTCAGGACATTGAAGTAACGTTAGGATATAGAAACAAGAACTCCAGGAGACGGGAAAACACACTTCTCACAGTAGTCTGCGCCTGGCAGAGGATCTGACACATTCAACCAGCTGATTAGCAATGAAAAATGTTTGCACGTGAGGCCATTGTTAGCAAAACTTTTTTTTTTTTTTTTTTTTTTTTAAAGTAGGGATGATATGGCAGAATTGTACCAGGGTGAAGTATCAGGCTTGACATTCCCATTGGCTGAGGTGAATGGAGAGGAGTGGCTGCTCTACTGGCCATGAGCACCCCGTCGTCTCTCTTGAAACGAGCTCACACCTGTGAGGGTGGCTTTGCTCAGGCATGAGGTCTCCATCTTAACAAAGATCAGAATCGGGGTCTGTTACTTCCCTTCAGGCAGCGTCATAGGCCCAGGAGGGTTGCACTGATGGTTGGGCACGGCATAATCCCAAGAGTGTTGAGGAAGGAGGAACTGCTTTGAGCTCAAGGCCAGCCTGGGCCACAGTGAGCTCAGGGCTAGCCTTTGCCTCAGAATGGTTGAGAGAACATCATGAGAAGAAGCCAGAGAGGCTGTGTCTCAACCCAAACAGTAACAAGAGTGATTGCATCTTACAGAACGTCTTCTCCAGGCTGTTGGGACAATAGCAAACATGACAGCAGTTAGCACAGTTGTCAGTGGGGTAGGTGCCGTGCACAACATTCCGGGGACTCTCTCTCATCACACACAGCCCCTGCACGCTCACACTGGTGCCATCAGGCACCCAGAGAGCAGAAATGAGGCAGAGAACACAGAGGTTTTCCTTCAAGTCTGTGTAACAGCTCAACCCTAAATTCTGACCTTGACATTAATGGAGGTATGTGGTTGGTAAGCCGTTCACGGGGTGAGTGATACACACCCAGACCCTCCCCCACATCCTACTCCTTCAAACCCCGGCTTGAAACACCCAGGCTTCTCTCTGTCACAGTTGATGCATCCAGAGTCCAGATTTTTCTTACTGGAAAAAAAAAAAAAACAAAACAAACAAAAGTCGATGAACAAAGAGACAACCTGTCACTTAACAGCAAGTGTTAATGAAGCTATTGAGTTTTCTGTTTCGTGTTACGTCTTTGAAGGTGGCTCAGAGGTAAAAGTTGTCCTTTGACACGCTAACTCTGACTTGGAGAGCTCACTGTCTGATCAAGTCCAGAGGCTGCGTTTTTCTTGCTTGCCTCCTGCTCCTGGAGCATCTCCAGCCCTCTGTCACTAGAGGGCACTGTTGCACCGTGTGGGATAAATACCGAGCCTAACCCGGGTTCCGTCAATCCATTGGCCCCGAGACAGTCAGACAAGTCCTGTGTTCTTTGTCACCCGTTTCTGGCTGTTCTTCCACCCCCACCATTGTTCTGGGAGGTTTTCAGTTAATACTGTTTGAAGTTGCTGCTACTTTGCTTTTTCTTAGGCTCATTTGCTGTCCAAGTTCTCTATCACCCATGCCCTGTTACCCCTCCCATTAGCCCTCTGTCTCTGTTATAAAATGCTCGACAGACAGACTTGGAAGGAAGGTTTATTTTATGTCACGGTTTTAGTTCCCAGTCACTTCCCAATCACTTGGTCACGTTTTCCAGCTTCCCTTCATCTCCCTCAGAGTGAACCGATACCCAGTATTTCTAGCACCCCCCACTGGTCAGTTGATGATGTGCTCCCACCTCCAGTCAGGCTGATAGACTGGGAGCTACTGAGTTTGCGCAGTAAATGCACAGGCCGGCAGGTGAAGGAACTAGCCCGATGCTGCCCGGGATCTCTGCTGCTTTAAATGTGAAGTTGGAAAAATTTACTGCCAGGTCATTCCACTAAGCCCTTCAGGGTTACCCAGACCCCGAGCAGCCGAGCGAGCGTCGTGGCCAACACTGGTTAGTTTGAGAATCACAGCATCCTGGAGTGTGGAAACCATTCCGGATTTAAAGCGAACAAGCCAACAAAGAGCTGCAAAATGACGGCGTCTTGAAAACCCTCACTTGATGCAAGTGAGTGGGAGTAAGAGCCCGGATTCCTTAGCTTCCTGTTTTCCTGCCACACATTTGATGGATCAAAAAGTGTCACGTCGATGTCCATTTCCAGCACTAATGGACTTTGGCACCATGTTCCTAGAAGATGTCTGGACCCAAAGAGCTAAAGACTGTCGATGGTCTTCCAAACGTCGTCTTGAATTATTAAGCACTTCTCTAATGTGGCTTTTACATTTCCCATCTCCAGGGGACTTTTTTCCCCCTTAAACTATGATGCATGAATAATTGTTCTTGCATTGTCCCCGTTTTACAAATAAGAAGAACAAAGCATTGAAAAATCATTGCACTTTGTTGAGGCCACGGGCACGATCCTGAAATGTCCAAGGTTTCTGGTCTTGTTTAGACACTTCGCTTATTTAAAATAATCACGAGCCAGCTGAAACTATAAATCTAAATATTACAAGAGATTTGTTACCTTCCCTCGGAGAACACATTAAACCATTTCCCGACCTAAGCAAATGCAGGTTATATCTGCCTTCCAATGAAAGGTCTTTTGACTACAAGCATTATTTATGACATAAATGTTGTGTTTCTTCGATCTCATTGGACACGTCAGAACTTTTAATGGACATACTTATTGGCTGTTTATTCCCTCCACATACGCAGCTTGTCAGGACTGAGTTTTTAAAAGGCAAAGATTGTGGCTCCTTCCTCTTCAAGTTCCCAGTGCTCACCCTGTGGCCTGGAATGTGTCAGGCACTCAGCGAGGTTTGCCTCTGGGAGACTGTTGATCTTTCCGATCAACCTGCCTCCATTGAAAATCACCTTAGAGACATAGCTCCAGGCATGAGCATTTGGGCATTTCCAGAAAGTTCCAGCAGAGGAGGGAGGACTCCCCCTGAATGCAAGGTCTCAGAGTCCAGCATGAATAGAAAGGGAAAAGGAAGAGAGCCAGGGGAGTGCCCTGACATTGTTGACCCTCTGAGATGTGAGCAAGCAGCTGTTGTACACTCTGCCTTCCTGCCACGATGGATTGTATGTCCCCCTCAAGCCATGAGCAAAGCAACCCTCCCTCCTTGCCAGGCATTTGTTCACAGGGACAAGAAAAGCAGCTAGGCATGGGGGCTTGGCATTCTTAGGAGGTAACCAATGTGCTACTGTTCAAACCCTTTGCTCCCGGGACATGCTTATGAATGGCATGCAGTTTGTTTTAGTGGAAGTGGTAGCAGTTTGATAGCTTCTCAAAGGCAGGATGACTGGCTGTGGATTCTGGCAATACTCTGTGCTAGCCTTGGGTCCATGTTTAAGCTCTGTGTGCACACCCTCAGCTGAACCTACTGTCTGAGTCTGTTAAGAGCCTATGAATAGTAATTTTTCTTCTATAGCTAACAAAAGAAACTAAAAGAAGGGTTTGCTTTGGCTTACAGTTTGAGGGTACATTTCATCATGGTGGGGAAGTTTGTTGTGAGACCAGGAGGTGGCTGTCACATGTCACTTACAGTCAGGAGGCTGGTGCTCAGCTTGCTTTCTCCTTGTTATTGGGAATATATAATGTGCTATATTATATTGGTTATAATTATTATGAAATATAATATGGATTACACACATATCTGTATCTGTATCTATACATATCCACCTATATATAGGATGAATCTTCCCACCTAAGTGTAACTACTCAGATACCTGCCAGAGGTGTGGCTCCCTGGTGACTCTGGATCCTGTCACGTCAACGAAATTCAACCATCACATGATTCTGGCCCAGCCCTTACCCTTCCTGCAGATATACTTTCTCCAGAGTCTCTTTGTTTGGTTAGGACTCTCTGCCTCATGTGAATTCCTAATGTCACCTTTGACTTGCACCTGCCCCTGGGCTGCTCCTGCTCTAGGAGATATCCCATGGGCCATTAGTTTTTAAAGAAGCATGCGTCAAATCACATCGCTCCTGCGGCTCAGATGTCCTTCACTCAAGTCTGCCTGAGAGCTGGGTTGAGCCTGATGTGTGCCGTGTCACTGAGGGCCTGTGCAGCTCATCACAAATGTCTCTGCTCAGCCGTTGCTGTGTGTCCATCCTCACAGTCACTGTTTCTGTAGTCACTGAATACAACCTTTTCTTTCCCCTGCTGAGGACGAATTCGGTGCATCACTGGCCTTGTATGGCCCACCCCACTGTCTATCTGAGCTGTGGCTTGTCCACTCTTGGGGCTTGGAAGTGTTCCTCCGTGTGGTTGGGAAGACTATGGTCTTGTGTTGTCTTAACCACTTCCATATGTAGCTGGCTAAGACACAGACACCCCCATTCTACTAATGACAAGAGCAGCCAGAAGAGGCCACGCTAACCCCAGCCCCCGCTTCCCATCATGCAGTGCCCACATTCAGGGCTTCCTTTGTGTTTGCCCCTGCAGTTTGAAAACCTGAATATAGTGTCTGAATGCCTGTTTTCTCTGGTCAACGGCGATGACATGTTTGCCACGTTCGCTCAGATCCAGCAGAAGAGCACCCTGGTTTGGCTGTTCAGCCGCCTCTACTTGTATTCCTTCATCAGCCTGTTCATATACATGGTCCTCAGCCTGTTCATTGCACTCATCACTGACTCTTATCACACCATTAAGGTAAGTCACAGTCAGTATTTGCTCCAAAAAGCACCATAAGCATTGCATGGGTTGGAGCATGAGAAGAGGCTGTAATCTTATTGAAATACAATTTTATTCAAGTTTTTAAACATTTAGAAAATATACCTTCTTCGTTCTGATGACTGATTTTAAATATGCACTTGTCTTAGGGTTTCTATTGCTGTAATAAAATGCCATGACCAAAAGCAGTTGGGGAACAAGGGGTTTATTTTATTTGGCTTACACTTCAACATCTTATTCCATCATTGAAGGAAGTCAGGGCAGGAACCTGGGGTCAGGGCAAATGCAGAGGTAATGGGGATGGGGGTTGCTGCAGATGGCACCACCCACAATGGCTGCAAAATCGCCCATGAATCATTAATCAAGAAAATGCTCTACAGTCGAATCTTTTGAAGGCATTTTCTCAACTGAGATCCCCTCCTTTCAGATAACTCTAGTTTGTGAAAAGTCGATATAAAACAGACCAACACAGTACTTGAAACATTTTACTCGTTGCCCTGATCAAAGTGGTTTGGTTTGGAGGCATGCTGGGAAAGAGAGGGAAAGGAAGAAAAGCTGAGTATGGTTAATTCAACAACCGGATGGCTATTGTTGGCACTGACAGATGCTCCTGCCTGCATGGCTACCTGGGACTCAGGTCTCAGGATAAATTCCAGTGACAGGAGTTGATTGTCACCCTGGCAACTGGGTAGATAACAACGTACCTCATACCTGGTGATAGGCACACTTATAGTTCACCTTTCGTTAAGGTAAAGAAAGGGAAGGCCCCCGATTTCCTGAGCCATGGTGTACCCTATGCTTTCAGATGGGGTCTGTGAGGTCGATTTAGAGCTCAAGGAAGCTTGCTGTCTTCGAGCTGTTATCTCCACAGTGGATGGTTGTGCTGGCCAAACCACTTCAGAAGGACTAGCGTCTAAGCCACACAGAGTGCTGCCCCCTCCCCAGGCTAACTCAGAAGAAAGCTGCGTGTGGGGTTACAGTCAGAGTGTGTATGGCAGTTACTCCTGCAGCAGGCTGTGTTGGGGCTTACAGGCTCTTGCCATGAAGATTCATGTCTTTGACATGGTAGTATCCTTGCGTGGGGGCAAGTATCAGTGTTGAGCTAGATGACCTTACTAAGCATGACCGGAAGCTAGGGGTTTTACGTCTGTTGAGAGAAATCTGCCCCTGTCCCATTCTGTGGTCAACATCCATGTACGCAGAGAATGGGGTTATGTCTGTCAGATTCTAGGCGGGCTTTGTATAGAGGGAAATTTATCTGCTGTTCTCATTATTAACATTCTAGCTTTGTGGTTCTGAGTATTTCTTTTCAACACACCACTTCTTCCTTCCCCAACGGCTTGTTTTCTGGAGATTTCCTTCCCATTTTTCTCAGTTCCCATGGCCTCCCCGGCTTAGCTGTTCTAGGACGAACAGAATGAGTCATCATTGTTCATAGTCCTTCTTGGATCTGAGCTAGCACTGTAGGAGTCTCATTCTCAAAGGCGGGTCTGCTTTGTTGACAAAGAGAACAAGTTCTCATGCTCTAGAGAGGAGTTAACGGCATTGTGTGCTTTTCAAAAGAAATACCAGCAAAGTGGGTTTCCTGAAACGGATCTGCAGAAGTTCCTGAAGGAATGCAGTGGCAAAGACGGGTACCCGAAAGAGCCATCAGCCTTGCTGTCCTGTGTCTGCTGCCTGAGGAGGTCAGTGTTGTGTCTGTAGCTGGAAGAAAGTCATTCCAAAGTTAACACTGCACTCTGAAGTCAGCTTGTGGTGGGAAACAGTTGGGTTTTCTTTTCTTTCCTCCCAAACACAAATTTGTTTCAGAAGTGGATTGTTTTCTATAAAACAATGTTCTATACAACAAGGTTGTGTAGAAAGCTCCATGACATGGTTGAAAAACTCTTAGGGTCCTTATACGTGCCTCATGAGGAGATGAACTGTGACCCAAGTCAAGAGGCTGGGCCCTTAAGGGACCAACGGTGGACTCTGAAGAAGGGGGGAAGGGGGTTGGGAGATGGACTTCCAGGCATGTCAGATACATTTCTCCCCTCCAGGATATGGTACAAATCAGCTCCTTGGACAGATAGGGGCCTGATAAAGAGGAAGCTGTTGGTGTCTGTCCTAGTTACTTTTCTGTTGCTGTGACAAAACACCATGACCAAGGCAACATAGAGAGAAAAAAAAAAAAAAAGAATTTGTTGTTGTGTATACAGATTCAGAGGTTGAAGCCATGGTCATCATGGCGGGGAGCACGGTGGGTGGCAGGCGGGCAGACCTGGAGCAGTAGCTTCGAGCCATACCCTGACCCACAAACACAAGGCAAAGAGAGCTGACTGGGAATGGCATGGGCTTTTGAAACTCAAGTGAAGTCTAAGTGAAGTACCTTCAACAAGGCCACACCCCTAACTGGGTACTAAGTGTTCAAATATACGAGCCTATGGGGGACGTTATCTTTCAAACCACCCACATGCCCTTGTTTGAAACCATGCACCAGTGTCTCTTCGGTGCCCAGCCAGGCTTCGCTGGCTGTTTGGACTCTCAGAGAAATGACATGGATCTTGGGGACCAGAGTGTGCTACATAGTTGTGTGGGGATGAGGATGGAGGTCAGATGGGGATAGTTTTCTGTATTTTCACGTGGGTTAAGGGTAGGAGTTTTTACGGTATACCATAGCCATGTTTTTTAGAGGAGGATTCTATAATTCAAATTCCTAAAGGAAGAGGGGAGACTATGACTACATATACTCACATGATGCGTGTTTCTGTTAACCAATTCACACTGCATCGTGGGGCTTGCAATGAAGTGACTTGTAACACAAACAGTAAAAGACCCAGAGGCAGATGTTTGGGGTTCAAGCTTCAAGCTGAAGATCAGGAAAACAAAGCAGCCAATCCACTAGCTCTCACCTCCACCTCGGGCTGAAAGAGTTGATCCTTCATCCATGAGTTCTCCCCAAGCCTCAGACTGCTGCTCTCCTCAACATGCCTGGAGAATGAATGCCAGCTCTGGGGCCCAGTTCTTGCTGAAATACCTCTGTGAGTCCTGGGATTAAAGGCGCAAGCTCTGTCACTCTTTTAGACTGATTCCATCTCATATAGCCCTGGGTGGCCCTGACCTCAGGGAGATCCACCTGCCTCTGTCTCCAGACTCCTGAGATTAAAGGTGTGTACCACTACCACCTAGCTCTATGGCTGACTAGAATGGCTGCTTTAGCTATTTTGATCTCCAGTAGCTTTAATAAATCATAAACAATGTATCATCACAGCAACTCAGCACATGCAAAGAATGTCTGGTAAACATGAAATGAGGTCTTCTGAGTTGTTTTCAAAACTGTGTTTCATCATCTCAGAGCATCAAGTCATTGCTGTAGATGCCAGAATGAAGGAGGATTAATTTTCTTCGTTGGCAGCCGCCTCCTAAGAGATGGGAAGGATAAGACAGGTCTCTTGGGGTTGCCTTGTTATTGTGTAGTTGTTATATTAGTGACTTTTCTTGCTGCTCTGATAAAATGCCTAAGGAAAGAAGGGTTTCTTTCAGCTCAGGGTTTGAAGAAATAAAGCTTGGTAACCAGAGCACGTGGCAGTTGGTCACTCTGCAGACACGGCTAAGAAGCAGAAAGAGATGAATGGGGGCATTCAGTTAGCCTCCATCTCTCAGGGTGATCTTCCCTTCTCAGTGAAACATCTCTACAAATACCCCCAAAGTTGTACCCAGTGTATTGATTCCACGCCTCTCCTGAGCCACTTGGTGCCTGCAGTCAGTCATGGTGGGGGTGGTGGGGGTGGCCTCACATGATGGACGCCTTGGAGAGAAAGGCTTGGTTGAGCAGAGTCAGTTGTCAAATGTTCCTTGCTGGGAAGGAGTGCCTGGACCCTGTAGGCCCATAGGCTGTGCTAGAGTAGAGTCCTGAGTAGAGTCCCAAGAGACGATGGCTGCTTACAGGTTGTTTCCAGAAGCGATTATCTAAGGCTCAGAGCACGCACATTTCCCTTCTTCGGGCTTCTTCCTCTTTCACATTTTGCCCATGTACACTGTGCGTGTCTAGAATGTAGACGATCCCAGTCTTTTTATATCGATTTTGGGGAGTTGGGGATGGGGATGTAGCTCAGTGGCAGGACACTCGCCTAGACTGGGTAAGGCCCTCAGTTTGACCCCCAGCACTGCTGTATACATAATAAAGTTTTAAAAATGTCAAGCATGGCAAGGTCTGCCTTCTGGGAGGGGAGGCAGAAAGATCAAGAATTCATGGCCATCCTCGGCTACATAGTCTGAAGCCAGCCTGAGCTATGTAAGACCCTGTCTAAAACAACAACCACAACAAAACAAGGCTACCCACACAAAAATTCCCAAGTCATTGCTGTCTTTTTTCTTCACCCACTTTTCTGTTTACAGGAGAGGAAGCGATGACCACTTGATTGTCATTGACTAAAACCCTTCTGCTAATGTCAATCACGTCTTTCTTCTGTGGTAGAGCAGAGGGACCTCGGAGGGAGCAGAAGTTCACTAAAAGATTGCCTTTCTGAATTGTGGATGCAGAAGGAGGGGTGTCTGCCAGCTGCTGACCAGAAGTGACACTCCAAGTTACCTTTTATAAACATGGAGGGTGGATAGGCCCCTCCTGCGAATTCATGTGATGGAAGTTTTTTTTTTTTTTTAAATGAAATTCATCTGCCGTCTGTGCCTTTGTGACATCAGAAAGTTGGGAAGGAAAAAATACTAGCATGTCGGAGCGTGTAAGCAATATTTGAAGCCAGGTAAAGATATATGTATATTGCCAGAAAAGTATTTGTTTTAAAATATGATCCTTGGATTTGAAGATATGTGTCAATTCATGGTCAACACAGAAATACCTTTGGTTTCAATACCAAGCTGAGGCTTGAACCTGGAGGACTGGTAAACCGTGTAAGGCTCACGCTCAGACATTAACAGAAGGACGTCTAGAAGAACTCAGGTCTTGGCTGGTTGTCTTGTGAATTTGCCTTTGGGGCATGCTAGCACAGCTAGTAAGATGAGGTAGAACATCTAGCTATCTTCTCAGCTGAGCTTTCCTGGCCTGTACACCAAGGTGAGTGGCCACTTGGAGTGGCCACCTGTTTCGCGAGTCATCGCCACTGTGGTGGGGATTTACCTCTGTCTAGCAAGGAAATGTGGTGTATGTTTCCTTAAATAAATTTATTTTCATGATGCTACCAAGTGGAGGTTTCATATCACACCCCTCTAAACTACTTTTCTACATGAGAGATCTTTCACTTTTGAGCAAGTGTTGGAGGACCTATGGGGCTTGGTCCATAGAAGCTGTTCAATACAGATTTGTGCTAATGGCAAGAGATGAAGATCACCTTGAACACAGATTTACAGCACAGCCAAGTGGGCTCAGGGGCCGTGAACTCCACTGGTGTGCTGTGAGATTAAATTAGCACCTCAAAGCTGCTCCTGCAATTATTTCCCTGGCGTTGTCCAGACCCCAAACCCCATTGTCAAGAATCATCTGTCTGATTCTCCATCTGCTCCTTATCCTTGATCTTTATTCACATGCCTACATCAAGTCTAGGCAGAGAAAAATCACACAGTCAATAAGGTTAAAATGTGTAAGCAAGTAAATGACTCATTTCAGGGCTATGTTTGGTTCTGAACAGACTGAACAGACTAGGTTTCCGGTCTGCAGCTGTGATTGCCATATGAACAGAAAATTAATGATGGTCTGACCCATTCTTAGGTATATTTTTTTAATGTCTTTCATGGTTCCTTTCTTTTTGCTCTGGTTGGCTCTAGTACTTTCAGAAAGAAAAATCTCTTTCAAGGTCACTGTGGAAATAGTGTCACTTCTGGGTGTCATTGGACCATGTGTTATGGTGACTGTTAATGGACAAATCTGGCACAAACCATTTCCCCTCCTCTCTTAGACCTCAACCCAGGGACGTCACTGTGACGGGACATGTATTCTTTCTACCTCTTAGTTGCATTATGAATTCTGTACCTCTTGTAGAAATTGCCTCCTTGGCTTGCGGTGGCACGGCCAAAGCTACACACAATTATCTTAAGCTTTCTGGCTTGGCATGGCAGAAACAAGCATGCAGCCTGTAGTTCTGGGTCTCAGGACAAGTCACTTTCTGCCTTGAGGTGATGGTGATAAACCTGTTGTTCTTTTGCTGTAGCTATTGCCTGTGAAACACAAACACGAGACTCATCACCCACGTGGAGTTTATTGAGAAAGGGGAGAGAAAGGGGGGTAGCTGGTGGCCAACCGAAAGCAGGGGAGAGAGAGAGGGATGTGGCGCGCTTGCTTTAAAAGGGGGGCTTGCGCATGAGTAACTGAGTCCCCTGCACAGCCTGGTAGAGCTTGAGCAGTCAGGTAAAGCCTGAGGTAGGGATGACATGGCCATGAGCACCCCGTCCATCATTGGGGGCGGGGTCAGCAGACTGATGGGTCCCAACAAAACCCCAGTGCTGAGATTGGCATTTGGCTCACACAGTTCCTGCAAACTCTGGCACTAGTGTAGACTGCGAGCCTCATTCCGCTCGCTCCTTCCTCTGCCATGTTTAGGAGTAGATTCCATCCGTTCATGCAGCGGTACCGACACAGAACCTTTGCCTCCAGAGATAGTTTGTTGGGGCTCTTCTCGTGCCTATCTCTGGACCAGGCACAGTGTGTCTCCGTCTCTCCATGTGCAACATGGAGATTGTGAAAGTCAGGAGTGAGACTACAGTTCGCAGGAAGGGGCTCGGCTCCTAGTTCTCCACTATCACGTCATCTTGCTTGGTGTGCACGTCCATTCGTGGCCAGCCAGGAAGATCTTCATTTTCCTATGTGATTTCTGTACACTCTTGGTGGACTTCATTTTGGGTATGGCTTTGGAGGCACAAAAGTCCAACTTTAGCCCTGTCCTGGATACAATGGGTAACTGAACTCTAGAAGCTCACAAGTGGCTGTGGAGTGTTCAGGGTGAGGCAATCTAAATGTCCTATCACAGCGTACCCAGCTGTCCAGATCAGATGGTAAAGATCCCGAGGAACACACACACTCTCGCAGTCTCCAGTCCTCTGCCAGGAGTTTTTGTGTCCTTAGCTAGACATTCCCAAACGTAAAATGATGGGCAGCTTCATCCTCAGCCCATTTATCCAACGTGGCAGGTGTACAGGAGGCGAGGAGTCCTTACCTAGGTAGATGTGCGGGAGGTGAAAGGTTCTCACCCAAGGCTCTGCAGTACATTTTCACTGTGTGACAAACAGCGAAAACTTAATGGTTTATTCAGACTTATAATCGAAGGCACAGCCAACCCATCATGGATGAAGAGCCAAGGCATGGCTGCGGGAATTGCTCTTGGCTATGGTGGCAGGAGCATGAGCCTGCTTGTTCACATAGAGCTCCATCACAAAGCAGAGAAAGGGGAATGGTTCCTCTCCCCCTGTTTCCAAAATCAGTTCAGGACGATGGTGCTGCTTACATTCAGGATGGACCCCGCCCCTCTTTCAGCAAGTGCTCTCACAATCACACCAGAAGGTGTGATTCATTAATGTTGTAGGTGCTTCTTAATCCCATCAAGTTGATAAGATTAACTATGACAAGCTCTTCCCCACCTTGGTCACATTCTACTCAGAGTTCCGAGGAGCCCTGGGCCATCGGAGACCCAGGCTTGCAGCCTTGACCACGGGAGGTCCATGGCACAACTTCTTATCAAGGGGCAAACAGCAGTCCCAAGAGCCTTCACTTAAAGATAGCCTGGCTCTGGCATGGCACCAGGAGTCCAAAAGTCATTAGCAGAGTGTGTTCTGGAGTTGCCCTCTGGTGCTGGTCAGAGTCCTTTCCTGACGCTGTAGGTGTGGACTCCTTCACCAGCCCTTTATTGCAGTAACGCTGGACCAACAGACTTCGCTGTGGACTGGGTCCACTTCTGTTTCCATGTAACGTTGGCAAATTTTAATTTGCTCTGTCTGCCTTAAAGTTTGAACGTTTCAACTTCATGTTCTCTACCAAATACCTAGAACCTCCCACAGTTCAGAGCATATGCAAACCCTCCCTTGTATGGCAGGATGAAGAGGACCCACAGACTACCCCAAGCACAGAATTCTGTGCACCCACACTGAAGGAGGAGGAGAGATTTGCTGTGTCACTTGAGATTCCCATGCTCTCAACACGGATGGTATCTGGATCAGCTTGGCGATGGTATGACCCGTGCATTCTCAAAGGACTCTGCATGTGGCTTCATGGCCTGTCATCAACAGTCTTGGAATTCTTAGTGTATTTTGGGCGAGGGGTCCCATGCATTTATTTTTCAGTGGGCTCTGTAAGGGTAGTAGCTAATCCTGATATGACTTACTCAGCGGCTAAAGCATCCTTTTAAAATTTAGATTTGAATTTAATTTTATTTTGGTTGTGAGCCTAGTCTTTAATGGCTGAGCCATCTCTCCAGCCCTTAATTTAATTAAAAAAACACACACATTTATCTGATTTGTTTTGTACATCTTTGTGTGTGAGTACTCGCAGAATCTAATATTGGACCCCTGGAAATGGAATTGCATCCGTTTGTGAGACACCCAACAAAGGCTCTGGGAACCCAACTAGCGTCATCCGGAACCCAAGAACATCCATGCTCTTAACTACTGAGTTACGTTTCCAGCCCCTGAAGCATGCTTAAAACAATTTCTTTTTTCCTGTTCTTGAGATTATAACATTGCAGAAGAAGCATGCTTGTAAGGAAGGATTAGAAACCTAGGCTTGTATTTGTATTCATTGTTGTTTTGTTTTTGAGGCAGGGTCATAATGTGTAATCAAGGCTGACCAGGAACTAACTACGTAGCCTTGCATGAACTTGGACTCACAGAAATCCCCCTGCCTCAGCCTCTTGAGTACCAAGATGACAGGTATGTACCACACCAAGTGGACCTTTTAATTTAACTATATACTAGAAATAAGTGAACTGGAGTTGGAATTGCATTTCTTAAAGCAATAAACTTTGTTTTTTAGGGAAGTTTTAGGTTTGCATCAAAATTGAAAGTGAGGAGCGTTCCCATAGCCTCTCCCTTCCCACAGTGCCCCGGCTCCCAGAATAGAATGGCACATTGGATGTCAACCCCATAAGTGAAACTGCATGGGTGCATTGTCACCCACAGCCCATTGTTGCATTAGGCTTCACTTTTGGTGTGTGCCCTATGCGTTTGCAAGCTTGTGTGACAGCACCCCTGTTGGGCACTCACGCAGGGTGCTCTCCCGCTGTGAACACTACCTTCTCTGCTTACCGCTTTCTCCTCCTTCTTCCCCCAGTCTTCATAACTACAGTCCCATCCTCTTCCTCTTGGAGTGTGTAATCTAGTGGGGCTCCCACAGTCTGTCGCCCTTTCTGGTTGATGTATTTCACTCACAAGGGTGAGTCACATTTCCCCCGTGTCTTCTTATGAACCTGCTTATTCAGTCTCCCCAGTGGAGTGGATGAGGGGAGCTCAGTCGATAGAGCCCTTGCCCAGCCTGTGGGAAGCTCTGGTTTTCATCCTCAGCACCAAATAAACCAAACCCAGTGTCAACCCAGTACTCTGGAGGTGGAAACAGGAGAATCAGAAATTCAAGGTCCTTGATGACGCAATGAACACATCACAGTTCTGGAAAGTGTGGACCTTTTCTCAAAAGCACCAACCAGACAAACAAAACCAAATCCAGAAGAACCAAGACACTACCGCCACCAAGAGACAAACAAAAACCTAACACTAACACCATCTCTCATGTCCCCACAAATATGTGACTGCGGGCAGGTGAAGCTGTGATACCTTCCCCGGCCGAGCACACTCTCTTTCAGAGCACACTATCCTTGTCTGGCTTGGCATTCCACCCCCTTGTCAGCGAATGTAGCCTTTTGGTACCCAAACACAGAGCCTGCAAGCTTGCTCTCCAGTACCCACGTGACCACCTTTGATGTGAAGGTTTTGTGGCATGGTCAGTGTCGGCCCTGGAAGAGGTAAAGGGAATCTCTAAGTAGAGTCTTGAACTGCTAGGGAAATAAAACATTGCATGACTGTTCTTCACGGGCCCCCTTACAGCTAATGCTGCCAAAAACAGCTGTAAAACAATATGGCCAATGTTTCTGTGCCATCAGTCTCTGCCAGCAAACTAGGGAGGGATGAGAACATGGCCCCGACACACCCTGGTATAATAAGGACACAGAAGCCCGACTTCCTAAAGACCCTCGGGAGCTGTCGGTGGTGAACGGGGGAGACAATTTATTAGTGTGATATATGTTTCCTGCTTCCTAATGATACATAAATTATCCCCTGAGCCATGATACATATGGTTTAAAGAGACTTTTAAATGAAAGTCTTCCCCCAGTAGTACTAATTGCCTAGCAGCATTAAATTACTCATTCCCTGCTGCTCATGGGCTGTGGCCATTACTCTCTCCTCCAGGTTGAGCCGATGTCCCCCAAGAGGAATGGATGCATCTCCCCCCTGTGAGCACAGCACAGCAAGTCACAGGTTAACAACATTAACACACCTTTGGACGATGACTGTGGATGTGTCATACCACCCACACTATCCACGAGGATGGGGGTGCACTAGGTCCTACCTCTTGGTAGGGAGGACACACGGGTGCTGCTATCAATAGTTAATCTTCTCCCGCTGTGCGACTTAAAGGTAGACTTAGGTAATAAGCATGGGTGTTTCCTGAGTGACAGGAAAGGGGAGGGATAAGTGTGATTAATTTTGACAAACACCAGATAATTACATGGCGTAGGAAGGAAAAGGATGATGCTATTAAGAATCACGACTCCAACACTCAACTGTTAGATTTTAGGACTGCGCTATGTACTGAAGCTGCACGGAATGGGCGACAAGATCACTGCCCTCAATAAGCTGACTCCAAAGGCAAGGGTGATGCTCGGGCACAAACTCTAACCAAGGTGCCACAGGGCAGCAGGAAGTCTGTCCTCATGCCCCCCTTGGACGGCAGGAAAGCCATCCACGCCAGAGCCTCCCCCATGGGAGAAATGAGGCAGAGTGGACTAGAAAACACAAGAACTGAGATGTAGGCACGCATGCTTTGTGGTGGTTATGGGAAGAGAATGGTAAAGGCATGGGCCTCTGAGACAGAGCTTGGTCAGTTTGGAAGTGTGTACTTTGGAGACAGGAGATCATGCATAGATAGGGAAAATTATAGGAGACAAGACTAAAGGAAGTGACCAGGTAGGACAGACCTATGTCACCTAAGAGGATTATAGACCTGAGAGCCAAGTGACCTGAATGGGCTGGGTACAGTGAGATGTACAGGGAAGCCAGTTACAATAGTTCTCCTATGAGAGAGAGAGACAGAGAGAGACAGAGACAGAGAGAGACAGAGACAGAGAGAGACAGAGACAGAGAGAGACAGAGACCGAGAGAGGCAGGCAGAGAGAGAGTGAGAGACAGAGAGAGTGAGAAAGACAGACACACACACAGAGTAAGAGAGAGTCAGAGACACAGAGAGACAGACAGACAGAGAGACAGAGAGTGAGAGAGACAGAGACAGAGAGTGTGAGAGAGACAGGCAGGCAGAGAGAGAGACAGAGACAGAGAGAGAGAAAGAGACAGACACACACAGAGAGACAGAGACAGAGAGAGACAGAGACCAAGAGAGGCAGCCAGAGAGAGTGAGAGACAGAGACAGAGAGTGAGAAAGAGTCAGACACACACACAGAGTAAGAGAGAGAGACAGAGACACACAGAGAAGACAGACAGAGACAGACAGACAGAGAGTGAGAGAGACAGAGACACACAGACAGAGACAGAGAGTGAGTGAGAGAGAAGAGAGAAAGAGACAGAGACACACAGAGAGAGACAAAGAGAGAGAGGGAGAGAGAGAGAGAGCGCTTAGGATGCTCACCGGGAAGGTGTGGTCTCCTTGTGTAACCTCTGCTCCTGGAGAATAACACTGTCAGGATAGATGAGTGATCTGTGTTTCTGTCACACGGGTTTGAAGAAAAGCAGATCTCCAAGACGCTGTGCTGACATCCACACCCCTGTAAGTTCCCTGGTCTAGGCCTTCAGAAGTTTTGCGTCTCCAAGGGTGACAAGAGGTAGGTGTTATCACGGACAGAGTAGCCTGATTTCCTGACTGCGAACATTACCATTGGCCAAGCACTCCAAGAAGTCTCCTCCTGGCCCCTCCCCATCTGTGAAACTTCCTCGTCCCTCACCCCTTACCCTCCATAAGTAATGGAGGGCACCTACTTATTATGACCACCATGGAGATTTGGGACTCCGAAGGCTCATAACTGAATGTGACTGCCTGGGAGGAAGTGTTCCAAGAAAATGACTCCCTGGGGCTAGTGTGGTGTGTCTGGGGAAAGTGAGGGGAGGGACTGAGCCAGGGTGGTGAATGACAGACACCAAGGAAACAGCATCTTCCAGATACAACAGGACTGATGCACACACGGACTCACAGAGACTGAGAAAACATGGGCAAGGGCTGCGCAGGTTCAAACCTGATAAAATCCCAGCAGGAGAAAGAGAGGTGGATGCCGGACCCAGCACGAACCGAGAGGGTGCTTGTGTTCGATACCTGCCGGGAAAAGGGAAATCAGTTTTCTCCAATGCAGTGACACTAGGTGTATCAACCATATCTCCCAGGCCTCTTCCCTTAGCCCAAGTCCCCCCCTGACCCCTCCCACACACACTACATTATCGGAAGCTGATGGATTTCCCCCTGTCTGCTCCTTTAAAGGTCAGGTTCCTGGAACAGCTTGTAAGGCATCAGAGTAATGGATGGATGGAGGAAGAGGTGGGTGTATCTGTGCTGATTCCTCTGCTAGATCTTCCTTCGCCTTGCACCAATGGTTCTACAGGACTTTGGAAAAGATGAGCACAAGGAGATAGGACCTCAAGCTAAGCGACGCTGGGGCATGGGGGCGGCTGAGAGAGTCTGGCATGCTCACCTCTCTCTGATTCTTTAGGCTCAAGGAGGCCTTGACCTTTAGACGCTACACAGGATGCTTTGTCAAGATGTCCACACTGGATTGAGACTAAAGAACCTCTTTAGAGAGAACTTTCTGCATCACACATGAAGAAAGTGGAGGCTGTGGAGGCTCCTGCCTGCCCTGCAGGAGGAAGGACCAGAGTTCAGGTCTTCAGCAGCCACATAAAAAGTCCAGTGGTACATCTGTGATCCCAGCACCATGAATGTGAAGACAACTCCTAGTACCTACTGGCCAGCCTGCCCAGGCAAGCCAGTGAGATCCGGCTTCAGTGATGGTAAGGTGGATAAAGGAAGACACTGTGTCAATATCTGGTATGTACAGATACAAATGAACATGTATACACATGCCCATATGCACATATGCATACCAATAGACACATTTACTGTATGTGTACCCACGTTGCATGTGTTCCCACACCCACATGAACATGTACAAAACACACAATCATATCACACAACGAAGAAACCAAATAGGACAACCCTCACACACACACACATTTCTTCTCTGGTGTCTTTGAAGACTAGTGATCCACAGTAGGCAGCTTAGAAGCCAACCCATTCATCCTGAGCTCCACCAGTTCATGTCAGGGAGCTGTGTGGTGAGGACTCTGTGTTCAGATGACAGTTACTTCATATCTTAGAGCCACAAGCATCCCGGATGGGTTATAGAGTACAGTGTGTGTGTGTGTGTGTGTGTGTGTGTGTGTGTGTGTGTGTGAGAGAGAGAGAGAGAGAGAGAGAGAGAGAGAGAGAGAGAGAGAGAGAGTGGTGTGATGGCCCACACCTTTAACCCCAGCACTGGGGAGGCAGAGACCGGGGGATCTCTGTGAGTTAGAGGCCAGCCTGGTCTACAAAGTGAATTCCACACAGAGAAACCCTGTTTGAAATTCTGCACCCCCCCATAAAAAAACACAAACAGATATATCTTACTATGTAAAGCAGAACAAAAACTTTCATAAAATTAGGGACAGAAATAAAACTTCAAAAGTACAAAGTGTGTGGTAGCATATTTCGACTTCATCCGCAATCTTGCTCCTCAAGGGGCCACTACTCAACCTGTCTCACACACTGCTTTCTGTCTCTCATTCATAGAAAGTTCTGGAGAGGGGCAGGCCTTCAACAAAGCCATCTTGTTTTCTTTTATTTTGTTATTTTAGACAAGGTCTATTCTGTAGCCCTGACTGGTCTGGAGCTCATTATACAGCTCAGGCTAGTCTTAAACTCACTGAGATCTTCCTGACTCAGCCCCTGAGTAAAGGACCACCATATGCAGACAACATATTCTCAGTTACCGTGTTTGATTTTACTCCCCAGGGGATAGGTGTCTGATTTCTAAAGCTGTGAAAGGTGGCCATGCACCTAAGTCACTGCTAGGATGGTGGTGTGTGCCAGGGGTGGATTCAGGCAGATACCCGGGCTCCCTGGCTAGCCAATTGTTGAGCACCAGGTTCAGTGTTAGGCTGTCCCCAAATGAGATGAAGATTAATAAAGGAAGACACTCCTCTTTGACCTCTGGCCTATACACCACCCCCCCCCCCCGCTCCCACACACACCCAGCAAAATTTCCATTTTACTGGAGCAAAACCAAGTACGGAGAAGGTGGTGGGCGCTGGTTTCAATGAGGACTTCACTGAAGCCTGCAGTGAAACTGAATAGCAGGGGGAGAGTCCAAGCTTGCTTTATGAGGTGGAGGACTTGTCTTTTCAGACACCGGGCACTCTTGGGTTGGTGGATATCGGAAGATCATGTCTCACCTTCACAGAGGAGTCAAAAGGCCCTCAGGAGCTCCCAGCCTGACACTTGGTTGCCTGGTGATTTAGACAAGTTGGGAGGTTGCTTCAGGTCCTGGAATCTTTACCTGTGGGACACGGATAATAAAATGGAGAGGACAGAGAGATTCAGTAACATAGTCAGGGTCACACACGGTGACTGCTAGAGCCAGGTGGGATCCAAGTAGCCCTTCCTGAGAGCCACAGTGTTCTTGGGTCAATGGGATGTCCCGGAGAACTGTGTGAGGCAAGCTTTGGAAACGCGGTGCATGACACGTCGTTGGCTAAACTGAGATAAAACCTGAAGAACTAAGGCTGATTTGTGCAAGAATAGTGAGAAGCAGTTCGAGAAGTCTATCTCAGATGCCTACAGCCTCCTTACCAGCCTGGTATCTATCTCCAAATTCAGTTCAAATTATACATGGGCAGACAGACTGACACCTCCCTCCAACCCTTCAAAGTAAATCAGTGTGGCAGTACCAATAGTGGGCCAAACGCCGGCACATGTACAATCAGACTCCTTTAAAAGACAATGCTAGCTGGTCGTGGGTGCCACACACCGTTAATTAATTAGCTTTGAGACTATGAAGCTTGAGCAGGATTCACAGTATCCTTCCCAGGGGGAACCGTCCAATGCTATTGGTCTACCCTCATTGTGATGTTCCTTTTTATCTCTTGATTGACATGATGTCAACCTTTTCTAGTGGTGCTATGGTCATGGGTATACAGGGCTCAAATCTCCTTACACAACCAGTTCCCTTATGTACTGGGTTCAGGATCCAGCCAGGTGGGACAAGCTCCTCGATGACTTCTCCAAGCAAATCAGCCAATGATCGGGTTAGCACTGCAATTTGTACTGTTTTTAAAAGCAATTCACTCACCCATTCATTTCCTGTTGTTTGTTTCAGATTCATGCAGTCTACCTCAAGGATTCGGGATGATCTAAATAAAACTTAAGGACCAAATGCAGGGGCGCAGGGCCAAACCATTGGAGTCATGTTTACCAGAGTTATAAAACCCATTACTAAGAAAAATATTTGAAAATGTATTCCTTGGGGCCATACGCACCTGCAGTTCCACCTCTAACAGTCCCCAGAAGACTCACAGCACATCTCCCTCCTAACTTCATGTCCTCTGAGTCTAATTGATGCTGCCGCATGTCATGTGTGTTGGTGTGGGGTGAGAGGGTGAAGGAGAGTGCTGTGAAATGCTGTCTCATACACAGAGCATGGGAGTCACACTCACAGACTCACAGGTGCTGTGCGTGCCTGCATAGGATCGAGCCTGGTGCAGTCTCACCATGACGAGGGGGCGGAGCTCTTAGGGAACCGCCCCTTACTGACTATTGGCAGGGCAGCTTCAGCACAGGGTGAAGCCATCTTAGGATGCCCCTACTGGAATATTACCTATGCCTCAGTGAATGAACAACCTTGGTCAGAGAAACTTACTTTGCGGTGAAGGCAGTAGTCATGCAGAAATGCGCCGTTGATTAAATTGCTGAGAGGAAGGGACTGTGAACGCTCAGCCCGAAATGAGCCACCGGCCCCTGCCCCTGCCAGGGCTCAGGGAGCATCAGGGAGGAGAAGGTGAAAAAAAATATTTATTTACCGTTCTCTCCCCTTTGGAGACAGATGTAACTCTAGGCTTTATGTGCACATCCAGTGACAGAGAGCAGAGTGGAGAGAACATTTCGCTTGACCGTTGTTTGCTTTATATTTGAATAAATACATAAATGACACCAGTTTTGTTCTTAAAAATTAGAGAAGCCACATGATAACAGATAACTGAGATTTCGCAAAGGTATTCAAGGAACAGTGATTTTTTTTTTAATTTAAAACAATATTTTCTCATTTTACATACCAATCGGAGTTTCCACCTCCTCACCTCTTCCTGCCCCCCCCCCATCCACTCCTCAGAGAGGGTCAAGGCTTCCCATGGGGACTCTATAGAGTCTGGTATATTACTTTGAGGCAGAACCAAGGCCTCCGCCACCACCCCATGTAGGATGAGCAAGGTATCCCAGTTTGTGGAAACCCACAGAGCTGGTGGGAGCTCACTGACTCTGGACTGACAGCAGAGGAACCCGCATAGGACCAAACCAGGCCCTGCGAATGTGGGTGGCTGTTGTGTAGCTTGGGCAGTCTGTGCGGCCCCTGGCAGTAGGGTCAGGCTTTATCCCTAGTGCTTGAACTGGCTTTTTGGAGCCCATTCTCTTTGGAGGGACACCTTGCTCAGCCTAGAAATGGTGGTTTTTAATGTGGACAATCCATCATAGGAGCACGGCACAAGGTAAATAATCCCTTACACGCACATCATTTATCCTTATCCTCACAGTAACAATGAGTGTGTATCATCATCCCCATCCCATACACAGGGAAACTCTTCATCCACAAGCAGAAAGGGGGAACCCAATGTGAGTGTAGATTGTAAATGATGTATCTGGAATCCAGTTCAAACCCGAGACTGCCCGATGCTACACCGGGACACTCGGGTTTGTTTTGGGTAATATTCAACATTTAACATCATTGCTCATATACTGGCACCAATGCCCTCAACCTGCAAAGCGTGAGTGCTTGCTTTATTCTAAATTCCTTTAGCTGCGTTTTGTATCCGGTGCAGCAAATAAAGCCTCACGAGTGCTGAACAGGAGCCATTTGTTTTGATATTGCTAAAATACAAACCACATCACACCGGCTAGATTGTCATGGGGTTCATCGGCAAGAGGGAGGAAGTTTTGGAGATGGTTATTTGAGAGGTGGGATAGGAATAGTTCCTTAAAAGATGAGCACAGGGGAAGTGGGGGGCAGCGAATGGAGAGAGAAGTAGGAGAAAACGAGGGGGAGGAAAGGAAAACACGTGCGACCAGGAAGATTGAGCCCGGTTAGGAATAGAATACAGGAGAGAGAGAGAGAGAGAGAGAGAGAGAGAGAGAGAGAGAGAGAGAGAGAGAGAGAGAACATAAAAGACAGAGCCAATATTGGATTGAAGATAAAATTGAACACAAAGAAAGGTCTAGAGAACTACAAGACTGCTGCCAACTAACAATTTGAGCTTCCGTAGAAAGGCTACCATAAATGCCCTTCCCGGAGAGTGAGATCCATGGAGCCCTCAAGTAATGCCTGTGGGAAACAGGAGCAAACACCCATACATAAACACTGAGTCAAACTAGAACCCAGATGCAGATGGAGAGGACAAGTCCAGGCGGCAGAAACACATAGAGACAGCTTACCTGAACAAGGAGGAGCTAAGGGCCACCAGACTGATAGCTGGGAAGCCAGCATGGGACTGACTCAGGCCTCCCTGAATATGGGTCTCAGTCAGAAGGACTGAGCAGTCTAAGGGACCTCAGACAGTGGAGCCAGGATGTATCCCTGGTGCACAAAAGGTCCTTGCGAACACATCCCCCATGGAGGGATAACTACCTTAATCTAGAGACAGGAGAGAAGCCCTAGTCCCTACTTCACATGACCTGTCAGATATACATGACCCCAACTGGATGGCATTCCCCTACATATGGAATTGGGGTGGGGGGATGGGAGGGAGGGTGGTTAGGGTGCATGTGAGAGGGCAGAGAGGGTAAAAGGGAGGGAAGGAGGGAAGGAGGGAGGGAGGGAGGGAGAGGGAACTGGGATTGACATGTTAAAATAATAAATTAAATAAAAAAATGCTTTGACTCCAAAATTTAAGTTCAAGGACAAGTTACTGGGGAAAAGGATTTCTATTTTTGTTTCCACAGAAAATGAAAAGCTGTGTATTCCTTCCAGACTAATGTGGTTTGATCAAGCCAGACCACCTGAAACAGAGTACCAGGTGATCCTACATTCAAAACAGCTGGACAAAACAGCCCTACAGACTACAGCCAGGATTTCTGCATCTTCTTAGAATCCCCCATGACAGCACCCCTTACCAGCAGGAAGTAGTTTGGAAAGAACAACGCCCAAATTCCCAAAGATTGTCTATAAATATTTGTTTTTATTTAAATGGACTTGGTTATAAAAAATAAAGAAACTGACAGATTAAAAAAAAGATGAGAAGCAGGTTGTGGAATGATGGTTTTATAGGTAAGATGCTTTTCTTCATTTCAAACAACATTTTCTCCCCTTTCTTTTGCTATGAGGTCTCTCACAGTTTGTTTGAAATGTTTGTTTGAAACTCTCATATGAGTGTTTGATATCACTTATATGAACTAACAGGTTCTCTGTCTCCACACCCCCATAACAGGTTTCTCCACCAACACAATAAGCCAAAATCAAGCCAAATTGAAAAAGTGTAGCAACAGGTTGATTTGAGTATAGCAATTCCAGGGTGGGTTCTCCAGTCCCAGAGATGGAGGCCAGAGAAGCCTCAAGCGGGAGCCAAAGCTGGGAGATTATATAGCTTGTAGGCCAGGGGTGACGATGTGTCCACCACAAGCTCGGTTTGTGTCCAAGTATGGTCAAAAGCTGGGAGCCTTAGGTGGAGACTCGGGCTGCTGGCAACTTCAGGGGAGGAGGCAGCCACACTGCTAAGAAAGCTAACATGGGTTTTTGGTGCCTTCCATTTGTTGGAGATTCTCTGAGAGGGTGGGGTTTAGAGAGAGAAAGAGAGGGAGAGGGAGGCAGACAGGGAGGGAGGAAGGGAGAGAGGGAGGGAGAGGTCTCAAATGAACATGAACTTTCTTTAGTGTTTGCTCAGTATTATTTTTCTTATTACAATTTAAGTGTCTCATTGAGATGGCGTGAGGCTGGATTTGTTGGTTCACGTGCTGTTTATGTATTGCCTTCCTATTTGTGTGTGGGGGGAGTGGGTTGCTGTGGGGCGTGTGTAGGGTCAGAGGACAACTGGCAGTGGCTTCTCCTTGCACCTTGCTGTCCCTGAGGTTGTCAGGGGTAGCAGCAGGTACTGGTGCTATGGACCATCTTGCCAGTCCCCAATACTTGTTTGTATGTGACAGTCTGTCTTCTTCACATTGATTGCGATTGCTGCTATGTTTTGACTCATTTCTATAACCTTCATTTGCATTTTCTATAAATCATGCTTTAAAGAAAAACTGGATCAATGCCATTTTCGTTTGTTTTTCGTTGTTGTTTTGTATTCCCATAAGTGTCTTTATTTTAGTACTTACTCAACCTTGTAATTTTTTTACTTGACTTATAAATGCTAACCGTCATCAGTTTTCCGTTTTTAACATGCTTTTCATTTATTTTGCATACCTCCACAGTTTCCCCTCTCCTCTCATTCCCTTCCTCCAACTCCCATCTACCCCCTCCCCACCCACTCCTCCGGGGACTCCGTCCAGAAAGGGGCAGGCATCCTCTGGGCTTGAGCCAGGCTGAGGTGGAGGCTGAGAGCTCCTCCCCCTCCATAAAGCTGGTCACCCAAAGATGTGAGACTGTTAGCTCCATTCCAACCTCCTTCTTACTCTCTATCACGCTTTTTTTGTTTGTTTAATGTTTATTTCTTTTTCTTCTTTCCTCCTCTGAATTTTTGCTTCTTGTCGGCTGCAGACAGTGTGGATTCACATTTACTCACAGGCTCACCAATTACCACAAGGAAAACGCTCTCTGTAGACCACTTCTTCTTTTGGGGTTCATTTCCTTCCTTTCCTTACCCTTTAAAAAAACTGAGGCTTTGTCTTCACTAAAAAAAGAAAAAGAAAAAAAGAAAGAAAAAAAAAGAAAAGAAAAAAGAACTCCCCCCCCCCCCCCGTTTGCAACACTTTGCATGGATATTAACTCTGGCTTGCTAGTATTTTTCTCCAACACTTTGGGAGTGATGTTTCATTTTCCTCCTGACCTCTGCTGCATCTGAGAAGTCTGGGATCAGATAACTAATCTATCTTTTCTCAATAATTAGTAAATGCTGTTCGTTCATCTTAAAAGCTTCAATTTGTGAATATGGAAGCGTATACTCAGTATCACTTTGTGGACTAGTTGAGTTTCTTGACTCTTGTCCCAACCTGGAAGCCCTCTAATCATGTCTTTGTAGATATTCCCCTCGCCTTTGTATCTAGCCTTGCTTCCTATGTCTGACTACAAAGATGCCGATATTTTTTCTTGTTCATCTCCATCTCTCTTGACCTCCTTTCCACATTCCCTTTCTTCACTACAGTGTAATGAATTCCCCAGGCATGCCTTTCACTTCATTAAGTCTATCTCCAGCTATTTAAAAAACTCAGGTGTTTTACTATGTATTTTAACAAGTCACCTTTTCACTTTTATTTTTTTTTTATAATGACCTCCTTCCTTTCAAAAGCATCTCCCTAAAAGGTCAGTTTCTTAAAGAAGATGAACTGAATGCAATATGAACAGAAGATAAATTAAATCTTGACTTGCCCATTGAAACTCACTGCCCTTTCCAGTGCCCTGAGAGATTCTGATCATCATTAAGTAATTAGGCATCATCTTGAAATTAGTTTTAGATAAAAGATCTGTCTTATTTTAGAATTGTAATGAGTAGCGTCCCTGAATTTCACTCAACATTAAAAGTTTTCTCAGTTCCATGCTTGAGTTATCCCAGCTAGAAGTCTAAAGTGTCAGGGAGGCATCTGGAGGTTTGGAACTTCTTTTTCTTGCTTGACACTGTATCCACTCCTTAGACATTGTAATACAACATTATTATCTACACAATTCATACCCAAGGACCATGCAATTGAGGAACAAAAAATAATTGCAAAGGCTTCCTGGTGTTTTAGGTGAGTTTATCTACCATTTTGTGCTGGTCACATTTACCGCTGTCCTGGGGTGTGTGTGGCCTGAGAGTAAGGTTTGAACACAGGTGGAGGAGGTTAGGGTACATAAGAAACATAGTGCTGTGTGGTACCATCTTGACTGACTTTGGCTCTTTGGTCCCAAATATTCAATTGCTGTGCCTTTCTCTCACAAGAGAATTTTCTGGTCTTCTCATCATATACCTACTTCACACCACACGAGGATCAAGCTATTCGAAGTTTCCCTCAGAGGATAATATCTCATTTGTACAGAGTTGCTCACCCCTTCCTATTCACTCTGGGCCTCACACAGTGCTCCCTCAAAAATCATTCTGCCCTTGAGAAGGACCAGGAGGGACCCTGTTGCAAAGCCTCCTTCAAGCCTGACACATCTTCATGGAAACGCTAACCTCTGTGCTTTCCCAAGTGATAGCATCCTGCAATCTCTCTGTAGCTCCCACCACTGTGTTTGGCTGTCTCGTAGACACATGCTAGTCTAATGCCCACTCAAAGACCAGGACAGCACAGCTCACATTTCAGACAAGGTCTGACAGCCTGGTGGAGTGCAGACTCTTGGTCCCACAGCCCAGACACACTCAATAAGAGTCTGCTTGCCCTGTGACCAGTCTTCTGTGACATCATATAAAGGAGACAGAGTCTCACTGCACACTGGCTCATTCCTGTTTCTCTTCAAGACAAAGTCCCACAAACTTTTCATGTTTGGTTCACTATATTTGCTGAATCCTCTTGTGATATCTTTGTTGGTTCATGGGTTATTATGTGCATGAATGTAATTTCCAAATATCTGGTGATTTTTCTAGATCCCTAGATTTTGTTTTCAGTTTACCTTGCTGCAAATTTGGGCAGAGAATAATTTTAACTCTTAGGTGTATTGAGACTCATTTTGTGATTCAAAATGGCTGTGTCATGTATGTCTGTTTTGGTGGCTGTTTCATGTTGTGTGCATTTTGTAGTTGATACTGTTTCATGAATGCTAATTACCTCAAATTAAGTGTTCTATAAGCTGATTTTTGCCTACTTTTTGCCTACTTTTACTATCAATTACTAAGAAATGCCAGCATTTCCAACCATAGTTACAAGCATTTTATTTCTCCTTTTAGTTAATTTTTATCCCATGTATTTTGAAAGTCTGTTATGTGATGAAATGATCCTTTTGTTATCACTAAATAACATAGTATTGCTCTGGCAATAAGATCATTTAAAATTATTATTGCATATCAGTTCTTTTAAATATCATTGTACTATATATATATATATATATATATATATATACACACACACACATATCAAGATACTATATATAGTTGTGGAGACAGTGAAATTGGGTGAAGTTTAATTAGTGAATATTGTAGAAGACACTGTAGGATTTGTTAGTTTCTGTTTCTGTTTTTCAAGACAGGGTTTCTCTGTGTTGCCCTGGCTGTTCTGGAACTTGCTCTGCAGATCAGTTAGCCAAATCTGAGACATATTCCTGTCTCTGCAACACAAGTGCTAGGACTAAAGGCGTGTGCCACCATGCCTGGTGACACTGTGACTTTTGAGTGTGACTGTGAGGATAGTTATGCTGGAGTGGTGGTAGTATGTGCCTGTAATACCAACACTTGGGAGGCAGGCAGATCTTTGTGAGTTCAAGGCCAACTTGGTCTACAGAGTTCCAGGACAGCCAGAGTTGTTACACAGAGAAATCTTGTCTTGAAAAAGCCAATAAATAAACATTTAAAAAATAAAAATAAAAATGAATCATAATTATTTTAAGTAATATTTCTATGATGAAGTCCTATAACAATTTTATTTTTATTTTCTGGTTTTCATTTTTGCTATTTGTTTATTCTCAAATACACAGGTCATTATGCTTCTTATTAATTTTTTTTTTACTTCCCCTATTATGATTTGTCTCCACCAGTTCTGGTCTGATCACAACACAACATACTAAACTAAGTCACATGTAACTAATTAAAATGAAACTAAGATTTGAGCCTCCTAGAAAATCTTCTACGAAAAAAGGTAGTTTGTGATGGTGTATTTTTTGTTGTTGGTAATAAGAAAACTATTAATAATAAAACAAAGCATAAAATCATGAGATAACATTGTCAATGTATTATTTTCAATATTTTAGAATCCCGATTTATTTAACTTTTATTTCAATTTTTTTTTTTTACATGAAAGAGAACACACACAAAAAACTGCTTATCTGTTGACTTCCATTTCTAATGAATAAACCCTGCATCTTAAACGGACTGAAGAGCAACAGCTCAAATTGTTTTCATATTGTATTCAGGTCAGTCTGCTGTGTTATTATTCAAATTACACAAGAACATTAAATATTAATTTGGCCAGGATCCATCAGATCTAACCTCAAAAACAAATCAATCTCAGAGACAAGGATGTCAGGATCACGTTACAACTTTCTGTTGCAAAACAGGGGAAAACATTGAGTACATAGAATGCAAAAAAACTCTAGCAGGGTTTATTTACACATATTTCCTTTTTCTCTTTTTGGGTTTACCAGAATAAATATTTGCACAGCTGAAAGTATTGCTAGTAGCAGGTTCTTGTGGACAGCCTCAGGCAAGGCAAATATCTAGTCATAGCTTGAGTATGAGGTTTGGGAGAAGACAGCTCATTATATAATGTATATGTTGCTGTTGTCCAGACATGGCTTAAGTTTTGAGCGAACACTTAGTGGCTTGTAGTTGTTAGCTACCCCATCGTTTCTTAAAAATTTTTGGTATGATGCATATACTTCATAGGCTGAAAACCTAGGCGGGCAAACCCCACACTATTTTTGCTGCCCTGGACCTAGAATCACTTTTGCATCTCTTGTTTCTGTCACTGACATGAAAGCAAGGGAAGTTCAGCAGTCCCATCCCATGTTCTGCCTGCAGTGGCTTTCCCGTTCCGAAGTGACTTTGTAGTGTGTAGATGGGGGTAAGCGGCAGCTGGGTTATAGATGGCATGTTCCCGTCATTCTCCAGAGGATCTGGTCCCTGCCTCCATCGCACCTGCTGCTGGAATTTCCCCGACTCTTTATTGGCAGCAGGTAACTATCTTCCATGCTACTCTCCACCATCCTGGGCCCACAGAAACCCTAGGCGGTGGTCTGGTTCCCCGTGGGTCTGGTCTGCCATATTGCCGGTTTTCAGAGTGCTATGCCGTGAAACAACCACAATGCACCCTGTGGAAGCCGCAGCTGCAAGTCAGGCCACACTTCTCACTCTCTGTCTAGTCAGGATGTAGTGGTCTGTGTCATGATGACCAATGTCTCCCAAATCTTAGTAGCTGAGGAAGTCAGTTCGAAACCCCATGGTTTCCATGGCCTCTTCATTCTTGACATTCTTGAATTTAGGCAGGAGCCGATATAGCTGCTGTGGGGTTAAGGGAAAATAGAATAAAATGAGCCTTGTGCAGATTAGTAAAGCTCCCCACCCCCTTCCCCGCCACACACACCTTTTGCCACAAGTCAGATGGGGGAAGCTTGACAACAATGTACAAAGAAGCTGGATTCTATCCTAGGACACAGAGAATATGTTAAAACACAATGAGCCATATGGCTCCTGTGTTCCTAAACATAAGGGGGTTGTCAGTCTCTTAGATAATTGGCAGTGGTCCCGTGGCCACAGTTTTCACGATGAAGGAAACTGTCTGGGGCCCAGGGAAGATGTTTGCTCTTCGCCCTGTCTCTGCCTTTGGGTTAAAGCCATGGCCTTTGACAATCTGGAGAAAGTGGATTTTGCAAACCACAGACCTTGATTTATCTAAGAGTTATTTTATGTTATTTATTTTGTCCTGCGGGAGTTGGGGCAATCTCCCTGTAACTTAGCAGCTGTGGATGTGTTTGCTCTTTGTGTTCTTTTTCTCCAGTGATTTGTTGTTCACTTGTCGCTGTAGTATTTCATATTTTCCCTTGGCTTGGTGGGGCCGGAGAGTCCTAAGGAAGCAAAGGACAGCCAATGAACGGAAGCTATGGTGTGAGCTCTTCACCACTGGAACAGTGAAGAGGCTGCCAAGATAAAGCCCCCATGGGGCCGTTATCTGAGGGAGTTTCTGAAGCATGCTTTCCTTGGTGGTGGCAGATTGTCATCTCACCTTCACAGTCACCAAGGCTGACTAATCTATAAAGAATCTTGCCTTTGGGGATCACATGACAGGGCTCTTGTCAAACACAGGTGTACTGCACCAGTACTCAAGGGGCATTTGAGTGAAGTAGCAAATGAGTAAGACAGGAAGTTCAACTCAGGGCCTGGTTTCATGAACAATTTAAAGTGCAACAAGCTGTCATTTCTTCATCTGACAGGTTCTACCCTGACCCTTTATCGTGCTATAATTTTCTTTATAATTGTTTATATTTGAAAAGGAGTGACCATATTTATTTGGAGTTCACCACTCTTGCATGGATTTTCTTGGAAAGACCTAAAGAAAAATGTATCTATATTCATCCGGAGAAAGCAGGGAGGGCTTTAGAAAGGGTTCCATCTTGGAGAACCATTGAGTTTATTAGGATTTCTAATAGGAGCAAACATAATTAACAGGCAGCTCTGCTGGGAAGTCCCCTGTGCAACCAATAGGCAGCTGCACCGCAGGAAAATCCCCTCCCCATGCTAATCATTCACTTCTTTTATTATTTAAGTAAATCCAGGGAATGGAGAGTCTCAGACAGAGCTCATCCAGGCTGGTGAGTTCCAGGGATCTCATGAGCTCCCTTCTTTGCACATGGGCACAATCCCATGACTACATGAGGGTGTCACAAGGGTGGTAACAGCTGCTGATTCATGTACAATCTCCAGGAAACATCTGCACAGCACCCATCCACCCACTCACCCATCCACCCATCCATCCATCCATCCATCCACTCACTCACCCATCCACCCATCCATCCATCCATCCATCCACTCACTCACCCATCCACCCACTCACCCATCCACCCATCCATCCATCCATCCATCCACCCACTCACCCATCCACCCATCCATCCATCCATCCATCCATCAACCCACTCACCCATCCACCCATCCACCCATCCATCCATCCATCATCAACCCACTCACCCACCCACCCATCCACCCATCCATCCATCCACCCATCCATCCATCAACCCACTCACCCGCCCACCCATCTACCCATCCATCTACCCATCCATCCAAATATTACACACACACACACACACACACACACACACACACACACACACAAATCCCATCTCTGAATTATATCAGTTCACACAAATGGGGCATTGACTTGCTGTATTTGTTCATTCAAAAGTCACATGATAAATCCAAACAAAATTAATTATATAGTCCTGTATTCTGCCTTTTATTAAAAAATACCATATGAAGGGATACATATATCCCTTTAATTATCTGTTCTAGGGAAATATAATTTTTATGCCTCCATACTAGACTGTTCTGTTGATGAATAGATATATATTCAGTTTCCTATTGCGGTTTTCATTTGATATTGGTGTTGTTTATAGCATATCAGTTATGTATGTCATCCTGAAATGTTACATATACATTAAAGTCTTCATGAGTCTGTAGTGCTGGTGTTCATGGGACGATGCCGAAATGTTAGATTACACAGTCAAATGGTGTGGCCACAGTTAGATTTCTTGATAATGTCCCTTCCCTCATCTGTTGACCTCGTAAGTTAAAACAGTGTATCATTATTTTATACATGTATGTACGTACAAAGATGTCAGAGAAAAAAATGTTTCCTTACCCCTTCCAACCTTTCTTTTGTGATTATTGAATTTCTGTGCTTACTTAAAGACAAAACAATTATTTTCTATTTCATTTTTGTGTATCTGTAAAGGAGAAGTTAAAGTGTTGGCTAAAGTATTCACACCTAAGTTCCCCATTTTTTCTGACTGAGTGTACAGCTCAGTGTTGATTGTCTGGCTCGGTCAGAGGCCCTGGGGGACAGCCTTAAGAACAATATCCTTCAGAGGCCCTGGGGGTCCAGTGTTTACTTCCAGTCCCTGACCTCAATTCTTGAAACTTCCATCTGGTGCCAGTGGCCACACAGCCACATTACTGCTTAGCTGACACTGACCATGAGGCACAGCCCACTGAAACACGTACCTCAGAGAACCAAAGTACTATACTGCACATGAACATTACCCACCAGAGTCATCAAACTAATTTGTTATCCCACCAGCAGAGCCTAAAGTTACACACTCGCTTTAGATTTCAGTCAACAGTGGGGAACCTCGATATGATGATGATGAAGACGGCAATCGTGTTCCCCATGGCTAGGAGAAGGAGCCCACCTAGATATCCATTAACAAGCAAATGCAGAAAGAAAATGTGGTTGATGTAAGAACATGGTGGGATTTTGTTCAGCTGTAAACAAAAACATGGCATTTGCCTGAGACTGGATGGGGCTGGATGGGGCTGGATGGGGCTGGATGGGGCTGGATGGGGCTGGATGGGGCTGGATGGGGCTGGATGGGGCTGGGAGTTATTATTTAAGCAAGGTCCCTCGTACTTAGGAAGAAATACCACATATTTTCTCTCATGTGTGGATTCTAGATTTTCGTTCTTATGTATGTAGGGGAGTGCAGGTCATGAGACTACCCACATGATATGAAGCCCAATGGGGACACAGGAAATAAAGGAGGCCGATGGGAGGGGCGGAGGGAGGAGGGGCTACAGGAAGTATGGGTGCACAGGCCCATATCAACGCATGTGCTCATTAAAAGCATATGGGTTAATTAATTAGTTGTCAGTTTGGAAGCTAATACATGTCCTCTCATTTTAGTTTTTACTTCTTTTATAGGGAGACTTATAGACATATGTTTTCGTATATTTTTGACCACCTTTCTTCCAGTTATTGGTATACTTGACTAATTTTGTTTTATAAATTTTTAACTATTAGAAGCTCTTGGGGCTGGAGAGATGGCTCAAGATTAATAGCACTTACTGCTCTCTCAGAGGACACAAGTTCCGTTCCCGGAACAGGCTCTCAAATGCCTGTAATTCCAGTGCCAGGGATCAGATGCCTTCCAAGGGCACACACACACACACACACACACACACTCACACATACACACTAATGAAAAGGAAATCTTTTAAGACATTGTCGGGGTCTGAAAAATGGCTCCACAGTAAAACATGCTTGCTGCTCCTGCAAAGAACCACAGTGTGGTTCTCAGCACCCAGATCAGGCAGATCGCAGCTGCTTTGCTCCAGCTCCAGAGCAATCAGACCCTTCTGGACTCCACAGGTCCCTGCACTCATGTGTGTACATTTATAGGCACATATACGACACAGACACACTCATACACACTCGGACAGACAGACAGACACAAGCACACACAGGCACCACACATTCAACAATAAACTAACAAGGGTTTAGGAGTTCCCTACATGCTGCTCAATAGATCACAGAGACACACACACAGACACACATACACACAGACACCACACATTTAACAATAAAGTAACAAGATTTTAGAAGTTCCCTATGTGCTGCTCAATAGACTACAGACAGACAGACAGACAGACACACACACATACACACACACACACACACACACACACACACACACACACAAATAAACTAACAAGGTTTTAGGAGTTGCTTTCCTGCGGCTCAACAGATCCCACAGGAAAGATGCCGATCTCTCAGCTACCATCTGCTGCAGATAATTTTCTCTCCTACTCTTTTGTCTGTTATTTTAAAAACTGGATTTTTTTAAAAATTTACTTTTGTCTCATATGTTACATTACATCCTGACTACGATTTTCCCTCCCTCGTCTCCTCACTCCCCAAACCCCCATCCACTTCTCCATTTCTCTTCAGAAAAGGGCAGGCCTCTCATGGATATCAACCAAACAAGGCTAACTAGCATGGCTAGCTTTGCACTCTGATCTTCAGGCAAGCTGTTAGATCGTAAACGAAAACATCGCCACACTCCCACCCAATGCTGTGTTCTCTCTTGTTGTTCTTTTTATATCGATCAAGTCCAGCTTGTGCTCCCTGTAGGTTCTCAGACGCGTGGCTCTCCACCAGACATGGTTGACTCACCATGGGCTGCAGTCTTGAAGCAAACTGACTTCCTCACCCTCCCATCATCTACCAATGCTCCCACCTCCTTAGCTAGGGGGTGGAGCTTCGTGCCCACCTCCCTATCTATGCTGGGATTTGGTCTGGCTAGAGCTTGCACAGATCTTATGCTGGGATTTGTTCTGGCTAGGGCTTGCACAGATCTTATGTGTATGGTCCCAAGGGCTGTGAGTTCATACAAGCAATTACTCTGCTCTGTGCAGAAGACACTGTTTCCCGCAGTAATTCACAAACTCGGCCTGCTACAGTCTGTCTTCCCCATCTCTGAGCCTTGGGAGGACTGGGTGTGACACAGCTGTCTCATTCAGGGTTGAGAACTCAGCGGTTTCTCATTCTCTGCACATGACCAGCGGCTGTAAGTTTCTGTAGTTTATGCCATCTATTCAGAAGCCTCTCTGAGAAGTTCCAGTGGACTAGCTATTGTGGCCCGAGGCTTTGTCTCTCTATTCTTGCTGCAGTGTCATACTGTTTTAACTATTGACTAAGGTGGTTGCATAATTTAGCAAACAAATAAATACTATTGCAAGTGACTTATGCTCGGTTAATAGGAGAAAAACCTGGATTGTCCTGGGCAAACTGGTGCATAGGTTACCCTATGCAAAGCCTATATAGCATGGCTTTATGATGTACTTTCACATCTGATAGCACAAAATTCTCCTCATTACTTATTTTCAAACCACTCTCTTTTAGGAACAAAACTAAGCAGAGTATAGTGGTGTTCAGACAACCATGGTTGTACTTCATACGAAATACAGTTTCCTCGATTTAAACGGGCAGATGTTCATCCTGACTTTTGAGTTTGGGGAATTTATGGTCACGTCTGCGACTTTCTCCCTGAGCTGGTTAGCACGAGGCTGAGGCGTCTGCACAGGACCACTTTCTGCTTACCTCCACTCATCTTCCTCTTGGTCTCCCATGTTATTAACTGGCATGCTTAGTTTTCCCCCAGAACTTTCTAGCTAACTATGCTTTCAGGTACCATTTACGTCTTCCCCTTTATGCCATTGCATTTTCTCACACATCTGCCTGCTCCTGGAGGCAGCCTCTTTGCTAATTAGTTCAGGGCAGCGAATTGAATTTCAACATAGCCTCAGTTCAGTTTGTTCCCAAAATGAAGGGCGTGTGAATTCTTGCCCATATGATGGCAGGCCCAGGAGTGGATGGAGGAACACAGGCCTTTCCCCACAAACCACGCAGCAGAGGCCTTCTTGGAGCCCATGGTGCTTCTCTTCATGGCAAGGGGCTGCTACTGCTTATTTCGTAACAGTTAATAATCACCTCACCTTGGAGCACTTACATTATCGCATGAAGATGGGTGGGATGGAGCTCCTTCAAGGCTGCAGTCCACCCCCCCCCACCCCGTTCCTCTATGAAGCAATGCTATAACCCTTGCTTTCCCAGGGTTATAAGAACACAAGGAAGCTGTTCAGGGAGTGTTTGTTTAAAAGGTTTTCAATGACTTTCCAGGCAGTAGCCACCATCGTGCTTGCCATTTGTGGTATTAGCTTTAATTTGTTTTTGCTAAGTGGTACTAATTTTAATTTGTTTTTAACTAATAAAAACATTTGGTAAAGAAGTGATATCCCTGATGCAACAAGGACTTAAGAAGAGTCTAGTGGCTAATCCTTGAACTTCATCTCAAGAGTCGGTGGTGTTCTGTTTCCTTTGGTTTTGTTTGAGGGGGTGCGTCTTGTTTTTGGCGTCTTTCCATCCTTTCAGTCTACCCTACTCCCCGTCTAGGTGGTTGCCACTGTTCTTGTCTAGCTTTGGCACTGTGTGCCTTCACGCCTGACCCCATTTGTTAAAAGCTACAATTCCATTTTCCTTTGGCACGGGTCACCACCCCGCTTGTTTGAAGGATTCCTTGCCAACACTAGCCACACCTGACTCCACAGGATCAAGGTCCTCCTTTGCTAATTCATAGAGTCCCCAGGCTACAATGTAGTGTTTCCAAAGCCTTTTGCTACTAGGTTGTTTGTGGCTGGGAGAAGATTTTCTTAGTTTAGCTTACAGCAGTGCATCAACTTGATATTTATGATTTTCTTTTCCTTTTTTCTTTTGTGGAGTAAAGGGGCCTTAAGTGTTGATGTTTGAGACCTTTTGCATTTACCACATTGCCCTCTGGCATCTTGGTTTATGAGTGGCCCACTTACTCTTTTTATTCGTTTCGTACATACCACGTCCGAGCTTCCTTCTTATCCTGGTAAACACACAATTCTTTAATATTAATGTAATACATTGTGTCCCTCTATCCAGTTCAAATGCAACATACCACAGTGGTTTGCTGAATTCACAGATAAAATAAGAATGATCAAAATCTAGCCATATTCCCCAGACTGCCCGAGGCCCATGAGGTTCTTGCTGTTTAAGGGATAATGTGGGTGAATAGGGCGTCATTAAAACACCATCTTCAGAGATCACAAATGTGTTATGTGTGTGTGTGTGTGTGTGTGTGTGTGTGTGTGTAAGTTGGAAGGGGGAGTTGGATCCACAGGAACTAGAAATACAAAGAATATTGAGCCACATGACATGGGTGTTGGGAAGAGATCTCAAATCCTTTGGAGAAGCAGGACTATCTCGAGGCCACCTCTGTCCCTCATGATGGCAGAGATTCTGACAGGTTGTCTCCTAGAAGGTGGCTTCATTCATTCAGTGTGTGTGTGAGTTTGTGTGAGTGTGTGAGTTTGTGTGTGTGTGTGAGTTTGTGTGTGTGTGAGTTTGTGTGTGTGTTTGTGTGAGTTTGTGTGTGTGTGAGTGTGTGAGTTTGTGTGTGTGTGAGTTTGTGTGTGTGAGTTTGTGTGTGTGTGAGTTTGTGTGTGTGAGTTTGTGTGTGTGTGTTTGTGTGTGTGAGTTTGTGTGTGTGTTTGTGTGAGTGTGTGAGTGTGTGAGTTTGTGTGTGTGTGAGTGTGTGAGTTTGTGTGTATGTGTGTTTGTGTGTGAGTGTGTGAGTTTGTGTGTGTGAGTGTGTGAGTTTGTGTGTGTGTTTGTGTGAGTTTGTGTGTGTGTGAGTGTGTGAGTTTGTGTGAGTGTGAGTTTGTGTGTGTGTGAGTATGTGTGTGAGTGTGTGAGTTTGTGTGTGTGTGAGTATGTGTGTGAGTGTGTGAGTTTGTGTGTGTGTGTGTGTGTGTGTGTGTGTGTGTGTGTGTGTGTGTAGGCCAGAGGTTGACCGACCTTCAGGGTCTTCCTCAATTGCTCTCCACCCTGTGTTTTGAGACAGGGTTCCTGCTGCACCTGGAACTCACCCAGCCAGCAAGCTCCAGGGATGGATCCAATCCTCCTGTTTCCACCTTTCCAGGATGGGGCTTGCGGGTGGGCGTAGCACAGACAGCTCTTTACGTGGGGGTTGAGGGTCAAATAAAGAATCTGGGCTGTGCACGTTACCAACTAAGCCTTCTAAGGGCACAGAGAAGGGTCCCACAGAAAGCATGCGATTGAATGAGTGGCAAAACACTCTGGAAGCAAACCCACACTGTAGACAGTCCCAAGTGTCTGAGGCTGAGTAGAAGGACTTTTCACCTCCCAGTATCTTCTTGCAAAGTTACCAGGAAGGCCCACCTTCTAGCATGCTGTGACCCAGATTTCGTTTTCCAGCGCTAAGCCTTTAGACTCTTGCTTTCCTCTGCACCAGCTTTGCCAAAGGTGGGTCAGTTTGGAAACAGCTTATCTGGGACTGTTCACTGCAGGAGGTCAAAAAGACTCCCACAAGGAGCTTAGACACGCCTTGTTGTAACACAAAGAAAGGTGAGTGTTCTTCGCCTCCGGGGTGCCTGAACTCTAGGGTGACTGTGGGGTTCAGGCTTTAGGGTATCAGGTCTGGTCCTTCCAGCAGCCACCTCTAACACTTACCTTTCCCCATAGAGGAGCGAGGGTCAGAGCGATGTGATTCAGCCCGGGGATCCCTCTGAAGTAAGGCTCTCTTTGTAGGACCCCTGGTTGCTATTGGTCCTTTAGGAAGCCTTTTGGTGGCCTCTTAAAGCCGGCCACCCCATTGCACTAGGTCCCTAACCAAACTTCTGCAGACCTCCTCGCCGGGGCAGCCCGGGCTCTCTACTGCACCGATCTGATCGGAGCCTGGCCGGCGGGGGGCGCTCTCCCGTGGGAACTTGCAGACTCACCCGGCCGGGCGGGACCAGGCCGCCCCTCCACCCCCACCCCCTTGCCTGGCAAAGTTGCCCGGGACTCCAGGGCGTCGCTGCGGACGCTGGAGAGCAGGCGCTCGGCTCTGCCTGCTCCACGTCCTCCACCGCTGGCCGGCCGGAGCCTGGTCGCCCCGTTGCCCCTTCGAGCTCCCCCGAGGGCATGCGGCTCTGGGGCGAGCAAGAGCGGTGAGTGGTGAGTGCGGTGCGCGGCCAGGGATGGGGGTTCCCAGCAGGGCTTTTTCGGGGTTCTCTGGTCTCCAATCCTCTCTAAACTCCTGGGAACGGAACTTTCCCCGCCGTGTGTGGCGTACCTTACCCTTTCCCACTTCGTGTTTCCCAAGAGCAAAAGTCAAGGCAGATAGATGCAAAAGCCTAAAAGCCGGGCTGCATCGGCCTTGGCTCTGAGCTGGTTGGCAGGGTGCAGGGACACCCGGCTCCATCTCCATCACGCTGCGCTTTGCAGGGGCATTTCTTTCCAAACTCCGTGGAGTCTGTCTGGTGATGGAAGTGGGTCCTCCCCGGGAGTCCTGGGAGGTGACATTTTCCACGTTACAGTTTCATTGTGGTCTGTCTGTTGGTAAAAGCGGGAGCTGAGTGCAGGCAATCCTCTCAAGATTTGGAAAATAGTCACTCTGTCCAGCTCCGACCAGTAGTGAGGGATGAGCCAAAGGTCTCTGGGATCCCTTTCACCCCCAGGGAGGGGTAGGGTGGGACAGGAGTGCTTTGTTTTTGTATCAGTTTCTTCATTGCCTTCTCTGTGCAAGTTGCACAGATAGCAAGTTGCTATCAGAAATTGCTTAGAATTTTCTCAGGCTTGTGATTTGAGGACAGAGTTTTGCAAACAATTTAGTCTTATTAACATGATCATAGAAAGGGCCGCCCAGAGCACTTAGAGATCAAATTGTAAATAAAATAATTTCCCCCAAATGCTCCTCTCATAAAATTTGCTTCTGTCATTGTAACAGTTTTGTCCTGCCTAACTCTTGATCTTGGAATGTCACATCAGCAGTAAAAGACTCAGCTTTTCAGGTTTTCTCCATGTAGTTTGTAAATCGGAGGATAAAGTGAATGTCGTCCTAGCCAAACTCTTTGCAAGCAGGTGAACTTTGCGTACATGCCCAGTCTTTCCTTAATGCAGAGTACCTGAGTTGCTAAAGAGAGTTCTGGGTCTACCTGTGGTTGTCAATCCTGCTAACAGGGAGGTTTGGGTTCAAGCCTGTCTGATGGCTTCAGTGAGCCCAGGGAACCAGGGACAGGAACTCCTCTCCTCATTCCCAGCAGGAATGATGCTATTGGAACAGGCTTGACTCAGTTAATATAGTTTGTCCAAGCAAACTGGGCCATCCTAAAACGTACTGCTAGCAAACCCTGTCAGTTAGGTGGGTCCTATCCCTTGAGACCCTGTGTCCCTGGACATTTAACCATGGGGACAATATTTGCACTGTAATCCACATAGCCAGTGAAATACATTGTTTAGAATTTTTTCCTATTAATATTTTTTTTCTATTCTTCAGTATTCAAAACCTTGATGCTTTCTTTGATCTAGTGACAAATAAAACTTCTAAATTTTACCAAATGCATTCAGCAATTGCAAGTCTTTATATCAGATCAGGTCTGTTTTGGTCTGGCTGTTTTATAAGATGTTTAACAGAACGGATCTGTACAGGTTCTCATGAAAGGAAACTTTAAAGTATTTAGTGGTTTTTTTTTATGTACTTCATCTGAATTCAAGGTGCTACAATGCATTAATTTCTCCCTCTCCCTCTCCCTCTCCCTCTCTCTTGCAGAATACACAGGCACAGGTGTGCACACACAGTTGAAGAGCCAGGTAGCAAATAAAGCTAACTCCCTGGAAGTTGAACCCTCATGCCTAAGAGTATCTCCTTCCCTAAGCTCCCCAGCTTTCTCTGAGGGTCTGCAGCCACCATGGCTTAAGCCAGCCCCTTATTTCTTTGGGCTGGGGCAAGGAGAAATCACTGTAACTCGGGTATGAATTGCTGTAACTCAAATAATCCATTAGTCACTCTCCTTGGCGTATATATTAGTTCAAATGCTTTCTGGCTTGTGATTATACCCCAGAAAGTGGTTAAGTCTGATTGTAAGCTTCTAAATGGCCCAGGCCAGACTCAGGCCATTATTAGTGTGGCATAAAGGGAGGGACAGACCTTACAGCCGGTCCAGCCTTTGTTCTAGCTGGCATTGTGACCATAAGCACATTGTTTTGCTTCCCTGTAAAACTGAAGATTGCATTCAACTCCCAAGATTTAAAGTGAATGCAAGAGGGTCCCCAGAATACAGGAAGTATCAAAATGGTGCCTGGCCTTTCCCTCCTAAACGTAAGTGCTGGGGTCCGTGTAAGCCTGGCCACACTCGTCCCCTGTCCCAGTGAGAGTGTGCAGAGGTTTCAACCGCAGGTGACTTAACTGCACACATTTCTCTTATGTGATACCCATCCCTGGACATGAGCCTTGGGTTAGTTTCTGTTTTCGCAGCCGCAACCACGCTACTGACACCAAGCTATTCAAGGGAGGAGAGACTTGGGTTGTTTCATGATTTGAAGGCCCAGCCCGCTATGGTGGCACGATCTGGAGCAGACGGCTGCTTGCTCACATGTGGAGGAATCGGGGCGCAGAGAGGGGACAGGGAACAGGGCTGTAAGTCCTCCCTCAGAAACACTCCTCCTCCAGCCAGGCCTCGTCACCACAACCCCCAGAAACAGTGCCCGTGGGAACATTTCTCATCTGCAGCAGGCCTTTCCACATGTGTCTAGCACTCTACAGGCAGTGAGCTTTCTTCTCTCTGATCTCGACCGAACATCATCCTCATTCTGGATTCTGTGTGTAGGCGGGAACATTTGGCTCCACCTTGAGTGTGAGGGGAGGTGGTGGAGTCAGGAAATTGTCCTCAATGTGGGGGGGTCACCTTTCAAAGACCACCGGAAAACGCAGATATTTATATCACATTGCACAACAGGGACATGATTACAGCTATGAAGTAGCAATGAAAATGATTTTATGGCTGGGGCAGCCGCACGTGAAGACTGTATTAAAGGGGTTGCGGCATTAGAAAGGTTGAGAACCCTGGCCCAGAGCTTGTGCTTTGTAAGTGATGGGCTAGAGGTGTCTGGCTCTTACCGAAGCCTCATCTCTGTGGGATCTGTGACCTTGTCACATTTCAGTTGGTTTGGTAATTTATATGATGGGGATTATAATTCCTTTCTCGGTTGCCTGTGTGGGTTAGTGACAGGTCCCGTTAAATCCTATGTGTAAGCATTGTACTTGGGGGAGCTAATAATGGTAGTAATTAAAGAGGCTGGGCATCCACATGTGGACATCCTGGGCATACAGATGTGGACCATCCTGGGCAGATTCACTCAGCACTGTTGAGATGAGTGCCAGAAATCCCATGTGGGTGTCTTGAGGATGGAGTGGATATCAATGCCATCTCTCCTGCTCTTTGAGGCCATACTAGACTTCAGGGAGGAAATTGAAGCGGAGCTTAAGAAACTGCTTTGTGAGGAACTGCAAGTTAATCACTGAACCAAGATTACTAAACAGCATGCAAGGGAAGGCACAGAGCAAAGTTCCACGCTGCTTTAAATGTAAAAATTTCTGTCACCTCAGTTCCTGGTGTATAAAACCCAAGGGCTAGTTACCCTCCAGGAAGAGAGTGGGGGCAGCAGTTGTTAGCCATGCTGGACATGGCCCTGAACTCCTACACCATTCTCTCGGCCCTGTGACTTCCCAATGACTGAGTTTATCTTGCAAAGTGATAGCATGCCTCGAGCCCAAACCCTGGGCAGTTTAATTATGTCTCTCAGTCAGAAAGACCAATGTTACTCACCACCTGATCATGAGCCAAGAGAGTAGAACCACCTGAGGGAAAGGTCCCAAGGTCCTGGGTTGTAGCCACCTCCTCATCATGGTCCTACCCCTAACTTGTCCTGTTTGCCTATAGTTTTCAACTGCTCTTCTGCTCATGACCCCTGATGTCACCTCATTCTCATAATCCCTGTCTCCTCTTATCAGACGTGACAGGCTATGTCTCCCACCAGGACAGCCAGCCATATCCCTCCTAAGACTGATAATCAGGCCCCTAATTGCTCATCTGACAGTTGTATGTCTTTGTTGTTCCTGGGGCACTAGGCTGGGTGGGGTGGGGGAGAGGTCTTCCAGCCCTGATTTGACCCAGCAATGTGCTGATTTGTGGACTTATAGTGGCAGGGCTGGGTTGGAGGTCCAAATAGCCCTGAAGACATGTGCAGGTTTTCTCAAAGGCCTTCAAGCAAATGGACAGTTTTAGCAGAAGCAGTGATAATGTTTTATGAATGAAACTTTAGGACAACCCCTTGACCTCTCTTCAAAACTCCAGTCATGATTATTAGCGGAAACAATGCAGAATAACATTTCATCCTCAGTTTCTCACAAGGGCACGTGTAGCTCACTGACAGTAGGAAATGCTCACGAGTCTCCTTTGCAGTCAATGTGTTGACTCATATGTCTGCTTTTGTTTTGATGCTCGGATTGTACTCACTGGAGATTCTGTGATGGTTGCTCTTGTGTTTTATCATTGATTGAGCCTTCCTTCCTTTTCCTTTTCTTTCTGTCCTCCCCCCCCCCCCAATGTGTTCCAGGCTCATCTCGTACTTTTTCTAAACTATTTCATCTTCTCTTGGAGTAGATAATGCCATTTTCTCCTTTGACAACTGTACACTTAAGGGGTTTGATGCGATACTTTGATATACTTATCTCAATACACATACACATCATAAAATGATTGCTACACTTAACCGAACTCACATGCTTCCATCTCATACAGTTGTATGCGAAAGGCGCCTAAAAATCTTCCCTTTTGGCAAATTGGAGCTATACATTGCCATATTGTTGAGAACAGCCCTCAGTAGTGCATTGCAGGGTGGGAGGAAATGGAAATGGGAAGGCACGGAGTTCCGTTTATGTCACGGTGACTAAGTCTAGCGATGTAGTGTACAATGTGACAACAGTCAGCATGGGGAAAGCTTATATGCCCGTTGTTACCTTGGTGTGATTGTTCCTATAGCTCTCAGAAGACAGAACTGGAACGTGAACACACACACACACACACGCACACACACACACACACACCTCAATACTCGGCCTTGTGCTATAAAATGACAGTTCTAAGGAGGATATTTCTTTACTTTTCCCTTTGTGTGCATGTGCAAAGGTTCTCTCGAAATTCCTGCCATCATGAGTATTTCTTCTTGTTTGCTCAGAGTAACCAGTTTCCCTGCCATGAAGGTCCCTCCCTGACTACTTTATGTCCATCTCTTTTCCTGTTCCCACAATTCGGGATCTCCTCAGCAGCTTCAGTTTCTTCCAGCTCATAGCTCCATGGCTCCCAACCCTCGCCCATGGCTCTGCGCATGGCCTGTGTGTGTTGTGAGGCTGCATTCCCACTCACTGCCAGTGTCTAAGTATCTCAGGGCTTCTCTGGGAGGAGGACGGAGTTATCCCTGGCTGGATTCTGCTGCTCTGTATTACAAGCTTTCTGGGACGATTTTATAGCCTTATAAATCTCTCTCTCTCTCTCTCTCTCTCTTCATTTGTCTCGAACAGTGAGAAACTTTAACTGGGCAGGGAAGAGGAGACTCAGTGAGTGGGCGACCCCTTGGAGTCCAGGAGAACCTGCCCACTGCATACACACACAGCTCTCTGTAACTGTGATCCCAGGACTAACCAGGAGGAAAGCCAAAGAGACCAGAAAGTTACAATTGCACTGGTTGTCCCCAGGTCTGCCCCAGTTTACTTCTACCTGATTTACCCTAGTCAGATAAATGAAGTCTGTAGCCTTGTAAAAGTTAATCATTTGTTCTACTGTGGTAATTCAAAAAAAGCTGTGAGAGACAAAGATGCCATGTGACAGAGTTCAAGCAGAGGCTTTTTAAAAAAATATATTAGGGGAAAAGAATTGTAAAGAGGGGAAGGAAGGGGGAGACTGGACTCTGGGGACAGGAGTAGTGGGAGAGAAGAAAGAGGGGCAGAGAGAGGGAGAGAGAGAGAGGGAGAGAGAGAGAGAGAGAGAGAGGGAGAGAGAGGGAGGGAGGGAGAGAAGGTGGGCGGGGCTCTTTTAAAAGGGAACACAGTGAGTGTGCACAGGTGGTGCTCTCAGTGGCTGCAGCTGAGGGCGTGTCCTGTCAGGACCCCAAGGGCAGGCCAGCACAGATGCCTGAATACTAACACAGACTGCATTGCTTCTCTTCTGAGCGTTCCCTGAAACAGGAAAGCTGACATTACTGCTGTTCCCTATAAGGGGTTTTATTTCGTTTTGACATTTTCAGTTTGTCACCTGAGCTTTTTCCCCAGTAAACTTTGAACAAAATTTTGAAGGAAAGATGCATTTATTTGTTATTGGTATTTTTAAGCACAACCGGATCATATTTCTTCTGGAATCCATAAAAGCTTGCGGAATAGAGAACCGATACTGTGTATTCCCTTTCTTACATGAGTAGAAAGAAGAGACCTTGAGGGTGAGTGCAGTGAAAAGAGCCTGGGCCGGGAAGTGGGGAGCTGGTCAGAAGGAATCAGTGCCTTATTTGTAGTGTGTTCACCCCATGCTGACATCTCCCATGTGGTGGGAGGGACAGGAAGTGATGGGGAGGGATGAGGAGGGGTGGGAAGGGGTGAGGAGGGATGGGTGGGAAGGGATGGGAAGGGGTGAGGAGGGATGGGGAGGGGGTGAGGAGGGGTGGGAAGGGGTGGGAAGGGATGAGGAGGGGTGGGAAGGGATGAGGAGGGATGGGGAGGGATGGGGAGGGGTGAGGAGGGGGTGAGGAGGGGTGGGGAGGGATGGGAAGGGATGAGGAGGGATGGGGAGGGGTGAGGAGGGGTGGGAAGGGGTGAGGAGGGGTGGGAAGGGGTGAGGAGGGGTGAGGAGGGGGTGGGAAGGGGTGAGGGAGGGGTGGGAAGGGGGTGAGGAGGGGTGGGAAGGGGTGGGAAGGGATGAAGAGGGGTGGGAAGGGGTGAGGAGGGGTGGGAAGGGGTGAGGAGGGGTGGGAAGGGGTGGGAATGGATGAGGAGGGGTGGGAAGGGGTGGGAAGGGGTGAGGAGGGGTGGGAAGGGATGGGAAGGGATGAGGAGGGATGGGAAGGGGTGGGAAGGGATGAGGAGGGGTGGGAAGGGGTGGGAAGGGATGAGGAGGGGTGGGAAGGGATGGGCAGCCACTGAAAGCTGGAATATGCAGCATTATGACAATCAGCTCCAGTGCCGTGACAGAATGGGTCAGCAAAAGCTTGGCTTTTGTGTCCTGGTAACCCAGAAGTACCTTTAAAGTGTCACAGGTTGAAATCCCTTTGATGTGCCCCACCCACCACGCATCATCCTTTAGTGACACACAGTACACTGTAGAGTACAGACCTCACTCATAAGTGGAGGCTGTGGGGTCTGCCTGGTATCAGGAGAGGCCATCACACTATGTAGTACTAGTCTACAGAAAAGCATCAAGGTCCAGAATTTGAGACATATTTTCTATGGGATGGGCATCACTTTTGCACCATCATAAAGTGAAAATAAATCCTAAATGGGTTCACTGTAAGTTTGGGACTGTCTGCAGGGAGAAGGCTAAACGTCAGCATTTCACGCCGCTGGCTGCAGAGTCCCTTCTTCCATGGTTACCTGAAACTTGGTGTTTTCGTTGGTGGCGAGAGAGTTATCAAGTGGGCTCTGAACTGAGTGGTGGGGGAGACCTTGGCTTTGGGTGGCTGTTCTGATGGCCCACTCCACCAGAGGAAACAGATTGCTTTGTTTTCCCTCCCCCTCCCCCATAATCTATCTCTCTTAAATCCTCCCCTTGCCTCCACAGCCAGCCTGGGGATCTCTGGACTCAGTTTTCTAGACTTAGACAGTGCATGACTGTGCCGTTCACCTCATCCCAACAGCCTATGCTCCATTATGGCCCTGCTATGGCCAAAGAAACTGAGCTTCAGAAGGTCCTGCTGATGACAGCAGTCATCAATTCAGCGGTGTGTGAGAATGTTTTAAACACATGGGCCCTCCCAACAGTCTTAGGAAGAAGGTTTTCTTATAGTCTCCATTTTGCAGATGGGCAACTTAAGGCACCAAGAAACTAGGTGGCTTTCTAACTGATAAGCAAGGCTTCTAAGAGTTTGAATCGTTCCAGGGGCCATGCTCGTTGACAACATGAATAATGTCATTTGTCAAAGAGATGACCCTTTCCCCACTTTATGTTCTCATCATACTCTCAAACATCAGTTGACTGTTTATACATACGCTTATTTCTGGACGTCCCTCTTCTGCTCCATTGGTCTAGACTGCTGTCTTTTGCCAGTACTATACCATTTTAGTTATGGTAGCTTTGTAGTGTGGTTTGAAATCAGAAAGTCAGAAATTGTGACTTCTCTGGCTTTGGTTTTTCCTAACATTGGTTAGCAATTTCATGAGTTTCAGTATTTTTTTTTCTGCATTGATTCTGCAGATCACTTTGAGTGGTCTGGAACATTTTATCATTTTTAAATCTCTGATCCATAAACATGAGGGTTTCCCCCACATTTTTGTGTTTTCTTTAATTTCTGTCATCAGCGTTCGATAGTCTACTGTGTATAAGGCTTATTACTTGGTGTTTTGCCTTGTTTTGATGATATTATGAGCGTGATTCCTTTCTTAGATTTTGTTGTGGATTGCGCATTGTGAGTGTATAGAAGTAGAATTGGCTTTGTGTGCTTGACTTCTATTTTGCAACCTGACAGAGTTAGTTTACTTGTGCGGAGACTCTTTGAACAAGTAGCATTCTCCCTACAAAAGACCATATCATCTGTGAACAAAGGCAAGTTTGCTTCCTCCTTCCCCACCTCAATGCCTCTCTGGCTTTCTCTTGCCTGATTGCTCTGGGTAGAGTCCTGACCAGAGGCCGTGGCACAGCACAGTGTGTTCCGATTCAGAGGAGAGGTTTCAGTTTCTCCCCCAGAGTACCGCTTTGCTCATCACCACTTAGTGTAGCTCTCATCAGCCAGTGTTCAGACCCTGGATCTGAGTCCTGTATCTTCTCCTCTCTTCTGCATTCCTGCTGTGCTTGGGGCAGTTCTGAAGCCTGGATACTGTGGCCCTGAGCCTGCACTCAGGCAGAGTGAAGTCTTCCCGAGACTATTGCCGTTTTAGCATAGTCACAGGATGGCTTTGTCATCGTTCCTCCTTAAATAGAGGACAGTTAAAAATCTCAGAATTTCAGTTCTGTATTGCATTGACTTTTCAGGAAGTTTGCTAGCCCTAATCTTCTCGGGGTTGTACTTTCGTGCTATGTACCAGAAGTGTTGCTTTGATTCAGTCCTGTTAGTGACTCCATACGGTTTTAAGATTATGCCAGTTTTAGAGAAGAAGGAAGGGCCAATGGCCTGTCAGTAGGTGTCGGACGGAGCCATTTCTGGACAGAGAATTCCACCTCTGAAGAAGGTTCAGTAGATGGCCTTTCACCATCCTACCTTGATGTGTTGTGTAGGCTCTAGCCTTCTGATGCTAAAATGCTCTTCACTTTCTTGTTTTGGCTGATGAACCTGCCATACCGTGGAGGAAAATAAGAGAGAAACTCAGAACACACAGGGACAAGTAACGGTGACAGGGAGCTGCAAACCCTGAGCAGGAATTATGGGGTCTCCCAGCAGTGGCGTGAACTGTGAAGGGGGCCTTCCCGAGAGCCTGACCACAATGCTCTGTGAGCACCTGTACAGTGAGCATTGGGAAACATGGGGCCCACAACAGAGGACAGTCAAGACATGGATTCCTTGTCAATATAATTCCTTGTGTTCCTTTTGCTTCTAGTAGATTCTATGTAGTTACCACATGTGAATTCCACTGGGGATGAATTCTCAAGCGTTGCTATTTTCTGGCTCTGATGCTTACCTGGTCTCTCCTCTTCCCATCAACATCTGCTGTGAGGTTTTCTGGGATGCAGATGTGGGAGGGAGGGTGTACCCTGACTCACATTTACTACAAGCTTTCCCTCATCCCACTGGAGCATCTGAGAGCCCTTGGGAAAGACCATGAGTGTTCCCTGAAATTCCTGCTCTTGAGGTTAGAGAAGCAGCTATGTTTTCTGATGCTCTGAGCACCTTGGTTTCTGGACACTTTCTGTTCCTTTCAGCCTTTGCTTGCAAACAGACGCTTCTCAAATGAGACCATCTCTCTCTGGTAGGGCATTACTAAAAGCTACAAGAAGCAGTCAACACTCCCTCACCCTCTGATTTTTTCTAATCTGTCATCCGGAGCCACAGGCATGGATGTCTCAAGTGTAGTGACTTGAATGAAACAGAAGTTTATCTTTCTGTCTTGTTCAAGGCCCTTTAGTACTGTTTTGAGTTCAGACTCAAGGCGTCCTTTCTTTTTGTTTTTGAGGCATGCCCTGGGATGTTGCTTATCAAATCTGCTTGATAAAAGGAAGTAACCTGTTTGCCTAACATTTGCAAGGCTCTGGGTTCAGGCACCGATAAATGAATCGAAAAGAGTAAAGAACTTGTTCCTGCCGAAGATCAGTCAGTGTATTTTCAGAGACAGGGCCACTCCTGCGTTTTTATCTCATGACAACTTCAAATTGCTGTAACCATTTCTAAGTATTTGTTCTCAGTGTCTGTGTTTATTTCCTCTCCAGTGGACGCTAGTCCATGGCTGTGGTCATCTGTGCTGACCCAGAGCTTTTTCCTTGCTTCTGTGTTCAGTGCTGGGCCTTGGGTGAGGAAGAGCGTGAAAGGACTCGCGTCTGCTTAGGCTGACTGTGCACAGCACAGCTCCCTGGAAGAGGGAGCACCAAGCCATGCAAAGGATGGGGTACAAGCATACAGCTGTGCAAGTAAAGAAAACACCGACCTGGGAGATGGCTATGTTGACAAAGTGTTTGTCTTGCATTCATGAAGACCCGAGTTTGATCCCAGAACCCACTTACTAAGTCAGGTGCAACACTGTGTACTCGGTGAGACAGGAAATGGGGGTGACTGGGTCCCTGGAGCTCACTGTCCAGCTAGCTTTGCCTATTTGGTACATTTCCAGGCCAATAAGAGTCCCTGTTTGAAACAATATGTGGAAAAATTCCAGAGGAGTGACAGCCTAGATTGTCCACATGTACATGCACTCAAAAGCAAACACACACACACACACACACACACACACACACACACACACACACACACAAGAAAAACAAAGCACAACTCAATAGTTTGTGCTGTCGAGCCTAGAAATGAACAATAATTTGAAGTGCCAATTTCAAGAGAATTCACAGGGTAATCTACAGTTATGGGCAGATGTATTTCAAGTAACTGTGGGGTTATTGTCACGTTGTGCAGGATTCTTAGATGGAGAAAGGGTTCCCAATGGGCCTTTAGGGAAGCCTGATGGTCAGGGGCACATTGTGTGGTGAGAAGTTCAAGTGGGCGGCTGAGGTCCACTCTCAGAGGAAGTCCACAAAGCAAATACCCAGGTGGGAACTACCTTAAAATCCACAAGGTTATGCCAGCATCTAAGCAAGGGGCAAGTCCAAAGACATGGAGTACTGTCACAGTTGGGACACTTACAGACCCGTCTGAAAGTGTGTCTCCCTGGGAGGTTCTATACCCCCTCAAGTTGATGAGCAAGATAAACTGATATCTGCTGTTGCAGGTCACCCTGCTGGGACACCCCTTGGGGGAGGGCCTGAGAAGGTGCACCACCAATGACCCAGGCACCAGGAGTCAGAAAATAGCAGATGGTGCTGCAGACTCATTTATTAAGACGTTAGACCTGCCGTTATACCCCCTCCCAAGATCCTATGGCTCAGGCAGCTGCTTCTGCTGCGTGTCCCTTCCTCATTGGAGTCTCTGGGTCAGGTGTCTCTGCATCAGCATCTCTGGGCATTGAGGCAGGCTTGGCTCAGGGAGGAAGTGCCTGCCATGCCTGCGCATTCATTCATGCGCAGGCTGGCCTGGGCACAGGGGGCAGGGAGACTCCATCTTGGGTAGGCTGGCTGCAATTTCTCCCACAGTCTGCACGGTGGATTTAACCTTTTAAAATTATTATGATTTATTTTACTCTATGTTCACGGGTGTTTGGCCCGTGTGCATGTCTGCTCACCACGTGTATCATAGGTCTCTGGATGCCATGTGTAATACCCACAGATATCAGAAGAGGGAGTCAGAATCCCTGGAACTGGAGTGACAGACGGTTGTGAGCCACAAAGTGGGCGCAAAGAATCAAACCAGCTCCTCTGGAAGCACAACCAGTGAGCGCTCTTAACTGGCAAGCCGTCTCTCCAGCCTGAGCAGTCATCTTCTAACAAAAGAGTTTAAAAGGAGAGGAGAACTAAGAAACAAGACCAAGACTGCCCATAGTCCAAGGCTGGTGGAAGAACAGAAGAGGGGACATGGAGGACACTGTGGAGTGATGGGAGATGTCATTCTGTAGATATGTTTCTCGTATTGGCTAAGGAATAAAGCACTGTTGACCAATAGGAAAGCAAGATAGGCGGGACACGGAGACTAGGAGGAGAGAGGAAGTGGTAGGGAGTTCCAAGATGGAGGACAGAGGGAAGAACGCCAGCCCCTCTCTCCGGAAAGATGAGACCACGAGGAAGTACTTAGATGAATAGAAATGGGTTACTATTTAAGACAGAGCTAGCCGATAAGAAACTAGTAACTGGCCAACAGAATTATATCTAATACAGAGTCTCTGTGTGTTATTTGGGGCTGGCATGGCGGTGGGTCCAGACCGGCGGGAATGCCCGGGAGTGTCAAGTAAAGACATCCACGTTCAGCTCCGGCCCACGAAAGGAGGGCTAGAAACGACCTGGGAATTTTTCAGATTGAATGCATTAAAAAAAAGTGCCCATTACCAACCAGATGCTGTGTTTTTAGTTCTAAAAAGTGGGAGGCAGAGGGATATCAGCTATCAGCTCAGCTTATAACAAACTCAGACATGGGGTTAGACGAATGAATATTTATGTAGTGGAGTATATTGAAGACCTTAGCAGGCATAGCAACGCATAAGTCTTCCAATTATGTGATACCCAGGCATCATTCACCACAGAATTGGTAGGCTTCCATCTGCTCTCCATCCAATAAACAGCGGACAAACACATCACAACTAAGCATCTGTTGAACATCGTCTACTTGACACTGTACTGAGCACTAGGACACAGACGACGTTCATGCCCTAAAACACTCATCTGATGGTAAAGGCATACATACACATGGGCAGAAAATGCTCACACTATCTAAGAAGTTCTTGACACACCCGTTAAGAGAGTCTGAATATAAAGCTAAAACACCACTTAGGGCTGCATAGATGGTGCAGCTGGTAAAGGAACGTGCCTTGCTTGCATAAAGATGTGAGTTCTGCCCCAAGACCCCACATGGAAATATTGTGTGTATCGGCATGCCCTTGTAATCCCGGTGCTGGTCCAGCACCAGGGAGGCAGGCACAGGGGACCCTTGGGGCTCACTGGCCACCTATCCCAGCTAACTGGTAAGCTCCAGGCCAATTGGGAAGTAGATGGCGTTTCTGAGGATGACACTTGAGGTTGTCCATCAACCTCCACATGCATGTGTGCTCAGGAAGTAGTTGTAAGAGTCAAAGGAGAAATTGGTAGGAAACTATCTCATGGAAATTCATTAGAAGTGATATGGCACCTCTGACCCAGAAACGGCAAGGGACACCAGTCGAGAGGAAGGAGAAGGCAATTCTGTCCCATTAGAGGGCTGCCCAGCGGCAACTGAACCAGGACACTCATCGCAACCTGGAGAAAAGGTGGCAGGACATCAGCATGGCCACCTCCCTCCCGCCTCTCACTGCCTGGCTGGTGCCTTATTGCCAGGCAAGCATGGCTTGGGGGCAAGAGACCAGCAGAATGGGGGGCAGGAGCCCCCCCCCCCCGTCAGGGATGAGTTCACTTCATCTTCCTTCTCTGGGATCTCTGAAGCATCCGTCAGAACTGTTTCCCACCACAGGGCGTGGACTGACACTTTCTCTGCAGAGACTGAGGCTGAACTCAGGTGGACAAGCCCTGCAAAAGCAAGAAGGAATCACTGTAGACCACCAGTGGTCTGACACTGGGCACCGTGGAAGGCGGTTTGGGACAAGCTCTGCAGAGCAAGGAATTCCTGAACGCCCTTCTGGGGACTAGAGAGGGGCCACAGGAGGGAACACAGCACACAGCTAGATAACAATAAGAAAGTTTGGACATCAAATTCTCCTGTTGCAGGCTTTGCACTACGGAGAAATATGTTTGTCTTCTCATGGGAAATGTTTCAAAATACCTTTTATAGACAAAATTTTTCTGGTCAAGAAATGTATTTCCTTCCGTATGACTGTCTGCACCTTTAATTTTTGTATTCTCAACCCTTTCAACGGCGAAGCTACCGAATGTGACTGCACAGTGACCTAAAGATTGTCCAGGGAGTTACGTATAAGTAATACTAACTTTAAACATTTTGGCCAGCATTTCTAATGAGGGTCAAAGGTCAAAAATGTATCTCCTTCTGCAGCTTAATGAATGAGATACAATTTTATAATGAGGTAAACGCCATTAAAGATTTACATTACATTTGGATAAACAAAGTCAGGGAATTTGTTGCTCACATAAAATCCTTGTGTTCTCTCTCTCTACTGTGTTTCCACTGCCGTCTTCCTGTTTAGCCAAGGGGCTTAAGACAGTCCTCAGCCACCAGGAACATCCGGGAAACAATGCCTTTGATTACAGCTGTTTATTAAACAAGCCGAAGCTGTGGTGTATATCGCATGCTGTTAGTCCACCCACTCCCTAGGGAGAGATGGCGGTGGATGACCTCGCTTACATGTCTCATGCTGCCCTCCCTGCCTAAAGGACTCCAAATGTGCTCTGACACAATAACCTGTTTATTCTGCTAAGCCTGGCCTGAAGTTTGTCCTGAATGCCACCGTGTCCTTGGGAATGTCAATTTCTGGGGGTGGGGAGGGGGTGACACACGCAAAAGCCAGAGGAAAAATACCAGTGTCGCCCTTAGGAATGTGCTGTACCTCTTTGGGAGGACAGGGTCCCTCGTCAGCCTCAGCCTGGGGCTAACCAATTAAGCCAGTCTGGGTGGCCAGTGAGTACCAGGGATCTTCCCTCCTCCTCCCTGGCACTGGGATTACAGGCACACACTACACCTGGCATTTGCATTACTACATGAGCTCCGTGAACCGAACTCTTGTGTTTGTAAGCATTTTACTGAGTCATCGCCCTTAGCTCCAGCTTCTCTTTTTATTGGGGATTTTCCCCGTCACACCAAGTGAGCATTTGCTGGTCCTCCATGTGTGCCTGTGCAGGAGATATCAGGGGAGGGGGGAGGGGACGCTGCTTGTGAGGAACAGACTCTGCACTGGGATAATTCAGCTTTCTGGGGAGAAAAGACAGAATGTCTATAATGAGACCAACACCCCTGAAGTAAGCACACAGCAGCTTTATCTGCGATCATCGGTGGCATCCACTATCCCATTACCAACAAGACGGGCTTAGGTGTAAGCTGTATCGAATCACTGCTTCCCTGTTTACGTTATTGTGGCAAGGGTAAAGCAGGCGCTTTTGATTTATTTTGAGGTTATCGTAAATACAATGGAGTTGGTAACCTAGCCCTTGTTTCTAATTTTTAAAAATATTTAGGTATAGCGCAATTTTAGATTTACAGAAAGATGGACACACAGTAAACTTCCTAGTTCCTACCCTACACGGTAGCTGCCATTGTTACATCCTAATTTTGTGCAGTACATTTGTTACACAGAGAGGCGGTTACTATTAAATACCTGTTTTACGGAGCTCTGGAGCTCTCCTTAGCCTTTGGGATACACATTCCTTTCGGTTGTTAAGTCTCATAGCCTAACACTGGCACAGTCTTCTCTGGCTGCCATTGTTCTGCCTTTTTGTTTTTTTAAGTTGTTGTTTGTTTGTTTTACATGATTAGCAGAGTGTGTGGTTGCTTCAGGAGATCACAGAGTAAATTGTTATTTCTAAGACATGGTCAGGAGTTAGACAGTTAACAGAGCTTCAGACTGCTGACATTAAGTTTGGTCCCCTGACTGAAATCATGCTTGCCAGTTTCTCAATGTCCATGTGTGTATTCGGACAGGAAGTCTCTGAAAGGAGGTCACTAGGTAGCACCTCAAGGACTGGAGGTTGAGCTTCCATTCTTAGCAGTGGGATCTCCATGTTATTTATTAAGAATAAATCTGCTGGGGCTCCTTCTCTTCATTCCAACTGACTCTTTTACTCGGAACCCAGCCCTGGATACATATGGTGGACATAATTGCATTCTGCCTGACTTTGCGTTGTGACTCAGATTGGCCCGCTTTGATAATTGGTTCTTTCTCTTTTGAAGTTATGTTCAGAGGTCTGCACTCACAGGGAACCTCTGTGGTAGCTCCTCAGACCACCCGGACTTGTCCGCTCTAGTGAAGCCACATTCAAGAGCAGCAAACACTATCCTCACACCTCCGCCGACAGGATTTGGGGCCGAGTCAAGCCAGGGAAATGAATGAGTTGTGAAACTCAAATTAAAGAGCACAGATGTGGGGGTAAGAAAGAAGTAAGGGTCAGCATGGTTAGAAGGTTGGAGTCACGAGGCAGTGTGGTTAGAAGGTTGGGGTCACGAGGCATGGAGGGTCTTAAGGCTCCTCACTCAAGTCTGTATTTAGTAAGTTTCTACAGAGACCATGTGTGTGTTGGGCATTCTTCCAGAGTCCAGCATGCCTTCCTAAATGTGCCTTCTCACTGGAGAGAGCACCCAGGACCCCAGCTAGGTTGTCAGATGGTGAGAAATGCTGCAAATTAAGGAGCAGAGTAAATAAATGGCTGGAGTGGAGCATGTTGGCTGCATCCCCTTAGCGAGAGAGGAAGAGATGTCTGATAAAGTGGTGCTTGCATAGGAATGAAGTAGGAAGTTGAGCCCCGGGGGGTGGGCGGGGAAAGAGGTAGCTGTAGAGATGGTATTGAAGGTGTAGAGGCTTAGATGGTAATGGCCAACGAGCACTCCAGGGATTATGGGTGTGTTTAAATCATCGCTGCTGTCCTGATTCGCCATTAGCATGAATTATTGAATTCAGTGAATGAACATAATGATCTATGCAGGCATTCCTAAGTTAGCCACCATACCTAGGTCAGCCCCCACCCAGGTGAGGTTTCTACCTGGGAGAGGGTTGTTCTTTGTTTGTGGGCCATAGAAAGGGGAATCGCAGACGGCAGTAACCCACCCTTCTTCTCTGCACCCATTTCCTTCTGGAAGAGGGGCGTGCTTGTGAAAAGCCAGGCAACAACTTGTCTCTGAAGATGTAGCTAGAAATAAAAACTACGTGAGTGGTTTTTTGATGGCTTCATTGCCATAATTGTTTCCACATTCCAAGTTGCCTGGTTATCTTTTTTTTTTCTTCTTCAGAGAAACAAGTTGGGAGGATGCAAATGAAAGCTTTGCTCATGAACTTTTCATTTGGATTCCACATATAGACTTTCCAAACCACCGTTTTATGAAGTCTTATATTACTGGAGTTTGAAGTTGTGGCCATCACTCCAAAGTTCAGCATCTTCTGTGTCTGGGTCAGAGCTACTAAACCTTCTAAAACCCTCAGCATAAAAACAAACACGAGCTGAGATGGGGGCAGGATCGGGCCAGCACCGTCAATGTGACTGACTGCATTGCTTCCCATGTTCTGTAAAAACCGAACGCATCTTTTCAGGGGGAGAAAAGTCCTCTCCCACCACCTCAGGCTATTTTAAAAGAGGAGCGTGGAGGGCCGAAGCCTGTTTAGAGTGTTCATCTGTGTTATGTACCGTGGGGTGGTCTTCAAATGTGATTTGGTCAAATCATCTCCTTTTCAGTAATGTAGCCATCACTGACTGTCTAACTAGCATTCACAGTTCTGCCTGGTGTTGCCTTGGCCTAAGGAAGGGAAGGTCCGTGTACTGTGAGTCTATGCGATGGCTTCCCGAATAGAGTCAACTGCCTCTCAGCCTGGTGCTCTTGACAGCTGCTTGTGTTTTCTCTTCCGCAAAAATGGCTGTGCGTCCTTGTTGGGAAGATGAAATGAAGTGATCCATGTAAAATGCTTAGTCCAGCACTTGGCCCCAGGACACACGCTTAATATTAGTAATTAAATTAGAATAGAGTGGCGATGTTAACTCACTGAGAACACGTAGTTAATAAGTGATGAAACTCCAGTTTGGCTTAGTGACTGTTGTGTAAGTCAGTAAAGCTGCTCAACTCTGGGCTTTTCGTTTGAGGGGAGTGGGACACAGCAGAGGACAAAGGTCACGTGCTCACTTATCAAGTCCATGCTATCAAGGTGAGCATAACAGACAGATCCCTGCACCGTTGGAGCAGAACGGTCTGGGGTGAAAGTTGGATACGTGGAAGAAAAGCCTAGGCATTGCCTGAGTTACAGCGTGTCTGTGCAAGTGCTGAAACACATCCAAAGGCCTTCAAGTATCCAGAGTGATGGCAAGTTGAATTGGCTATCTTGTAGAGAACACTTTAGGTTAGGAGTGAAATGACTTATTAATTTTTGTCTGAAATCACACAATCATGTTGTAAGGGCTGAGAGAGGTCAAGAAATGCTGAGTTGGTCATTAATTATAAAACTGTCAGGATTTTTGGTGATTTCCAGCTTAGAAAATACAATAACATATCGCCAGTCTGTCCTGGAAGCCATCAGTAAGCTTGGTAGCAAATGTAGATGGCAGGAAGTCTTGTGGGTGAATTGATGAAGGCTGCAACCAGCTGCATCAGTTATCCGTGTGGAAAGTCTTAGGGCGGTGTGTGTGACCTAACATTTCTTCTCCATGGAAAACCCTCAAGTGAGCAGAGCTGGGGAAGGTCAGTCAAGTCTACGCATGCCTTCCAGGCTTCTCCTTTAACCCTGAAGCTGGTTCTTAAGAGCAATTGATGTACAACTGAAAGCAAGGTGGCCGTGGCGGTTGCCTGCCTTTAGTCCCAGCACTCAGGAGGCAGAGGCAGGCAGAGCTCTGAGCTTGTGGTCAGCCTGGTCTACATGAATTCCAGGACAGCCAGGGAGACACGGCTTCGAGGCATGATTTGCACGTACTGCTTGATAGTCTTTCCCCGTATGAACTGTGCCCTCTCATTCTGTTTCTCCCAGATGTAGAGTCTTGTGCAGGGGTGGGGTAGGGTGGGGTGGGGAGTGAGCCACTCAGTATAAGTTCTGCTAATCATAGTTTCCCTGTGATAGCTCAACATTTTTCAAGACAACATGGCTTTTTGTTCTCATAACAATTTTTCAAACCATGAATATGCAACTTAATTTTTTTTAACAGAAGAAAAGTAGAATTTGAAGATTATTTTGAGTACCAATCATCAAGGCTTTCCTGCCTCATACAATCACAGAGTTGACCAAACGTAAAGACCCAAACTAAAAGCCCAGCACCTCTTTAAAAATATGAAAAAAATTAATCAGACTTTAAAAACATCTGAACTCTAACATTCTATATACTATTTCTAATAAATCACTCAGGAATAATATCATATTTAAATTAGAAAAATGTCTTTCTTAGCCATCTAGAGTATATAACAAAGCAAAATGCATATGTAAATCATTTTTAATTAGTGAAAGGAAACAGTATGATTGTATCCTTAAAACTTCTCATGTGACATTTGGGGACAATTCCTATGGCTAGAACTGAAGTAACTTGGACTACATAAGTATACACAGAGTTTATTTCTCACAGTTATGGAGCTGGGAAGTCCGAGATCCAAGATCAAGACCCCATCAGATCTGGTGTCTGGAGGAGGCTGAGTCTCTGCTTTAAAACAGAGCTTGGCCGTGGTGTCCTCCTGAGGTAGAGTGACAAAAGAGAATCCGAATGGTCTTGTACGGGGTGGAATTTCAGTGATAATTCAGAGTAATTCTGCCTCCACAAGGAGGGGCCAGACTGATCTGGAATGACACAAGAGAACAATTACAGAGTGAGTTCCTCAGATTGTCTAGAATCTTTCTATCATTTTAACGTTGTTGAATGTCTAATTTTCTCCTTGGGTATTTAACTGAATTCCAGTAATTAATATTTTCTGTTAAATCTTCCTCCTATCTTGCCAGTAGACTTAGAAATACAATCGCTCTCAAGCAGTTTGCTAAGCTCTGTCATAAACCTTTCAGACACATTGATATCCTCTACTTCATCCTGAAAACCATGAATTATTCCTACAGTTGGCCATGCATATAAAGATTAATTGCTTCTAAAGGTAAAACACTAGAAATAACCTCAGTGTCCAAACCTAGGGACTAGTTAACAGGATGTTAAAAAAGCTTTTAAAACTATGAAATTTGCTTAAGTATACCAAGTAAACATTGAACATTTTATCTCACAACAGAACAAATACTTGGTTCACCTTAAGATACCATTCCACAATTGAAATATAAGTTGAGACGCAGGCTGAGATATAGCTATGCTTTGTGCTATTTAAAATCGTCTAGACTTGTAATCCCTTCTCTGGTGTGGCGTCAGATTCCAGAATCTACAAGAAGTTTCAAAACTTGGGATTACTTCTGTGCTTTCCCTGTTACACAGACTTCATTCCAAAAGGTGGACAGCTTAGCTATCACATCTGCTGAGCCTGTGGTTCAACGAAAAAATCCAAGCCTTGTGTTTCATGAGGGATTAGATAGCCCTTCCAGCCAGAATTTAGAATATTGGCTTCAACTCCACTCAGTCTTATATCGACAGGGACCAGTGTCATGCCTGCAAGCCTCATACTATAGTTTGGTTATCTGCACAAACCCTAGATGTCAACAGCATCTGTGAAGGCCTTGCCCTCAATCACCTGTGGGTTGGAGAGCATCCTGGAAGAAACTGACTTGAAGTGGTTGGGATGGAAAACCCAGCAGACATATTTTACCCTGGGTGTAAAATGTACACTGGGTGGCTATGTAGAAGAAGTGAAGAAGATGAGGGAGGGTATTGAGACCAGGGTCCCCCTCCCTACACCATACGCTTAATAAGTGATTGTCACTGTAGCCCGAAACCAAATGATGCTGACTGATTGATCAAGCCTGGAGTGGGAGTTGTGGGAATCGATCTCTTGGAGAAGGCATTTGGCCCTGGAAGAGTAATGCAATCCCATTATCTTGGCAAGAATATGCTTGGCATTACAAGCCTGCTTTTGATTACTGGACAGAACTCATAAATAAGCAATGGCCTAGACACTAACAGCAGAAAGCATTCATTAGTGATTGTCACTGGAAATCCTAAGACAGCACATTTGACATATTGATGCTTCCTTGGTCGTCCATTCATTTATTAGCCAGCTGTTCATTACCTGTCGCGAGCAGGCGGAGTGTCCGGATCCTGGTGTGAACTAAGGGAACACAGGCACTCGCTCCCTAAGCTTTCAGCTGACCCTGGGGAAGAAAGAATTTGCATGCAAGCAATGCACTGAGATGGAGAGCAGGAGTGTCTGTCCCAACACAAGAGGCGTTTACGCGGGCCGAGACACAGGAGACTGAAAGGGGTCACGGGGGGGGGTGTGCGGTGGTCAGTTGGTGGCTTAGCAAGTGATGCTCCTGCCAGTGACGTTTGTCTTCTTTTCATCCCTTTCTAGGGTGTGCGGCTCTTGTCACCATGAATGAGTGCCACTACGACAAGCGGATGGACTTCTTCTACAACAGGAGCCGCACGGACACGGCCGACGAGTGGACGGGGACGAAGCTCGTGACTGTCTTGTGTGTCGGGACATTTTTCTGCCTCTTCATATTTTGTTCTAACTCCCTGGTCATAGCCGCAGTGGTCACCAACAGGAAGCTTCACTTCCCCTTCTACTACCTGCTGGCTAACTTAGCCGCTGCGGACTTCTTTGCTGGAATCGCCTATGTATTCCTGATGTTTAACACTGGCCCAGTGTCAAAAACCTTGACTGTCAACCGCTGGTTTCTCCGGCAGGGGCTCCTGGACACAAGCCTGACTGCTTCTCTGGCCAATTTGCTGGTTATCGCGGTGGAGAGACACATGTCAATCATGCGGATGCGGGTGCACAGCAACTTGACCAAAAAGAGGGTGACACTGCTCATTCTGTTGGTGTGGGCCATTGCCATCTTCATGGGGGCAGTCCCCACATTGGGCTGGAACTGCCTCTGCAACATCTCTGCCTGCTCTTCCCTGGCCCCCATTTACAGCAGGAGTTACCTCATTTTCTGGACCGTGTCGAACCTCTTGGCCTTCTTCATCATGGTGGTGGTGTATGTTCGTATCTACATGTATGTCAAGAGGAAAACCAACGTGTTGTCTCCACACACGAGTGGCTCCATCAGCCGCCGGAGGGCTCCCATGAGGCTAATGAAGACGGTGATGACTGTCTTAGGTAAGAGGAGCCAAATGGGCCAGTGTTCCCCTCCAAGCTGCAAATCACTGCCGAATGCTCACTGTGTGCAAGGCCCTCGCTGTGCACTCAGGAGGCAGTACTGAAGAGATAAGGCACAAGTTCCCACTCAGTGCTCAAATTCTCATAGTAGTGAGAAAGTAAGTGTTCTGATAGGGCAAACACCGCCAGCAGGACCTAAAAGATAAGTCGTGCACTTAAAAAAAGGAGGCAGAATAGATACCACACAGGTATAGCTTGTGATTCTCAAAGGCACGTGAGGCAACACAGGCTTTGGAGCAGAGGGGACAGCCTGCATATCTGAGCCATGTCACCCAACAGAAGCTGAAGTGTGGGTGTGGGAGTGAGGTCAGATAGCTGTCAGGCAGGGTGGCCCACCCGTGACCCATGCAGGGCCACGTGATTGCAAGGACTTTGGTGTTTCTGAGTGAGGCGAGGAAGGCCTGGCAGGGTTTGGACCAGGTATTGACACACCTGTCTGCTAGGCTGTGTCTCCCACTGATGCAGGAGGATGCCGATTGAGTAAGAGCAAAGGTGAAACCTGGGACCTGGGCGCATCCCCAGGGACTTTTCCAGGCTCAGAACTGTAAGCCCAGTACATGGGTGGCTGAGCCAGGAGGAGTTCAAGCCCAGCCTGGGCAGAGAGTGATGCCCTTTCTAAAAAACAAACAAACAAACAAACCCCAAACAGTTAGAAACAGAAGGACTTCAAACTGCCCGTGGTTTACCCTGAGAAGGAAAAGTATTACAGATTTTGGGAGACTTGGGTCATGTTTGGAATCAGAGTGTCTCTAGGACTTGGGCGTCAGCAGACACCAAGCAAGATGGTTCAAGCCAAGGGCCTATGTAATAAATATTTATATAGTGCCCAATATGCACTAAACATTTGTCTTGCTTTTTTACGAGTATTAATTTATTTCATCCTCATGGCAACTCTGTGAGATTGGTGCTTGAATTATCCAGCCATGACTGGATAAAGAAACCAAATGTACAGTTTAAGCAATGTGGCCTTAATCATTTCCCTGTTGGTGGTGGAGCCAAGGTCTTTAGAATACACATACCTGCTGTCACAGTCCATAATTAGTTTTGATTTGTTTGGAGAGAGAGAGAGAGAGAGAGAGAGAGAGAGAGAGAGAGAGAAGCTCTCTCTCTCTCTCTCTCTCTCTCTCTCTCTGTGTGTGTGTGTGTGTGTGTGTGTGTGTGTGTGTGTGTGTGTGTGGTCAGAGGCTAACCTTAGGTGATATTCTTCAGATGCTGTCTGTTTTGTTTTGTGTGACAGTCACTCACTGACCTTGTGCTTACCAAGTAGGCTAAGTGGCTGATCAACAAGCCTTAGGAATCCACCTACTTCTGTCTCATGAACAGTAAGGTTGCAAGTGTATGCCGCCATGCCAGCTTTTTAATACTGATTCTGTGGCTCAAACTCAGGTCCTCAGTCATGCAAGGTGAGCACTTTACCAACAGAACAAACTCCCAGGCCCTAATTGTGTTTTGTTTGCTTGCTGCCATTTTTTTTCTGTCTACTTCAGCATGTCTTCCTTCAGCATGTTGGCTATTTTCCCCTGGAGATGTACAGGCTCATGATTCTTCCAATGAAGACTGGGGATTAGCATAAATAGGCATGCCAGTGAGCTGGGATACATCTGCTCAGTGTGTAGAGATGACTATTTGCTTGGCCATATGTCTTGAGGAATTACTTGTCTTCAAGAAACAATACCTTCTCTCTCAGCACACTGTCTGTATCATGCAGCAAGAGGTAGAAAGGGCTTCTGTCCCCCGGGTGGAAAAAGCAGGTCTTGGCAGTAGTTACCACCATGGGCTTCACTTTCCTGAGTGAGTTTGCTGACAATTGTGGCAGAGTTTAATATAAAGGACTTGTATGGTTTCCACAGCTGTGGCTTTGGATAAGAGAAAAACCAGAATAAACAATGAAAGCTCGGAGGAAGATATGAGAAGTCGTGGGATTTGGATGCAACAGCACTGGGGGATTGGTTACCCAGGAGGAGACACTTGGGGGTGTGGGGAAGTTAACCAGTGGTGAGACAGAGGGATTTGGTGGAAGACAGGAAATTAGGGAAAGGGAAATGAAACTGACCAGCTAGGTGGTGATGTCTTGAAATATCTAGCTTCCAATTTCTTTAATGACAGAGATTTGGGGTTTGGCCCCCCAGTGTTTTAAAGGTTTTCTTTCTTTCTTTCTTTCTTTCTTTCTTTCTTTCTTTCTTTCTTTCTTTCTTTTATATAACCAAGCCCATTTAAATGAAAACAAACATTTATAGACAATATTTGGGAATTTGGGCGTCGTTCTTTCCAAACTACTTCCTGCTGGTAAGGGGCGCTGTCATGGGGGATTCTAAGAAGATGCAGAAATCCTGGCTCTAGTCTGTAAGGCTGCTTGGTCCAGCTGTTTTGAATGTAGGATCACCTGGTACTCTGTTTCAGGTGGTCTGGCTTGATCAAACCACATTAGTCTGGAAGGAATCCACAGCTTTTCATTTTCTGTGGAAACAAAAATAGAAATCCTTTTCCCCAGTAACTTGTCCTTGAACTTAAATTTTGGAGTTAGAGCATTTTTTAAAATTTAATTTATTATTTTACATGTCGATCCCAGTTCCCTCTCCCTCCCTCCCTTTTACCCTCTCTGCCCTCTCACATGCACCCTAACCACCCTCCCCTCCCATCCCCCACCCCAATTCCATATGTAGGGGAATGCCATCCAATTGGGGTCATGTAGATCTGACAGGTCATGTGAAGTAGGGACTAGGGCTTCTCTCCTGTCTCTAGATTAAGGCAGTTATCCCTCCATGGGGGGTGTGTTTGCAAGGTCCTTTTGTGCACCAGGGATAAATCCTGGCTCCACTGTCTGAGGTCCCTTAGATGCTCAGTCCTTCTGGCTGAGACCCATATTCAGGGGGGCCTGAGTCAGTCCCATGCTGGCTTCCCAACTATCAGTCTGGGGGCCCGTTAGCTCCTCCTTGTTCAGGTAAGCTGTCTCTATGTGTTTCTGCTGCCTGCTCTTGTCCTCTGCATCTGCCTCTAGGTTCTAGTTTGACTCAGTGTTTATATATGGGTGTTTGCTCCTGTTTCCAACAGGCATTAGATGATGGCTCCATGGATAAGATGGATAAGTTAGTTGTTGATCTCACTCTCCGGGAAGGGCATCTATGGTAGCCTTTTCACGGAAGCTCAAATTGTTAGTTGGCAGCAGTCTTGTAGTTCTCTAGACCTTTCTTTGTGTTCAAGTGTTCAACTTTATCTTCAAACCAATATTGGCTCCCTCTTTTATGTGTTCTCTCTCTCTCTCTCTCTCTCTCTCTCTCTCTCTCTCTCTCTCTCTCTCTCTCTCTCTCTTCTGTCTTCTATTCCTAACCAGGCTCAATCTTCCTGGTCGCACATGCCTTCCTCTCCTCCCCATTGTTTTCTCCTACTTCTCTTTCCATTCACTGCCCCCCCACTTCACCTGAGCTCTGGGGGACTTGTCCCTTCCCGGTTCTGTGAGGGACTTTATATGAATCTCTTAGAATACACCTTGTATCCTAGTTCCTCTGGTGGTGTGAATTATAGGCTGGTGATCCTTTGCTCTATGTCTAAAATCCATACATGAGTGAGTACATACTGTGTTCCTCTTTTTGTGACTGGATTACCTCATTGGTGTTTCTAATTTTAGCCATTCTGGCAGGAGTAAGAGCAATATACAGCAAACCAACTGCCAACATCAAACTGAATGGAGAGAAACTTAAGCCAATTCATCTAAAATCAGGAACAAGACAAGGCTGCCCTCTCTCTCCATATCTGTAGAGTGGTCTGAAGTACATTATTCTGTCTTTTTGGGAAGCAGAGTTTCTGAATCTGGAACAGAATAGGTTGCCTTTAAGTTCTTTCCAAGATGTAAGTAGCCAAAGGGAAGAGAAAAGAAGAGGTGTGTGTGTGTGTGTGTGTGTGTGTGTGTGTGTGTGTGTGTGTGTGCGTGTGTGTGTGTTACAAAGGGAAATGCAGAAACCATGGATAAATGAGATTCCTGCAGGGCAGCAGCCAACACAGAGCTGTGTGGATTGACTGTGTCAGAAAGGCAGAGCCTTCTCATAAGAGCATCTCCAGGATCCCAGAGAGGAAGCTTCAGGCTGCTCCACTCACGTAAGAATTCAGTTGTCTGACACAAATGTCTTCCAAACGATGCATTTTGGGAAAATTAGCAGTTCTGGAGTCTACTATCATTGTAGTCGCTGGTTCTCAGAATGTGAGTGGCTTAAAACTGATTTAGGTATTGTAATGAAAAAATGCAAACCTTCTTAAGTAGGGAATACTCATTAAGTAGGATTAACTCCCAAAGTTTCTTAGAAATGTTTTTTTGAAATATTAGAAAGTCAGTCCATATATATCCCTAAACAGTGTCTAGGAGGCAAGAGCTTTGTCTCACTTCCAGGGAGGAAAGCATAGAGGAAGGAGGTGGGGGGGGGGGTCCTGGCATATAGTCAGGAAAGAGAGGAAGACTCATGTGGGTGGATGACGACATCCTAAATATGAAGAAACAGCACGATCAAAATGATGCTAGAAGGTGCTGGAGTCAGCTGACTGGTTTACTTGTTCTTACAGAGGACCAAGGTTTGACTCCCATTACCCACATGGTGGCCCACAACTACCCATAACTCCACTTCCAGGGACCAGATGTCCTCTTCTGAACTCCAAAGTCACCAGGTACACGCAAGGTACACACAAATGCATGCAATCAAAACATTCAATGCACACAAAATTAAGTAAATGAATTTTAAAAAATACTTTTTAAAGTTATGCTAGAAATACCCAAAGCCCAGAGTACAAGGAAGGGCCAGAACAACAGAATCTTGCTTTCCTACTGTAGAAAAAGTTTGGCACTGAGCCAGAAAAGTTGGCTGTTCTGACAGTTGGACATGAACATACAGAGCAGGATCAAGGGTAGACTGCTTTCTGAAGGTGGTGGTGATGGTGGTGCTGTGAGTTTGAAATCTTCATGACTGGAAAGGCGTGTCAGCATTCTGTTCATAGTTCAACGGTCCTGTGACAAAATGCGCATCTGGGCTGTGACATCTGTGGATCCCTGTCCATGGAGGAAGTGCTTACTGGTACATTGAAAAGACATGGGAGACATATGATCTGTCCTTCCAAAGAGCGCCACACCCTGCCTAAGATGAAGTTTTGAAATCCGACGTGTCAGCAAGCCTAGTGAGATGCAGTCACCAACATACACACAAAACTGTTTATTATCCAACAATATACCATGTGATCTGTGGCTTTTCATCCTGATGAATTTCTTCTATTTTGCAATCTTAAAAAACAAAAGAAAAGGCGAAGGGATTTGTGAAACTCTGCTTTTAAAGTCCTCCATGAGACTTCCTGTCTCGTAGAGTTATTCAAACTGTGGGCTGTGATCCATTAATCTACTCCGCAGCTATCCATGAGTGTGTTCCAAGATAGTTTATACAAAACTTAATAGTACCAAACCCTACATATACTGATGATTAATTTTAATTTATAAGTTAGATTAATAGCAGCAACTAGTCATATCTGAGCAACTTCAACACACAAGATTTTCTTTTTCCCCCTTTTATTTTTAAACTCAAAATAGTATTTTATGGCTTCTCCTTGTCATATCCAAATAGCCAGCACAAACCCTCTCGCACTTTGGAGTCATTGCTAAGTATTGTGAGAGTTGCTCAAGCAGAACTACTGTGACACCATGACAGTTGTTTTGACCATCACACTCCATACTCAGTAACTCCCAGAAGACAGGCAGAGACGGTAGGAATGTGCTGGGCAAGTATGTCCTGTGTGAGACAAAGGCGAACTCTCACCACACCAGGAAATGGAGTAAAGATGAAGCTTATGAATTTTTTTACGTCTGTAATTTTCTATTTCACATTTCTAGACCACAGTTGATTGATTATCAGACATGGAAAATGAATAAGGGGGAGGCATTATGGTAAAGCTCGAATCAATACATTTTTAAAAACAATGTCCAGTAAAAAGAAACATCAGCATACATTATACCTAATAGGTTTATGTGTCATATGCTAACGTTTATTTCTGTGTGTACTTGTGTGTGCTGGAGCCTGGTCTAAAATGCATCTGTTCCATGGGTTACGATCAGGAATATTTGAAAAGCTAAGGTCTTAAAATCAAAGAGGTTGCTTCTCTCTCCTTCCCTCGTTCCTCCCCGCCTCTTCTTCCTGCGTCTCTTCCGAAAAGCATGGGTAGATGTGCACATCTATAGTTATATGCATTTATGTATATAAATTATATCTGTGTGTGTACATACATGTAATTGCTCAGGGCTGTTGCAAAGGCCTGTTGTACTTACAAGGAGGAAGTAGGCTTTTTCTTCTTCTTTCTTCCAACCATCCCACACAGACTGGCGCTAGACGGCGGTGAGGCTAGATTTTGGCAGGATGAATAAGTGGGGAAGCTGAGATTTAGGGAAGCCGAGTGGCTTTTGAGAACCTGGACCTCGAAGAAGAGTCCAGGCTCTCTGACATCCAGCTCAGCCTCTAGCCGCTGTGGCCAAGACGTGCTCGCAGAGCGGGCAGCAGCTAAAAGGAGTGCTCTATCCGATTTCTTGTTGGTGTGACCACATACCTGAGAAAAGGTGGCTTGGGGAAGGAAGGGGCCGTCTGATTCATGGTTTGGGGACGCAGTCTGCTGTGGTGAGGAAGACACTGTGACAGAGGTGGCTTGAGGCTGTGGTGGGGACAAGGACACACACTGAAGACAGGAGGCAGGGCCAGCTGTCAGCCTCAAGGCCTGGCCCCCAGACGGCCCCTTCCCGCAGCGAGGCTCCACTTCCCAAGACTCCAAGCCTCCTGAGTTAGTGCCCCCCCCCCACTGAATGACTAGTGTTTAAACGCAAGAGCCTGTGGAGGCCGTTTCACAGGCAACTCACAGCGAACGGGCACCCCATTTCCAGCATGGTGAGGAAGCCGAACTCAAGCCTTGACAGGGAGAGTGCCACCCTGGGAAGGAGAGAAAGGATCAGTGCTTGAGTGCGTCCAGTGATGAGTGTGTGCTGCCACTTACGGTGTCATTTCATTTACCCGTCATGACTCCGTGTAGATGCCCCAACAGGCAAGCAAACTTGAAAGCAAGGTTACAGTAGTGGCTCTCAGTCTCTCCTGGGATCCAACTGATCCATAGTTTCCCAACCCTGTGCTTACCCAGGCAGATGGTAAGAGGAAGGACTTTGGAGCCTGGGAGGGTGGAGGGATCTGACTTAAATCCTGGCTTCGTGACCCTGGACAGTTTACCTGATCTCACTGTATCTTGGAGTTCCCATCTGAAGACTAAGATTGGACCTTTGACATGGCGAGGGATTGAAGGTTAAAGAGATGATGCTTATAAAGCAACTAAGTTAGGGCTTGGTACACAGTAAGTGCTAAGAAAGCATTATCTCTTCTTAGACCTTAGTTTAACTCAGCAGGGTTTCATCCCATATTCAAGCAGGGTGCCCTTTTGTCCCCAGAAATGCCCTACATGAGGAGCCGAGAGGCTTGCTGTTGGTGCCAAGGTAACATGAGACTTTGCGATATGGACAGTAGCAACAAGGAGGCTGGCCAGGTCTCCTTTGCCAAGGGTGCCTGACAGCTGGTACATGGCACCATCCGTCCCTGAAGATCGTAGAACCCACTTCAGTCACCACAAACTGAAAATCTCTACATTTGTTTTATTGATGGTTTCTGTAGTTACCATTCCTCCCTCAGACCAAATTCTGTGGATAACTCCTACATCTGACACATGGCATTTGCATTAATACTTCATTTCAGTTTTGTAAAATTTATGAAGAAAACGTTGTATATTATATCCTGACCAACAGAGGGCTCAGTGCAGTTCTATAACACAGAGCCAACATCTTCTGTAGGAGGTGTCGCTCATAACGCATTGCCCTCATCTTATAGACGAGGGCACCTCGCTAGCATTGAGCGATTTTCTGGGTCAGAAAAGAAGCAGGGCTACAACCCAGGCCTCCAGCTTTGCTCATCAGACAAGAGAAGAGGAGGGATGGAGCAGGGAGGAAGGGAGAAAGAAAGTCAGAGAGGGAGAGAGGAGTGGAGGGGGCAGGCAGGCAAGGAAGCATGTGAGTGCAGTGATGTGCACAAGCACACACACGCCCGCACGCATGCACACACATGCACACAGGCACGCACACACACATGCGCACACACATGCATGCACGCCCACACACATGCATGCACATACATGGACACACACGCATGCACGCACACACATGGACACACGCGCACACACACATGCATGCACGCACACACGCACGCACACAGGCACACACACGCATGCACGCACGCACACACACGCACACAGGCACGCACACACACATGCGCGCGCACACATGCATGCATGCACACACACATGCATGCACACACATGGACGCACGCACACAGGCATACGCGCACACACGCACACACACATGCACGTACTCAGGCACGCGCACACACACGTGCACATACACGTGCACAGTGTACACACATGCACGCACATGCATGCATGCACACACATGGACGCACACACACCCGCACGCACACACACACGCACACACACACGCACACACATGCACGCGCGTGCACACACACACACTTTAAAACAAAAAACGTTCCTGGGAATTCTTAGATACTTTGTTTTCAGCTTTTGTGGTCCTGCATCTTGTTAATGCCTCTGCGGCTCAGAAGATTTCCGTGTTTGCTACCTGTGTGCCTCCGTGATCATATACCCGAGGAAGAGGAGGAAGAGAAGCAGAAACACGTGCTGAAGCGCTGCCTTGTGGGATGGACAGGTTGCTGCCCTCTGGCTCTTCCTCCCTTTTCACATGCAGGGGATCATGTCAGACGGCATGTGACTAACCTGGAGCCATCAGAGCCTGGGGGTGTTTATATTTAATCTTGAAGTCACCGAGTAACAGTTGACCTGCACTCTTCATGATGTGCAGTGACTCTGTGGGTTGAGGGAGACATTTGTTCTCACGAAGGCTGGGGATGAATATGTGCCAAAGCCCAGTTGCCCTTAGCAGCTGCCCCAACAATGTGGCTGGATTTGTCCCCTCCTGTATTTTCTTATTGGTGTGACCAAACACCTGGCTGAAGGTAATTAAGAGAGAAAGGATTTGTTTTGGCTCTTGAGAGGACACAGTCCCATCGAGGTGGGGATGGTGTGGTGGACGGCAGGCCGCTCCATGGTGGCAGGAGCTAAGGCTGCTCATCTCGTTCACGTCTCAGAGGATCAGGAGGATAGAAAGGGAGATGCTGGCACTCCGCTAACTTTCTCCTTTTCCTCTTGCAATTCGGTCGGGTCCCCAGTTCATGGGATGATGCTGACAGCATTTACTGTAGGTATTAGCCCTCAAGCGCCCCTTACCCCTCCGCTCACCCTCCTTGGAGATGCCCTCACAGACCCAGCGGTGAGCCTCATTAATGTCTCTTAATATATCAAGATGTCAGTTGAAATGAGTCACTGGGAAGGCCACCGTGTCTGTTGCTGCATTTCTGTGTCCCGCCTTTTCTTGACACCTTCTCCATAGTCTTGTCAGGAGTCTGTCTTCCCCTGCGTCCTCGTGTGCAGCCATTTGTCATCTCAGCCCCTCCCTTCCGTTTCCCATCTCACTGTTTCGGGTACCTCTCTTAGCGGCCAGCTCAGCCCCTCCTCCCAGGCCCGTCACAGCCTGCCCCCTCCTTCTGTTTCTTCCCACAGCATCCCACAAGCACTGCCGTGTTAAATGAAGCCGGCATTGCAGATCCCCATTCTCCCTCCCTTCTTTGGATTTTCTTCTGGCTTATCTTGCCAAGGAGGCTTCAGCTGGATTGAGCAGTCACTGTATATTTTCTGAGTGCACAGGATAGGAGCACGTTTCTATACTGGACCTTTTGAGGAGAGGGTTCTGGGAAAGGTCACCAAGCCTCTTGAGTTCCAGACTCCTGCAGTGCCCTCCCAGGGGCTTTGATTTCTGCCAGTCTGGTCACTGTCCACCATGTAAGTGTCCCCTGTACCCACAGCAAGCTAATTTAGCAGCTAGAGTATTGTAACGCATACATGCTGGCTTGTGGTAGAATTTTATCAAATTCACCTTCAAATTGCACCTTTTGGGAATCTCAGCGGGAGACTTGCTTTGTCCAGCGGGAAATTAAGCCAGTAGAGTGGGTGGGAGAGGACAGGGGAAAGGGTGATTTTTGGAATCACGGACCGAGGGGCCAACAAGATGTCGGAAATTAAGAGCAGGAGAGCCAAGACGTCCTAACAGGAGCCAGGCTAAGTGAAGCCCCTCCTGCATGCCACCTGCCAGCCTTGACAACCATGCTGCCCCCATGAGCTTGTGGCATGTCAGAGAAGATCCCGTGGCGTTAAGACTTTTGAAAGTGCTGACTAGATTTATCTGGTAAATCATTGCTAGTGCTGTGGCCTGAGCTCAGGGCTTCCTGGTTCCTTCTTGTTCTAGCAGGCACCAGCCTCAAACCTTGAAGCAAGTTACTTGCCTTGGGTGCCACGTGACAGAGATGCGCAGGGGTCATGTGTTGTGGTCTAGTCAGAGGGCTTACCATATAACCCTGTGCCTATTTTACTCTTCTTGTTTTCTCAACAAGAAGAGATCCCTGCTTTTTGTATCTTCTTACCCTAAATATTCATTGATTGCCTACTCAGACCTACTAGGACTGCCTACTCAGACCTGGCCTCTACTCCAAAGACACTTTGCATGTGTCTTGCTCTAATGCTTTATGGGGATGACCAAGGCTTATGAATCAACAATGTGTCATGTGAGAGATCACGTTAAGTCAGAGCTGTTCTGTGTGGCTGCCTCATGTATGACTCACAGGAACCTGAATGATGGGTTTATCTGAAGAAATGAGATGCCTACCCAGAAAATGTCACTAACAGAGAGTAACCAAGCGAGCAAGAAGGGGATTTGGATGGTCCCTGAAGGCTTCCCTGGGAGGTAGGAGACAAGCCCGATTTCTGTGGCAGGAGGCAGGCATATGCATATGGCCAGGAAGCCAACCCATGTCTGTGTGGGAGGGAGCAAGGGAGACTGTTCATGGAACAAAATTCTAAGCAGTAGTGGTCCTCTGCTTTTAGTAAGGCACACTGTGGACAGCGCACAGGTCTTGTGGCCTTAGATGACATATTATTGTCCTATGTGCGACAGAGACCAGGTAGGTATGAAAGTGTGGTCGGGCCTGAGGTGGGTGTGATGCTCTACAGAGCGCATCTCCTGTGGCTAACTGGGCGGGCAGTGTTATATAATGACATGCAGGGCCCCCATCTCTGCTGCCCTTCTCACTGTAGGAGCTCTGAGCTCCTAGATGTGAGCTACTGAGCACGGCTTTGCCTAATTTCTCAGCATCTGAACCCAGGTCCTCACACGGATGCAGCAAACACCACCCATTGAGCCACCACATCCCCAGCCCTGGTCATTTATTTCACTTCTAATACCAACACTATACAGAAAAAACCCAGAATCTCATTTAACTGAGTGCCATCGCTGTGCAACCCTCGTCCAATGCCGTGGGGGACCATTGCTACCTCCATTCCAATATGAAGACATAGTCCGAGAAAGGCGGAACCCTGCGCAGCTCACAAGCCAAAAAGGCAATGCAGCATCCACTTAAACTTCATCCCCTCTGCTCCTGTCTGTGCCCCGTCAGAGTGCACATACACGGTGTTTACCTACTCTGCCTGGGGTGTGCCTGGCTATCCCGTGCCACCCCCCTTCAGGCCCCTCTGCAGAAGCAGCTTCCTCAGCCTCTGTCCCAATGCTGTGGGGTCTGGTTTGTGTCACTAGGGACCTGTCATACTATGCCGGGACATAATCGCTTCCCTTCCTGGTTCCCACCAATAATATCCAGCCTCTTGTGGGAGATGCTTTCTTCTCAGGAAAGATCCATCACGGAACAGAACAGGATCTGACCTTTCTCACTGACCATAAGGCATGGAAAGGGATTTCTTTGTTAGTTGGGCCTAGAGGTTGAAGATCTCTAGTGCCCTTCATGCTGATTCATGCAATTTCCTCCTCAGGGCAACTGGACATGTGGAGTGGGGTTGTATCAGGGCCTGCTACATAGTATGAGGGGTCTCACTGAAATGGCGGGGGGAAAGTACACTGAAGGCTCTTTTAAAAAAGCAGGAAGCCATGTTTGTTTCTTTCCTTGTTTCTTCCGATCACACTCTTTCTCCATTGTCTCCTTAAGAAGAGCAAGTCAAGATAAAAAAGATGATGGGATTTAAGAACGTGGTCCCTTAGGTACAGTACTGGCCCTGTGACCAGCCCATGATGGCTTGGCCAATAAGACTGACCTCTCAACCTTACAATGGCAGGGCTAACCCTCTGAGGAGCTGGGAGACTTCGAGCTCATGAAGTGCTCCCCCCGGATCAGGACTCGCTGTATGTGTTGGTTGATGTTTAATCGCCTTGGCTTTGAAGTCCTTTCTTTTCACATGCTGATAGCGTGTCCTTGTCACCCAGCGGGACACTGACAAACTCAGTGTGGCTGAGATCTCCTGCATGCTATCTTGGCAGCTAGGGAGTCCCAGGGGCTTCCACATTCCTAGAGCTTCCAAACTGAACTCAACAAGGAGTCAGGTCATTCTGCTCTGTCCTCAATCTGCCGATTTGGTCCAACACAAGGCTAACGAGATAAACGTCATGTCCAGAGCAGGGCTCCTCATACCTGAGTCCACCCCAGGAACCCACAGAAGAACCTGGAACCCAAGTTTAGAACTCTGTGCACAGCTTGAGCAGCTCCCCCTTGGAGGGTTGTGCTTTCTCCCCAGGAAATGTTCCTAAGGGTCCCTACGGTTTGGCTTAGTGTCCCTGTGCTGAGTTTGTTTGTGAGGATAAACAGGCTGCAGGCCTGGGATTGATTTGACTTCTTAGATGCTTCCCTGTGACTCCAGATGTGCATGGCAAACTGGGGTCTATGTGCCTCCCTCCCTTGCTCCCTCTCTGCATCCCCCCCTCCTTTCCTTGGTACATATGTGTACATTCATGTTTGTATGGTTGTGCACATGCATGTTGTGGACATGTGTATGGAGGTCAGAGGTCAGCTTCACATGTCATTTCTCAGAAGCCATCTGCCTTGGTGGGGATTTTGGTTTTGTGTGGTTTCCCAGGAATTCTCTGATGAGGCTAGGCTGGCTGGCCAGCAAGCTCCAGGGATCCCTCTGTCTATCTGTCCAGCACTTGGATTGCATGTGCATGCCACTGCATCTGACTTTTTATGTGGATTTGGGGGTCACACTTAGCTCCTCATGCTTGAATGGAAACCGCTTTTCTGTCTGAGCCATCTTCCCAGCCCTGAGCAGTGCTTTCTTTGAAGATTTGTAGGGATGCTGAGAACTGAATGTAACACTGAGCTGTGATTCCTCGAGTCTGTGTGTGGCTCAGAAGCTACAAGCATCTTTTTGGTAGGATGAGATACTGGCCTGTTGGAAGGACATGGAGGTCTTTCAAAAGTTAGTGCTCACTTGTGGAGTGCTGTCTGGACCCTTGCCCATTTGTGCCGACTCTTCTTGAAAGCAGCTCATAGGTTTGGACAATATTGGAGCCCCCTGCCTCTTCCTTGCTTGTCTCTGTATAGCAAGAGATAATAAAGAAGCTCCTGACTCAGGGAATCCTTCTCAGGATGGTCTCCAGGGACACTGCCCAAAAAACGAACCACTGGGTTCCTGAGAGCAGCCAGTCCTAGGGCCCAGCAAACCAGGGTATTTGAGCAAAGATGGCTTCTGACAACATGTAACAACAATTAATTAATTTTAAAAGAGGCCACAAATTTGAAGGAGAACAAAGAGAGTTTGGAGGGAGGGAAGGGAAAAATGATATCATTATCTTATAATTTCAAAAGAAGTAAAATTTAAAGGAGAATTTCATCAGTGTTTCACGATTGAATGAGTGACTTAAGGGACTAGGGTCTAAGAGAAAGAGCTGTAGTAACAATAAAAGGGGGAGGCAGGCTACAGTTGGAGTGTTGTATGAGAGAGACCTCATTCTTGTATGGTCCTTGAGGACATACTGAATATGCTAGATGTCCTGAATATCAGTTTGGAATAGTGTGGCACCCTTTCATGAAATAAGATGCTAAGATCACAAGGTATATTTATTTCTCATGGTCAGCAAAGTTCACCAGCATCTCTGGGCTTCATTGAAGTTCCTGCAGAGTTTCCTCAGGCTTGATTGAGTTTCCTGCAGAGTCCCCTAGCCATTCTCTCAGGATGGGCACAAAGTCATCTAGAGACGGAAGGGGGAACTTGTAACAAGTCTTTTTCTGTCCCTCCAGTTAGCTCCCAGGTAATGACATGGAGACTTCTTATTAATTATGAAAGCTTGGCCTTTAGCTTAGGCTTGCTCCTATCTAGCTCTTATAACTTAAATTAATCTGTTTTTATTAATCCATGTTATACCATGTGTTTTTTTTCTTCTCCATTTCTGTATGTCCAATTTGTTCATCATCTCCTTGGCGTAATCTGTATGCCTAGATTCTTTCTCCTCTTCCTCTCCCCCAAAGTCCTGCCTGTCGCTTCTGCCTAGCTATAGGCCATTTAGATCTTTAATAAACCAATCACAGTGACACATCTTCACATAGTACACAAATATTGTACAACAGAAACTGGCTTCCTGGATAGCTGGAGCCATGTAACACCAAAGGCCAAAGAAGGTCAGGAGGTGATAGCAAAGTTGGTGCCCACTCCAGTCAGAGGAGATGGAGCAGAAAGAGGCTGACCACACCCAGGTGTAAATACTTGCCCCTCTGAGTAGCTGTGTGAGCTCCTGAAAGGCTAGGCTTGTGAGTAGGCTCTGTGGGATCCAGTAGAGGGGAGAGGCTGGTTAGCTGGGCAGAATCCTCAAGGATTCTGCTGTTCAGAGCACTATAGAGAAGCCTCCAGAAAGAGCATCATCAAACTGCAGCCCAAAGAGGATGCAGCGCCAGAGTGTGGGCCCCAGAATGTGCTTGGGGACCCCAGGGAGAGTGGGGGACACCTATGCTATTTCCTGTCAGCCACTGGCTTAAGTGCCTCAGGGATCAGCAGTCAGCAAGAGCTGGTGCTTCCTCTGGAGAGGCAGTGAGTCTCCTGAAACACTGAGGTGCTGGAGAGCCCCAGCCCCAGGGGGCCTGGAGTTGTAGTCAGGTTGCTGTGCAAACCCTGGTTAGTGAGACTAGATTAGGCAGATGCCCAGGCGTTAGTCACCACCAGACGCCTGTGGGTCATCAGGCCTCTCCTGATCTATAAAGGGCTAGCTTCGTAGGCATGCTGGTGTGCGGGTGAATTTCTAATTCAGCGGTCTAGCCCCGACAAGGATTTTGGAGAATAATGGAGGCACTTTGAATACTCCGTCCCAGGGCGGAGAGGCGCTGAGACAATGGGGACAGAGGAAAGGAAGAATAGATTTAAAATCCCCAAGAGGCTCTGACAGAGATGGTGTGGTGTGAGGGGAGTGGCAGATGAACTCAGTTTGGCTAGCAGAAAAGCAGGGCAACAGAATAGTGGTTTAGTAACAGAGGAAGCCCAAAATAATAATAATAATAATAATAATAATAATAATAATAATAATAATAGTACCAAAGTGAAATCCCCTACCTTCTAATAGAACATGATATACTGATAATACATTCTTGTGAAGCCCCAGGAAATACACTTCAGCCCTAATCTCTAGGAGAATAAACTACAAGCACCCTCCCCCCCGCCCCAAAATGACTCCATTTTTGATCTAGTGACTTCCATTTTAAAATACATTTCTTCTACCTGTATATAGTTTAAAATTTTTACAATATTTCGTCACTGTCTTGTTCTTTCAGCTATTAGGAATAAACGGTTTTATTAGGTTGCATTTGTATCCAATCTCATCTGCACCAACACAAACAATTCCTCTGAGGGCCATGAGAACAATTTAACGGTGTGGTGTGAAGGAGAACGTCCTATTACTCAAGCTACTAGCACCAGGGGAGTCCTTGCTGGCCTCGTCCAGTGACCTGCAATCAGGCTTCCTGTGTTACTGCACTCCTGAGGAAACACGGATGTCCTAAAGAAAAGCAGAGAAACACGCTGCAAATGGGAGGCAAGAAGGGCCTTCTAAAATTAACCCGGTGGCAGGATTTACTAATTTTGAGTGGCATGTCAGCACTACGTTTGAATTGGGCAGGTGTGCTGTGACCCTTGGTGGGGACTGGAGTGGCTGAGTGTATGCAAATGAGGCTGGGCATTTCTGACCTTGACTAGGACAGCGTGGCTCTCTGCTGGTCCCTTATAGAGTAGGGACGTCGTCTTTGAGACACCTCTGTTAATTCTTAGGAAACTCTGGGGAGTCTGCTCAGCAGTCTTATAAACATCCTATGTTGGATTTCCGCTACATTAGAATTTATTAGTGACACATAGTAACAAGTTCTGTCATGACAGGTTTTCACACCTATAGGATGTATTTCTGTTATATCCACTCCCAACACTACACTCCTTGGGTACACTGGCCCCCTGGCTAACACTGCACTACAGTGGTGTGAAGCCTCACTTGGTAGGAGTGACTCCTTAGGCGTTACTGTGGCATGGGAAACTGGCCGAGCATGTTTTCCCATGTCTGTTGATACACATTCGGTGTGAGCAACTGTGGCATTGTGGTAACAAGCTTGCCTCCAGCACTCCCCGGTGCTTCCAACATCCTCCTTATAGATCAGTAAGCTCAGTGCTCCTGTGTTTCCCTGAGTCTCGCTTTTCCTGTGATAAAATGTGCCCACAAGCGTATCATCAGCATTTAATTTAAATGATTGATTGTTCTTAGTACTAATAGACAAGCACCCTTTGCAGTATGGGGAACACAAATTTTCACCGCAGTTGTATTATTTTATAGTTCAAAGGGTGGATTTTACCCCTCCGGCCTGTTTGTCTCTGGTACTTTAGAGGGTGTTTGCATGTGCTCTCTGGATACTGTGTGCAGTGTTAGCATGCCATGTTGCTGTGACACCTGACAAGCAACTCAACGGAAGGATTTATTTTGATTTATAGTTTGAAAGCCAGGGAAAAGCTATCGAACCTCAGGGTCTGCTCCTACCTGCCCTACTTCCTCTGGCAAGGCTCCATTTCTGACCCCCCTCGTCTTCTACAACAGTGTCACCAGCTAGGGACCAGGTGCCCAAAAGCACGAGCCTCAGGCAGACCATTCCCATCTAAGCTGCAGGAGTGTGAAAGATGGGGCGAAGGTACAAAGGCCCTGTGTCCCAAGAAGGAATTTAAGCTTTCACATTTTCCTCATCTGTGAAAGTTGAAACACAGAGAATGTGTTCCCAGGAGAAAAATTAAAAGTGATGCCAATAAGTTTAAACAACATACACAATGGCCTCTTGTCATTTAGTGATTTCAAAATGCTTTGGTTTAGCCACTCCATAACCCTGAGCCATAAATGGGACAAGTTCTAGGAATTTGTAAATAAAGCCTTCAGGAGTGACCTAGTTAGTTAATGTAAATATATGAGCCCAGAACTTAGTTTCATAAATATTAAATTGCTTTGGCTCCAGGTCTTAAATAAGTTTCAACATCTTTGTGAGTTTTGTTCTCATGATTACAGTTTGCTTGTTGCTAAAATGTACATTTTATAGTCAGGGGCTTAGAAAGCGGGAGTCCTTCCCAGCTACCTCACTGGGACCTTGAAAGCTCTGTAGACACGTGACACAGCATCTTAAGTCTCGTGTGTCTGTGTGTGCGCGGCACCCACACATGGAGAAATTACCCTGGCGTGGCAGTGTGCACTGTTCATAATCACTTCCTGTCTTGCTTTTATTTTTCACTTCACAGTCTAGAGATGAGGGCTCCTGTGTCTTTGTAGCTGTCCATATAGCTAGTCTCTCCAGTGACTCTAAGATTGCCTTTTGACTCTACACTGAATCATTGATATATTGTGCAGTGGTCCTCCCCGTACTGCTCACGTTCACAATTTCAAGCTAATTTTGATTGGCTATGAAATTTGAAAATTTGTAGATTGAGAAAATACTTGTTCTAAACTCGTGTTAGATGTTTCTAAATTACCCTCCAGTGTGTTGTGTCGTCGGAATGCATTTCTACAAACAATTCAGTAACTCTAGCTCCATCAACGCCAGGCTGTTATAACTCATCTTTGCCTTTAAAGGTAACACTTCTGCTTTGGTACAGGATGTTTGAAAGGGCATGCACTGTGTAACTAGCTGAGATTCAGTGTCCATTCCCATTCATTCACTGAGATGATAATTTGTTTGCCGAGAATGGCTATTTATTACCAGCCTATTTAGAACTGAGAACAAGCCCCTGCTTTCATGGATTCCAGCATGGGTGAGCCATAAACAAACACAATAGAACATAACTTCATGCTGTATGAAGAAGAATAAAACAGAGAAAGGGTGGAGAAATGGGGTGGTAGAGCTGGTGAGGAGAAGGGCCTGGAATGTTTCCCTTCTGCTCGAATAGAAGCCCAGCCTCACAAAGGCTAAGCCCTCTGGTTACCAGGGCTAGAAAGCAATGTCCAGGCCAGCTGGCATCAGCAAGTGAGAAGGGAGCTAGCTGGGAAAGTTCCAGAAGTAGCTCTAAAGCTAACTGGCTTGATGTGCCAGCGAAGGAAAGTTGGGCAACTTCCTTTCTGTTTGGAAGTAACCTTGCCAACTGTTCAAGTCTCTTTAGACAATGCTGTTGGAAGAGCAGGATAGTCACCATCTATACCACCAGTGGATCCCAGCCAGTGTCCCTCAGTTTGTACAATTTTGGTCCCTAGCAAAAGACTACTGATTGTGGATTTTGGATAGGGATAAAATGGGCTCATTGCACCGTCCCTGTGGAAAAGACTCCTTGCTCATGCTCTGTTGTTTCATACAACCCAACTCACTGCTCTGATTGAACAAGGAAGACAGTGCATCACAGTGGAAAATTAATTCTTTTGGAAGGAGGACCTAGAGAAAATCTACTTGCTAGGGTCCTGGCCCATGCTGAGATCAGCCCTAGGGGTGGGGAGGGTGTCACAACAAATGGGCAGTTTCAACATTCAACATGAGGTGCAGAATTCACCACAGGTCAGAGCTTGGGGGGGAGATGCTCAGCACTGCCACCCACCCAGACCTCTGAAGACCAAGTCATTGAAGGTCATTTCTCACCAGCGTTCGGACTCCACCATCTAATATACTCTGTGGTAAGGAGAGGATGAAGTTGCCTGGGGGAGAGCGTAGGGAGACTAGAGTGTTGCTTACTGGGTGGGTTTTTTTTTTCTCTGTAGACTCAGCTGTGTCTGAACATGTAGGGAGACTTTTTTCATAGCTCTCTTCCAAGAGTCTTATGCAAGAAGGCTCAAACAAGAAAAACCTCCTTGTGAACAAAACGGCACCCTGGAAGACTTTGAAATCCACGCCAAGTGTGATCTTAAGCCTGGAATTCAAACACAGGGCTGTTACTATTCTTTTCCTAAGAGGAATTCCCAACTCTACCCTCAGATGCCTGCATAGAGAAGACTCTGCTGACTCATGAGCTCCATCACAGGTGATTTTTTTTTTAAAGAGGACAGTTTTGGGAGTGTGCTGAGTGGGCTGGTGAGGAGGTTTGTCACTTGTTTTCATACTACTCACCTTTTTTCTGAGTAAAATCCGAATCTACTGAAGTGTGTCCCACTTACGATGTTTCTTTAGAGCTGTAATTCACGGAGTGCAGAGTGCCAGGAGCGTGATGTCTGCAAGTCCTTTGAATCACTGAGCCACTCACACAACTGCACATACAACACAAGGCTTCTCTCACTTCCTGGGAGTGAATCGAGTTCTTCTGCTTGAGACCCTGAAGTTATAGCACGTGGCGGAAGCTGTGGAAGCTCTGTTTAAACACAGCACTCTGTTTTACACACTAGCCGCCCCCCTGATTGCAGAAATGGGAACCCTCACATTTACTTAAGTGGAAAAAGGGAGGATTCAAAGGATGCCAGGGTGTGGAGATGATGTGCTAGGGGCGGCCTGGGGCAAGGCAGGGAAGCCCTGGGGATGCTGGGAAGATCTTCCTGTCCAATCCTCATCCGAGCTCCTCTCCTGCCCTTGGCATACTTCTTCCTGCTTCTGTTTACGCTGTGTAAAGCATGGATGCCTGTATCACAATGCCCCTCTTTCTCCTATCTGCACATTCCCTTTAACTAACTCAGCTTATCCAGCCTAGAGTTCTGGCCCCCATCCCTTGATACCTGAGACTGTTCTGTCTGTTCAGAGTCTGGGACCTAAGAAACGGGTTCTAGTTGTTGCCGCAAAGTCAAGGCAGATACTTCACAGGCACTAACTTTGGTCGCCAGCACAATCAGGTTTGCCATGAACCTTACCTGTGTAACCATGTGAGGAGTATTCACATAACAGTAGTTATAACTATTACAATGCATCTCCACTGTAGAGTGGAGATCTTTTATTTGTATCTGTCCTTTGTAATCTTAGAACATGAAGCCGAATACGCAAAGTGACTTGAAAATGTGGAGCAGAGGGCTTGTAGGTTGGCAGAGGAGCCAGGAGGTTTTTGTAGACTTCCACAGGGGGCAGCTCATCTGTATTTTCCCCTCTAAAGGAACTCAAAACCACTCCAGGTGGGGCTTTTCGTTGTTAATGCTTCCTTTTCTTTTCTCTTTCTCTCTTTTCTTTTTCTAGAAAGGGTCCTTTCTACCTAGGCAGCCACACTGACCTCACTATCTTCCTGCTCCCATCTCACAAATGTTGACATTATAGCTGGTAATTTTTGTTGTAATGAGCTATTGTTGCTTTTAAGTGTTTTGATTACATTAATGAGCAAATCAAACACTATGTGTCATAAGAAATTACTGGTTATCTTTGCAGATCGCTTAGATAAATATTTTCATGATTATGCTTATATTTTAAATGGCATTTAAAATATAGCTCTCAAAAAATGGGGGAAGAGGCTTCAGGAATTTCAGTTATGTGCTATGGTCTAGCAAAGAAAATTTTGGAACCAATTAAACATGTTGTCCTTTGCAAAACCAAACATTGCCAAAGACAGGGTGGCTGCTCATAACTGAGGGCCTGGACTTCATATAAAAACCCCAGTGATGGCTTAGATATGTCACAGATGAATGTTTTGGATGGCACGACAGAGGGTCATGTCTGACTAAAATTCTAGGTGAAAACCAGCTAGTGTTTTCTGGAAGCAAGATCTCTCTTCCAGTAATCTTTGCACAAGAGATGGTATCCCCAACCGGGGATTCGATGTTTAATTACTATGCAAATTCTTGGCACACTGTCAACTCGTTTGCTTGTGAGTTTTTCTTCAGTCACATTATTGTTTTAATGAGACACCAGCTTGACTGTGAAGAATATACACCGATAAGCCCCAATTAGGATGTAATCTCACCCCCCCCAACCCCCTTCATGAAACTTCTTCCACCCTGAACACCCACAGGTCTAACGAGATCCTTTTAGCTTTCTTATGAGCCGGTCCTTGTGTACAGGAATGAATAGGAACGTATAGAAATGTATAGGGATGTATCCCTCATGTAAGTTAGTGGTGCGCTTACTCAGAATGACACTTCCGGACATCCCCTTTTAGAGTTCAGTTTGACAGGAGTCCTTAAGGGAGGTAAGTGCTGATTTGTAGCAAGTCTTTGAGTGACACTTTGGCATGTGCTTGGGGATTGTCACGTTACCTGTGTTGTTACTCTTTCCTCTAAAACCCTGCCAGTGGCGAGCATTCCACTCTACAGGTGCCTGTAGACTCCTTGCTGTTGCTGAATGCTTCTACCAGCAAAGCAAATACTCACACAGCCCTCCCTGGGGGCCAGGTGCTCCTCAAAGTACTTCAGCTGTTTATTGGTTTCGTTCTTCTCTGCAGTCTGGATTGTCATCACCCCCCCACACCCTAGGCAGAGAACTTAACAATTTGCTGGAGGCCACACGCTCAAGGTCCCGTGGTCAGTAGTTGGAACAGCTGAGGTCTGAATGTGAATACACCGTGGAGTGTTGTCATTATTTATTAATTCCACAAATATTTATTAAGCATCCTATGTGAGACTACTGTGAAGTGGGCGGGTCTTTCCCGTTTAAGACCTAGCCTATGGCACAGAAAATTGAGAGCGCAGATTAGTGTACATATCACTGTGGCACCCTGGGAGCGTCTGGAAGATGCTCCCTGCTTTGAGAACTGTGCAGGCTTTCCAGACCAGGTGATGTTTTCTCAGCAGCCTCAGCTTCTACAAAAGGGGGGCATGGCCATACCTACCTTAAAGGACACGCTTGCACACTAAACGATGGCACATAGTGTAAAGCGGCATGTTCATTAGCCCGAGTGCCATGAGCAGTGCAGTTGTGAGACTGAGAAAGTACACTGAAAGCAGAAAGATCTTCAGGGACCGAGTCCCCAGAGGGGAAGGCACTGCAGGGGGCACAGAAGACAGGAGGGGTCACCTGGAGAGGCAGCTGGCCAGTCGGTCAGGGGAGGTCATTAAATCTGCCTGCACTTCCGGCTGTGGAGTTTGGATTTTATCCAGAGGGCTTTCAAGCTACAAGGTAGCTTGGTCAGACTTGCCTTGTATAAAAATGGCTGGCCACATGGGGGAATGAATTGAAGTGGGTAAAACTGAGGCAGGAGGCCATTTGAGAGACTCTGAAGTTAATATAAGAATTGATAGGGATCTCATGTAACCAACCTCAGAGACATAGGTAGATCAGGGAGACATTAAGGATGCAGGGTCATTGGTACTTGGTAACTTTTCTCCTATAAGGCACCAATGATGACTGGTCTGGACATGTGGGCACACAGAGGATAGCGCACTACAACTCAGGACATTTAACCCCATCTGAGTACAGGCGGTGAAATCTTCACCGTGGACCCAGGTGTCGGTTCTGGACCAAACAGTTATCTTAGGATTCGTTTGAGATGCTGATCACAAGGCTGTTGGCATCCTCTGCTTGTCCCCTAGTCCCCAGGGTCTGGCTTGTTCCCAGGTTGTTGGTTCAGTATGCCTCCTGCCCTAAATCCAAACCGAGGCCTTATTTTCCAAAATTCCAGTTTCTCGGGTAGCTTTGCAGATCAAATCCCATTATATCAATAGGTGTAGCCCAACCAACTAAGGAAGCTGTTTATTTGCATATGTGTTTGCATTTTAGATGTTTTTATTAGCACACATCAAAATTATACATAATAATGGGTGGGTGTCATTATGAGATTTTTCACATGTGCATATAAAGTGTCTTGATCATATCAAGGAGGATATTTTACAAGTGGATGTCATAGGATTGAATTATATATGCATGTTCTAATGTTCCCCAATAAAACAATGTAAAATCATTTTACTTTACTATGTGATGGGTATTTTGCCTGAAAATATACCTGGTGCCCACGGAGGGCAGAAGAGTGTGTTGATCCACTGGAACTGGAGTTACAAAGACCTAGGTCTTCTGGGAAAGCAGCCAGTGCTCTTAACCACTGAGTCATCTCTCATCACATCATTTAATTCCAGCTCCAAATTCCATTCTTTTCACCTGTTCTTGCAAGCAAGAATGTAAGTTTCTGCACAAAGGTGGGGACCATATCCCGTTTGACCTTTACATTGGTCTGGATAACAAGTGACTCGGAAGGAAAGTAAAGCTAGCTAACAATCTGCACACACTCTTCCAGCCCACCTAAGCGCCGTCTCTTTACCATCAGTGCCTCAGCAATCTTTCTCAGTGGTACCAAGGACTCCATCGCATTTGAGATCGGGGTGTGGCATTAAGCGCTGTAATTGCCTAAGAGTGTACCATCTGCAAAAATCAAAACAATCTTGCAAAAGGCTCATGAAACCCTTTGCTCTGGCAACGGCAATTAGAGCTACTGAGCAGACAGGATGATTCACAGCACAACTGCTGTTCAACAAGAGCGACCGAGGCCCTGGTCGGAGGAATGGCTCTATGCTTATCTACGCTCTCAGCTGCCAATGGCTCCTGCCTGCCTGGCTCTCCTCTTCCATGGTTGTAAACTGCTGTTCTCTTAGTGTTTGAAGGTAGTCTTACACTTGGGCAAGTGTCTACAAGTATCAATAAGGCCATCTGTTTATTCAGTCATTTGATCGTTGACTCATGAATAAATATTGATCCAGCTCCCACTTTGTAACGACTGTGCAAGGAAAAAACCTGGAGATATGAAAGCAAATCTGCTCTTTATGGTCTCGCTTCTTGATAAATACCTGATCTAGTCGAGAAAATAGACCTGAAAAAGAAAGACAACAGTGACATGGGCAAAACCAAACACCTACAGCATCGTGGAGTTAATGCAGAAGGCTCTGAATTGATAGGTAGTCACAGGACCCTTCGCCACATAGATCTTTCTGGCTTTGCTCCGTTTACTCAGCTTTAAACTAAAAAAAAAATATTTCGAAATAGTCACTATCCTTTGGGGCTTGGGAAATGGCTAAGCAGGTAGATAGGTTTTCCTCACAGATATGAAGACCTGAGTTTGAGTCCACAGAACCCACATAAAAGCTGGACACGTGTACAATCATCTGTCACTGCAACACTTGTTCAGGGAGACAGAGGTGGAAGCAGGAGACTCCCTCAGGTGATCAAGGCCAGATGTGATATAGTGGGGTGCGGTGGGAAAATAACAAACCTGAGGTTGTCCTCTGACGGGACCCCCCACATACATCTGCACACACACACACACACACACACACACACACACACACACACACACACACACCGCTACCTCTCTGGGATTCTTCATAGCTTCTTTCTGTAGCTTACATAGCTCTGGTTTCTTAGTATTTTTCCAGCCTTTCCCTGTTTCATGTTTCATTCTGGACATCTTTAAAGCCAACCAGCAGCCTCCATAACTTTGGCTTCACATAAGAAGTCAGTCCACCCCTACAACGACTGAAGCAGGTAGGTGTCCATATTACCCTCGTGCGATGCATTAGACAGCTGAGGTACAGGTTGGTTGCGAGATGAAACAGTGGTTGGCACAAGTGGACCTGGAATTTTGAACCCAGTGGTCTGTCTGTAGAGCTCAAGCTATTAATGTGTGATGCTACCTTGTTCCTCTATCAGCTGTTTCAACCTATCACACCACAATAGACCTTTCCTTGGGTAGGAAAAAGAGTCCATCGTCGCCATCCAGACAGAGTTGACTCAAAGCCACGTGCCAAAGGGAGGCTCTGTCTCCATCCTCTCCCATGGGCTCTTAGCCCCAGAGAGGGATTTATCTTCCATTATACAAATGAGAAAGCAAGCAGGCTTAGAAAGTCTTACCAGCAAAATGTCTGTATCAGTAAAAAACAGTGAATTAGTAATACGCAATAGTGAACACAGGTGTTTCAAGCAACCAAAGAAGAGTGTGCTTAAAGAGGAAATTTTAAGTGCTCTTCTCCGGAGGAGGGGGGGGGAGCATCCACAGAGCAAGAGGTGGAGCTGTCTCACTCCACAGTGTGAGCATATGTTTTATCTGTATTTTGGACCAAGGTGGGCAATCTCCAATTCATTACATGTATTTATCTTTATTGGGGGAAAGCACTTGGCATGGTTTGTGTGGAGGTCAGAGGTCGTCAGCATCAGTTCACTTTTTCCGTCCTTTGGGTCCCTGGGATCAAGCTGGCGTTGCTGGACTTGGTCACAAGCAAAGTTACCATCTGAACCAGCTCAGGAGCCTAGTGATCATTCATTCCATCAAAGACTCCTTTAAACCTGGGGTGGCCTGTGCCCAAATCTGTACTTATGTGTGTGATTCAGAGGCTTTTCTCCATAGCTAACAACCAACAATTTTAGAGTTGTTGTATACTTTGTCTTACTAATCTCATTTATTACTAGTAATCAGAAGTTGGTAAGTCAATTACTAATAAAAGTAACATTTAGGTGGAGAATTCTTTAATCTCAGTGTAACATAGCAGAAGTGTTTTGTTTATTTAGAAGCAATCTTATTTCACACATCGATCACCCCATCCTCTCTCCCTCCCATTCTCCTAAGTCCACACTGATCCCCTAAACCTCCACTCACTCCACAAGGATAGTGAGGCCTTCCATGGGGGATCATCAAATTCTGTCACATCATTTGGGGGAGGGCCTAGGCCCTCCTCCATGTATCTGGTCTGAGAGAGTACCCCTCCATAGGGAATGGGCTCCCAAAGTCCATTTGTGCACTAGGGATAAATTCTGGTTCCACTGTCAGAGGTCCCACAGACTGCCCAGGCCTCCTGACTGATGCCCACATTCAGAGGGCTTGGTTCAGTTCAATGCTGGTTCCCAGCTATCAGACTGGAGTCCCTGTGCTCTCCTTAGGTCAGGTCAGCTGTTTCTGTAGGTTTCTCCATCATGGTCTTGACTTCTTTGCTCATCCCTCCTCCCTCTCTACAATTGAATTCCAGGAGTCTGGCTCAGTGCTTAGCTGTGGGTGCCTTCTGCTTACATCAGCTACTGGATGAAGGCTCTAGGACGGCATATCAGGTAGTCATCAATCTCATTGTAGGGGAAGGGTATCAAAGGCAGCCTCTCCACTACTGCCTAGATTCTTAGTTGGGGTCATCTTTATGGATCTCCAGGCATTTCCCTAGTGCCAGATTTCCCTTTAAACCTATCCTAACTCCCTCTGTTAAGGTATCTCTTTTCTTGCTCCTCGCTGTTTCTTCTCTTTCTCAGTCTTCCTGCTCCCTCGTGTTCTCTCCCCTCCTCCTCTCCCCTTCTCTATTGCCCCCCTCCCCCCCACCCTGCTCGCAATTTGCTCAGGAGATCTTGTCCCTTTCCTCTACTTTGGGGGACCGTGTATTTCTCTCTTAGGGTCCTCCTTCATTCCTAGTTTCTCTGGTGGTGTAGATTGTAGGGTGATAGTCCTTTGCTCTATGTCTAATATTCATATATGAGTGAGCACATACCATGCTTGTCTTTCTGCTACTGGGTTACCTCACTAAGGATGGTTTCTTCACGTTCCATCCATTTGCCTGTGAATTTCAAGATTTCATTGTTTTTTTTCTTTATCCATTCTTCACTTGAGGGGCATCTAGGTTGCTCCAGGTTCTGCCTATTACAAACAACGCTGCTATGAACATAGTTGAACAGATGTCCTTGTCGTATGAATGTGTACTCTTTGGGTATACACTCAAAAGTGGAATGTGAGGTAGACTAATTCCCATTTTTCCTGAGAAACCATCATACTGATTTCCAAAGTGGCCACCACACAAGTTTGCACTCCCACCAGCACTGGAGGAGTGACTCCACATCCTCTCCAGCATAGACTGTCTTTGGTGTTTTTTAGCCATTCTGACAGGAGTAAGGTAGTATCTCAGAGTTGTTTTGATGGCCAAGGATGCTGAACACTTTCGTGTCTTTCAACCATTTTAGATTCCTCTATTGAGAATTGTCTATTTAATTCTGTGCCCCACTTTTTAATTGGGTTGTTTGGTGTTTTGGTGACTGGCTTCTTGATTTCTTTATGTATTTTGGAAATCAGCCCTCTGTCAGATGTGGGGCTGGTGAAGATCTTTTCCCAGTCTGTGGGCCGCTGTTTGGTCTTGTTGACTGTGTCTGTGTGTCTGCCTTACAGAAGATTCTCCGTTTCAGGAGGTCCCTGTGCTACTAGTGTTATGTTCATGAAGTGATCTCCTATACCAAATTCTTCAGGGGTACCTCCCACTTTGTCTTCTAGGAGGTTCAGTGTGGCTGGATTTATGTTGAGGGTTTTTGATCCATCTGGACTTAAGTTTTATGCATGATGATAGACATTGATCTATCTACAGTCTTCTACAGGCCAGCATCCAGTTATGCAAGCACCATTTGTTGAAGATGTTTTCTTTTTTCCATTGTATAATTTTAGCTGTTTTGTTAAAAATCAGGTGTTCATAAGTGTGTGGGTTAATATCAGGATTTTCAATTCGATTCCATTGGTCTACCTGTCTATTTTTGTGCCAATACCAGGCTGTTTTCAGGACTATAGCTCTATAATAGAGCTTGAAGTCAGGAATAGTGATGCCCCCAGAAGTTCCTTTATTGTACAGGGTTGTTTTGGCTATCCTTGGGGTTTTTTTTGTTTGTTTGTTTTGTTTTGTTTTGTTTATTTTTCGTATAAAGTTGAGTATTGTTCTTTCAAGGTCTGTGAAAAATTGTGCTGGGATTTTGATGAGGATTGCATTGAATCTGTAGATTGCTTTTGGCAAGATTTCCATTTTTACTATGTTTATCCTACCTATCCAAGAGCATGGGAGATCTTTCCATTTTCTGGTATCTTCTTTGATTTATTTCTTTAAAGACTCCAAGTTCTTGCTATACAGATCTTCCCTTGTTTGGTTAGCATTACCCCAAGATATTTTATGTTGTTTGTGGCTGTTGTAAAGGGTGATTTCTTTCTCAGCCCCTTTATTGTCTGTATATAGTAGGGCTACTGATTTTTTTTAAGTTAATCTTGGATCCTGCTTATTTGCTGAATGTGTTTATCAGCTGTAAGAGTTCCTTGGTAGAGTTTTTCAGGTCCTTGGTAGAGTTTTTCAGGTCACTTAAGTAAAACTATCATATCATCTGAAAATAGTGAAAATTTGACTTCTTCCTTCCCAGTTTGGATCCCCTTGATCTACGTTTGTCATCTTATTGCTCTAGCTAGAACTTCAAGTACAATATTGAAGAGATATGGAGAGAGAGGGCAGCCTTGTCTTGTTCCTGATTTAGAGGAATCGCCTTGAGCTTTTCTCCATTCAGTTTGATATTGGCTGCTGGTTTACTGTATATTGCTCTTATTATATTTTGGTATATTCCAAATCTCTCCCTGATCTCTCCAAGACCTTTATCATGAAGGGGTGTTGGATTTTGTCAAAGGCTTTTTCAGCATCTAGAGAGATGACTGTGTGGTTTTTCTTTTCACTCCTGAGTGAAGTGGTACATTACAGTCCTGGTGCTTGAATCACGAGCACCATTTAAAGCCAGAGACCAGAGGTTCAAGGCCAGCCTGGGCAGTAGAACAAGAACTCCTCCAAAAAAAAAAAAAAAAAAAAAAGACAAAAAAGAACCAATGTTTGGCTGTCCAAATGTGGGGAAACAAGATCTATAATTAGAGGCTCTCATTCTCGTGTTTCATATCACGACAGATCTTTACAATGAAAGGAGAAACCTTAGTGCCTCTGGTTCCGGAGACATCAGAGCACGTGGTTCCATTTGACCTGTCTCTCTTGTCCTTACTATGGTACTATACATGGTTGTTATGAGAATGTTTTCCCAACAGCCTGGTTGCACATCTGTGTCAGCCCCAAATAACACACAGAGACACTGTATTAGATATAAAGCTGTTGGCCTGTTACTGCCGTTTCTTATTGGCTAGCTCTGTCTTAAATATTAACCCATTTCTATTATCTAAGTGTTTCCACATGGTCTTATCTTACTGAAGAGAGGGTACAGACCTCTTCCCTCAAGTCCCTACATCTTGACTTCTCTCTACTACATCTCCCAGAGTCCTCCTTGTCTCCCAGTCCCGCCTATCTTGCCTTCCTATGGGCCAACATGGCTTTATTTGTTAACCAATAAGAGAAACATATTTACAGAATGACAGACATTTCCCATCACATGGTCCGATTTTGAAGATGTCTGCTATGTTAGATGGTATAAGTTTGTCTAACCAGCACAGGAACAAATGATGAGTATTCCTCCTTTCCAATAAGCCCATTCTTTGTGTTCTTTTCACAAGACCCCTAAATATTATCTTTCCCATCATTTTCCTTCTGACATTTCTCCTCTGAGTTCCTGTCTTGTCTGCCTATTCCATTCACTTGATATGTGTCCTTTGTTACCTTTATTTTTATTCCCAGCTAGAGACAAACCATTAGAGGCCAGGCACTGTTCAGATCACCTTGACTTCCCAACATTTACTGTAGAGATCCAGGGCTCATATTGGTGATTGTGGGAAGAGAAAGAGCAGAGAGCACAGTGCTCACTTGTGTCTGTCCTGAGGTGGGGAAGAGGCTTGTCTGTGGTTGGCTCTATAGATTAGAATGTTCCATTAGATACCTTGAAGGTTCATCATTATAGCAAAGTACAGCTATTCTTAAGCTTGTGCTGGACTTTCCAGAACACTGGAATAGAAACTAAGCGCAGCCCATGGATGTCTCCATGGAACCCCATGCCAAGTTAGGAATCACAGTGACACATCCTCAATCTAGCCAGCCACATGGGGAAAGATGTGTCGGTGTGTAACTTGATAAGTGTGTAGTGATGTGGGGGTATGGGACGTTTGACTCAGCCCAGGGCAGAACAAAAGAAAGAATGAAGTTTTGAAGGACTTGGAGGGAAGCGGGGAGTGGGGACAGCTACGGTGGGTGCCAGGACAGAGAATTTAGAGTGTAAGGGTCACTGTGTTCAGCCCTGGCTACAGAACGAGGCTCTGCCTCAAAAATAAAACTAAGCAAACAGAAAAACAAACAAACAAACCAAACCAAAGAGTGATTCAGCAGATAGTTACAGTCCAGAGGGACCAGAGTGAATGAGGAACAACTTTGCTCTTTACTTTGGCCTGCCTTTTCTCGTGTGTGTGTGTGTGTGTGTGTGTGTGTGTGTGTGTGTGTGTGTATGTATGTATGTATGTATGTATGTGTGTGTAGGTATACATGCATCTGTGCATGAATGTGAAGGCCAGATGATAACCTCAGGTACAGTTCCTAAAGCACTTTTGAGACAGGATCTCCCTCTAACCTGGAGCTGATCCAGTGGGCTAGACTCACTGGCCAACCCGTTCTAGCAGTTGCCTATCTCTGCCTCCCTAGCACTGGGATTGCAATTGTAGACCACTATGCACTCCTCTTTTAAAGTGGGCTCCAGGAATTGAACTTGGGTCCCCATGCTTGTGCAGCAAGCTTTTTTTTTTCCCAACTGAGCCATCTTCTTCGCCCTCTTTAGCTTGAACATGAGCCCAACTCATGTTTTTCCAGGTTTCTGTGGACCCATGCTGCTCATTATCACCAACTCACATTTCATACAAACCTTGAGTCCGAAGTTGAAGGATCCCTCTTTTCAGTAGAAGGGTTCCCCAAAGTCATGATCCAGTGTCATGGAGGCTGAGGTCGTCGTTAGAATTTGGGCTGGCAGCTGGGAATAGAGATCTCAGTTAATGTAAAGCCTACCCTGCACAAGGGGAGCCCTTGGGCGTTGGTCAAACCCTCTGACTCCTGGCTTCGTTCCTGACTCACAGAATCAGGATGAGGGAAAGAGGCAAAGTCCCTTCTTTCATATTTACTTTCCAAGTTGAGTAATGACTATTAATCAGTTATTCAAACGACCCGTGAAGTAATAATTGCAGAGAGCAACAGAAGGAGCCCAGTCAGAATAATATTGAATGACCAGGGTAGATGCTGCTTTCTATGGGATGAAAGACAACCCCTGCAATGGATGTGACCTTGGAATTAAACTATGAAATGCTGCATGGAAGTAAAGATCTGACGGGTGGTGGAGGGGGGAATGAGGGAGAGAGTGCTTGTGTCTCCTTGTAAGGGTTTGATAAGGGTTCAATAAATATTTATTAGGTGACCCCTAAGTCCTCAGACAGCAATGCTATTCCTGAAAAATGGAATTGAGATGGGGGCTGAGGAATGAACCCAAGACACCCCCCCACTCAACCACCCTGAGCTAGACCTCCAGCCCAAGTGATTATTTTGTAATTTGCAAGTTACCCACTTTTCTGACGTTGCTATTCCCAAAGGATATAATTGGAATTCCTAATGGAAAGTGAATAAAGCCTAATAACCAAATGCACATGAGAGGAAAGGGCCATGTGGGCAATAGAACCACTGAGTAGGGCATAGGCAAGGAGTTCAGGACAACGAGCCCACATTTGTGCCTCTGGCATGGCACACAATCAGTTACAACACCAATCAGTCATCGCTGTCTTGTTCTTAGGATGGAGCGGTGTATTCTTACATTGCTTTGTCGATTACAAAGTAAACTTGAAATAAAAATCTTCAGAAGGCAAAGACAGTGTCACATTACATTTCCTTGAAGTAAATTCTGGTAAATACTGGTTCTAATTGGCTTTGGGGAAATTCAGATATGATCTGAAGTAACGAAGGAAGGTATTCAATAAAATTTGAATGGTCCTTTGAATGCTGCCCTTGCCAAGTAAAAACTATACATGTTTGTCATTTGGAATCTTAGCAACAGAAACATTAAAACATAAAAACAGCAGGATGGGTTATTGGGGAAGCTGATGATTTAAGATTTTACAGATGGTCTCATGTCCGTGTTTGTGTGTGTGTCCAGTGCCTACCTAGCCTAATTACCAAGTGGTTTGTAATAGAGAAGAGTGTGATTATGTTTTTCCTGTGTCTTAGAGCCAGTGTCTAGATCTCAGCTCAAATTCTGGAGCTGAGCTAAGAGGGAGAGGTGGTTTTATTTTGTTTTATTTGAGGATGAACTCTTTTTTTCCATCTCTCTTGAGATGTCTATAAATATACATTAACCCTAACTCTTTACACTGACCACTAGCGATGGCTTGTGTTTCCTTAGTGCCTTTGACAAACAATGGCTGTGACTGTGGTGGAAAATGGCCTGCAAACAGAAAATGTTTCCCTGAAGTCTTTCAATGTGGCTTACTCCTAACACCATCCTTCAGTGCTCCATTGGCTTGGTTTAACCATTTAATTGCAGTTCTTAGAAAATGTATTCACTTCCCTCCCTTCAGTATGTTGGAGCTACACCTGAGTGGGATGGTCAACAAGGCTCTTAGAGATGTGGGAAACACTGAGTGTGTACAAGCTTGTACTCTTTATTTTCTGTTGCTATAGTAAAACACCATGGCCAAAGACAACTAAAGGGGAAAGAATTTATTTGGGCTTACAGTTTCAGCAGGAGAATCCATCATGATGGGAGAGGTATGGCAGAACATGGACAAAGCAGAAAGATGAGAGACCAAATCTCCACCCACATCAGAAGTCAGGGAGAGCAAACAGGAAATGGAGCGACGCCTATGCTCTGTCCCACGGACAGAGTCCCTTTAGCAAAGACCCGTGTCCTAAAAGTTCCATAATATCCCCCAAACAGCACCACCAGTAGGAGACCAAACCTTCAAATACATGAGCCTATTATGTGGGGCATTTCTCATTCAAATAACAACAGAGCTGATGGCATCCGATACCTGGGAGAAATGATAGTACCTGCATTGCAAAGTAAAGGGTGAGCACTGTGGCAATACAGTGGTCAAGAGAAGACAGCCTTGTGGTCAGTAGGATCTGGGTACAAGTAAATGTGAGCATGCTTCTACTTAGAAGACTTAAGCTTTGCTTGTCTGGAAATGGACCTGTGGGGGTTCCCACCCTCTGAAAGTAGGTAACTGAAGGATCCGGCATCCCGCTCATGCATAGCACCCAAGCCAATGATACTTCTGTCTCCCAGGTGCCTTTGCTTTCAGATGGAAGCAGCCATAACTGTGCTCTGGGAGCAGAGCGCCAGTGATCATTTGGGACTATTCTCAGGCCCCTTTCCAGGCCATTTTCCTTTCGATCTGTCTTTTTGTCTTTTCTTTGCAGTGATAGAGATCTGCCTTGAATCTGCATCCTTCTCCCTCACCCTCCCAAATAGCTGAGATTACAGGCCATGAGGACTGCCCCGCCCCAGACATTTCTTCTTTTTTACCCTTGTGATTTACTTTACAACAAGTACAAAGAAATTAAAACAGGTCTTATAATAACAGACACCATACAGGTCTGCATAGATCCTACATCAAAGGCTGTGTCATGATTTTACCGCTCAGCGACTCACGCCCGTGCTTTGCAGTTTCCCATTCAGTGAACTAACTCTCGACACAATAGAGAGGCTGCTATGACTTTCCGGCACCTCGGCTTACGGGATCGATCTGACTTCCTTTGCACCGGCAGAAATCCAGTGTGTGAAGATGATCTACCCCAAAGCAGAAACAGAAGCAGTTTTAGTGGAGGTTTATTACTTAAAGATAATGCTAGTGGCAAACGGGAACATACCAGTGAGAAACGCACAAGGAGGAAGTAAACACTACTTGGGTCATGCCAAGTAGCCATTATACCCATCTGTAAGAGCATTACATATCTACTTTGAGAGCATTTCTAACTACCCAAATACCAAACCATGGAAGTCTAATATGACTCATCTATGTCATGGCACCGCAGAGGATCGAGCAAGCGTTCCTAAAACTGGAGCAAGAGAATGTGATCTGGTCACAAACCAACTGTCGCCGACACGACTAACCCGATCCTGGGAAAATGGCACTCACTCTTCCCTTGTGACCCACTCACCTCTTGACTATCCTACCTCACAACACCGCTATCGTGGTGACTGGGTTTCAACAAGAGTGTAGCTAGGACAGGCAAACATCAGTGAGTGTGCACACTCAAGCGTATGATGTTGCACTCCTGCATGGATCTGGGAGCTGTGCTAGACTGACAGCTCAGGAGAGATCCCTTTCATATATTACTCAGTTTAGGATGCCCAGTGCTCACGTTAGGGATAACAGCCAGCAGATGGTGAAAGACACTTGTTATGGAAAGAGTCTGGGCTGAAGCCTAGATTCGGTCCACCGTGGGTTTTTTTTTTAAACTTACAACACTACTTCTCTGTTTCCAGTTTCTTCACCTCCAAGTAACTGGGATTGGACAGAAGGCTCCTTCTTGCTCTTATAGTCAATAATTGTGAAATTTATGCTGTCTCCTTCATCCATCTTCTAAGTAATTGAGGAAAAGATTGAAATGGGTCTTTCCAGATGAAGGAGGTTCTGGGTATAGTTTGAGGTAATGTCACATGATCCCAGGGAAAACTGGTATCAGCATGCTGTCAGCTGTTCAGTGAGTATTTACTTAGCTGACACAGGACACTTGCTAAGTCCTGGACACTTCAAGAGTTGTTAGGTGAGCAAAACAAGAAGGCAGAAGAATATCTAGGTAGAACTTAAGATTAGCCATGAAACGCTACAAGGTCATCATCTTATCTAGCTTTTTGTTGCTGTGGTAAAGCACCATGACCAAACACAACTTGAGGAGCGAAGGATTTATTTCATCTTACAGTTTTTATCGTCCGTCCTGAAGCCGATAACTGGTACATGGCACAAGATATACGGGACTGGCTCAAATATAGATTAATATATTTTATTCGGGGAGAAATCACTTACACGAGATGCAGATGACCGCCGCAAGCCGCTGCTCTGAGGATCTATCCACACTGGCCTGATTGGGAGCCAGAGAGAGCAAGCCTGTCCTGGACCCCAGACCAAATACCACATGCTCACCTATGCACCTGTGACCACACTCAAGTGGGTGTGGTCAGTGCCACAGGTGCTGCTGGGTGGATCTCTCTACACCCTCATGAAGGAAAGTCAGGGTAGGAACCTGGAGGCAGGAACAGAAGCCGAGGCCATGGGAGAATGCATCTTACTGGCTCAGTCCTTGTGGCATGTCCTGAAATAATACAGTGCATGTCTGGGTGATAATATGCCCACATGTTAAGTGTCTGCATGGAGCTCTGTATATATTTATCATATGGGTGTCACATGACCCAAAGAGATATACACCACAGAAATATATTATTAGAGTGGTGACCTCTGGAGTCGCGCAATAGGAGGAGGGCATTGTGCTACTTCCCAATGGCTATAACTAAGTCAATAGATGTGAAGTCATAGATGCCCCATGAGTACCTACTAATTCATTTACCAAGCTAAGATGTGTGGTGATATATTATTTATGATTTCATAATGCTTGCCTGAGCGTTCTGGATGCAAAGCCGGCCACAGGCTATAGAGGTCAGGCAATGATGATACACACTTCTAATTTCAGCAGCCATACTAGCAAGCCATAGAACCAGGCAGTGGTGGCACACACCTTTAATCCTAGGACTCAGAAGACAGACAGAGTTCAAGGCCTACCCAAGAGTGAAGAATAACAGAGCTCGCGACTTTGGTCCCAGCACTAGGGAGGTGGAGACAGGAGTGATGTGGCTGGTCGGAGAAAGGAGTAAAAGGCGGGAGGAGGCAGGAGCTCAGAGCTTTTGCCTCTGAGCGTTGGTGGAGACAGGATTGCCGTTTCAGCTGGGCACAGGTAAGATCTACTGCCTTGGCTGGTGCTTTGCTTCTCTGATATTCAGCTCAGCTTGAAGCTTGAACCCCAATGTCTGACTCTTTTATTTTTTGTGATACGAGAATGTGTCGTTTCTTTTCTTTTTCTTTTGGTTATGTTTTTTGTTTGTTTGTTTTGTTTTTGTTTTTTTCAGACAGGGTTTCTCTGTGTTGCTTTGGAATCTGTCCTGGAACTTTCTCTGTAGACCAGGCTTGCCTGGAACTCACAGAGATCTTCCTGCCTCTGCCTCCTGAGTGCTGGGATTAAAGGTGCGCACCACCAACACCTGGAACGATGTGTCATTTCTAATGAAATGTTTCTTAGGCAATTTCACATAGAAGGTAAGTTGCTCTTGAGGCCAAAACCATTCTGTGAGCCATCCATGGTTCCAGGTTTCTTTTTCTTTCCTGACTGAGGTTTTGTTGGATGATTTTATGAACTTTTTTCTTTTTAGATAAAAAAAAAAACTTTGGAAGTATAATTCAGCTAATAAGCACCCTGACCTAAATCAATGACTAAAAATGGGTCATAATGAGAGGTTGGATTTGGGTTGTATATGATCAACATATATTGATGGGGAAAAAAAAGAAATTGTCAAAGAACAAAGTAATAATATCCTTAAAATAACACTAAATTTAAAAATGTATCATACAAACCAGTGAAGGTTTGCCATATAAATTATGATTTATCCACTTAGTAAAGTAAACTGTCAAGAGCAATATTAATATTAATGTGGATATGACATATTCTCATAACTTACTACTTTTTAAACAAAAATAAATCATAAACATTATGCACAGTATGACTATATTATGCTTACATGAGTTGGTTAATTCATTAGATGATCTCTCCTGAGCTGTCAGTCTAGCACAGCTCCCAGATCCATGCAGGAGTGCAACATCGTATGCTTGAGTGTGCACACTCACTGACGCTTGCCTGTCCTAGCTACACTCTTGTTGAAACCCAGTCACCACGATAGCGGTGTTGTGAGGTAGGATAGTCAAGAGGTGAGTGGGTCACAAGGGAAGAGTGAGTGCTATTTTCCCAGGATCGGGTTAGTCGTGGCGGCGACAGTTGGTTTGTGACCAGATCACATTCTCTTGCTCCAGTTTTAGGAACGCTTGCTCGATCCTCTGCGGTGCCATGACATAGAGGAGGCTATTGCCAGACACAGGCGCTGTGCTTGTTTTCCCAGCATATAAACCAAATAAGCTTCTATTGTTTATAACTTACCATGTGGCATTCTGTCATAGCAGCAGAAAGTGCTCGTGTGAGTGAGTGTGCGTGTGTGTGTGTGTGTCTCTGTGTGTGTCTATGTGTCTGTGTGTGTCTGTGTGTGTCTATGTGTCTGTGTGTGTGTCTGTGTGTGTTTGTGTTTGTGTGTCTGTGTGTGTGTCTGTGTGTCTATGTGTGTCTGTGTGTCTGTGTGTGTGTGAGTGTGTGTCTGTGTGTCTGTGTGTGTGTCTATGTGTCTGTGTGTGTGTGTGTGTCTATGTGTCTGTGTGTGTGTCTGTGTGTCTGTGTGTGTGAGTGTGTGTGTGTCTGTGTGTGTGTGTATGTGTGTGTGTGCACATGTGAGCCTGCTGTAGCATCCAAAGCATGCTACCAGGTCTGCTGATAGATCACCTACGCAGTGCAGTAGGAGAAGGGCCCGGTTTTATCAGAGCCAACATTTTCCAAGTGCTTTCCGTGGCAGGCACTCTCCATATATTATTATATTATATCCTCACAAAATCCCTGTGTGTCTTATCATTTGTTCATTCTACAGGTAATGGGCTGGGTAATGTTAGCTTATTTGCCGTTGGTCATAGACAGGGTTTCAAGCAGTGTTGGATTTCAAGCTTTTTTTTTTTTTTTTTTTTTTTTTTTTTTTCTATGATAGAATGGTAATCCTTTTCTCTCAAGGACAAATTCCATTTGATTGCTAGTGACTGCTAGGAACACTATGCTACATATCTGGCTTCCTAGGCAAGAAACACCATGGGTACCTCTGAGATACAGTACTTTTTAGTTCTCCAATTTTCATCCTCCCCCCTCACCCCCCACCCCCCTCACCCCCGCCAGTGCCTACTACTTCCTGTTGCTTTCCTCTGGGCTTCCAGCGGTACTTTCCTGGGCCAGCTTTCTATGTTATTTGAAAACATCAATCCATCAAAGACAGGCCTTTACATCTCCCCCAGGACCCCGTTCTGTGCGGAGAGCAGTCGATGTCATAAAATGCTTCATGTCTACAGTTGAAAAGATAACGTGTGGGTGAAGGGCCCAAGACGGTCCCTTAACGCAAAGGAGGCACTCCAATGGGAAGAACTCCAAGTCCTCCGCTCGGCTAACTGGCGTTTGTCCGTGTTCATGCTCTCCCAAGCATGCCTCTCTGCCCATGCTCATCGCTGGCCTTCCTCCCTTCCTCAGACGGCAGGAGGTCCTTGAGAGAGCAGGTAATGGGGCCGAGACCATGGTGGTCCACACACAAGCTGCTCAAAGTGGAATCAAGAGGCAGGCACAGTGCTTGCTTAAAAGGGTTATGATTTCCAGCTCTTGTCCCAAGTTAAAGACTAGAATTAGGTCTGGGTTGTGGCCGCGGCTGGCGTGCTTGGCATGAAGAATTTCAACTTTCTGAAGCTGCCCACAAATTTAAAACAAGTGTCTGAAAACTATTTGTTAGAAATCAGGAGTTTTGATGGTGCCGACAACGGCGTCGAATGGGTATTGGTGGCCAGCTTAACTGTTTTGTATTTATTTGCAGCGCTTCAGATTTGCTTTCAGACACGCCACAATCTTTTTCTCAGTTATTTGATCTTTTATTAATTTTATTTAAACTGAAAACAATCTTATTTTACATTCCGATCTCAGCTCCCTCTCCCTCCTGTCCTCCCATGTCCCCCACCAACTCCCATCCCACCCCCTCCCATGGTGAGGCCTCCCGTGGAGGATCGTCAAAGTCTGTCACATCATTTGGGGGCAGGACCGAGGCCTTCCCTCCTATGTATCTGGCCTGAGAGAGTATCCCTCCATTGGGAATGGGCTCCCAAAGTCCATTCATGCACCAGGCATTTTAAAAAATGAATAGGAATTAGAAAACAAACTACATCTGGAAGCATTGTTTCTAAATCATGAAACAAATCATTTAATGTTGTAAGAACACTTCCCCTAAATATTCTCTCAAATATGACGTTCGTTATATGTCTATCATGTAATAATATATGTATTACAAATTTTCAACCCCAAACACCTATTTATTTTGCACTTTTGCTTTGATTTCATTTTATTTTTCAAATATGAAGACTGCTTCACCATGGTGAAGTTCACCTCCTGAATTTTACACGGGGCTGTAATTTTCTATTTTAGTAAAATCAGACAACCCTGCGGCTCCTGGGTTGGTATTACTGCTTGTGCTCTGTGGTTTTTTTCTCCCCCCATGGGCTAAAAAGAAAGAATGACAGAGTGAACAGATTTAAAATACATGTGTGATGAAATTAGTGGTCCGTGTGCCAGAGCGAGACTACTCTGTGTGGCTGTTTTTGTCATTATGAGTGTTTTGTGAGTTATTCTCATGTCAGAGGGTTCATTTTTTATTTTTTTTATTGCATGTGTGAATTTTTAAACAGATGAAAATGCGGATATACATGTTACAGGTTTTGCAGCCCACCAGCAAGGGACACTAAGGCAGGGACCTAGAGCAGAGACTCAAGCAAGGGCTAGAGACACTGCCCACTGACTCGCTCCTTCAGCTGCCTTCTTCTACAACCTAGGACCACTCACCCGAAGATGGCGCTGCCCACAGCTGGCTCTTCTACACCAGCCAGTTAGCAACTTAGAAAGCGTCTCCTAGACATAGGCCTTTCAGATCTGGTCAGTTCCCAAACAACTCTAGGTTTGTGTCAAGGTGATAACTGAAGCTAACTGCGAGAGTCGCCTAACCCAGGAATGCTAAACACGTGGTTGAGGGGACTTTCCCCATCTGGAGCATCACTGTGACCTTTAACCTGTATGTGAGGTGTTTTAAATCAGGTGCTTCCGATAACCTTAAGCTGCAGCCATCACTTTGTCATCTCAGTGCTGACTAGAATATTCTACTATGTGATTCACCAGACTTTAGAAGCTAACTTTGACAGCTCCTGTTCTTTTTTTTTTTTTAAATATGACACTGAAACTATTTTATTTGGTTTGAGAATAAAGTTCATTTGCTGTCTAATTATACTATTAGTGAGTTTCTAAAAAAAAAAAAAAAAACAGTTATCAAAAGAACATGAAGCACCATTAAGAAGTGGCTGTGTGTGATTAGTACAACTGACCTGTCACTTGGAAATAGAAGGCGATTAGACATTCTCATCCAGATGTCACCATAGTGAAGAGAGTATCCGGCACGCTAGGCACTTGCTTAGTAAATGTTTATTAACAGAAAGGCATAGACTGCAGTAGCAGCCACAGCTGATGGCTCTCCAGTCAGCATCTATCCATCGCTCTCAGACTCATAGCCTTACTTCTAGATACTCTCTACGTGTAGAAAAGCCACAGACGCTGTGAATGTCAAGTCCCGTAACGGAGCAACTGCCTCCTCCTCCCAGACAGGGCCCTCCTCAGTCTCCCCTGCTTGGCAATAGTAGATACACACTTCCCTGCTATTCTCCATTTTCTCTATGCGAACTGCCAAGATGATCCAAGGGCGCAGTATGTCTTCAAGCTCTGTCCCTCCTTTCTAGCCCTCAAGCCCAAAGCTTTCACAGCCTGCCAGAACACCGCCACCAGCTTGGGGGGGACAAGTTTTCAACAGTGTGAATCTGGAGGGCGGCAGACTCAAACCATAACAGTATGTGATGGGAAAGATAGACTCATGGGAGAAAAATAAGAGTGGATTTGCTGTGTGGGGCTTAATCGGGACCCCTCTCTCTCCTGCTTTCTTTAATCAGAAAAACCCGACTAAAAGTTCTGACGAGAAAGCTCCTTTGGGAGAAATATCCCTCCACCTTTAAAAAGTGATTTGAAAGCTGTTGATATATAGAAGTGGATTTTCAAGTTCATTTAAAATTGGGATCTGCAGTAAGAAACAGCGTCGCTTCCAAACCCCAGCCCGGCGCACACCGGATCGTGCATGTGGCTGAAACACGTCTTATGAAGCAAACACATTTCACTCCACCCGATATGTGATGATGCTTTCTGCTCAGTTCATCCTTCTTTTCCATGCCGGTTGTGAACTTCTAAATTGATTTCATGACCCACTGAGCTGCTACAGAGTCTGAGAAACCTTTGACCTAGTCCTTCTTATTGAAGTTCCTTTATGGACCATACAAAGACATATTTTCCTAATCCTCTCAAGAAGGCACATAACTCATACCATGTTGGATGCTTGGAACAGACATTAATTCATCACCTAGAATGGCCATCCAAGAGCATCCTAGCTTACTCCTCTGGATGAAGGCATTGGAGAAGGCATCTTGAGTCTGAGCTATGCCAACCCAAACACCTGAGTGCGGTACACTAGCTTGCCTGGATTTCGATTCTCGGACTCCATCCGACTTCCTCTATTACTTACCTACTTTAACACAGGCCTGGGGTGTCTGGATTCCCCAGGTGCCTCAGGCTACTTCTTATCCCTCTGCAA